>NC_065420.1:6019704-6358276 GCF_024362695.1 Pectinophora gossypiella | reverse complement strand
TAAAAGGGCTTGATATTTTTTTTTACAGTAACACATAGTAACAACCCTTGTGCAGTTAACACAATTTAGGTCGTTTATGCACGGCCGTATAGTGTGACTGTGACTACAGACAAAGCCTGTAGTCTGTAGTCTGTACTGTATAGTGCAACCCAGAGCGGCAAGTCGTTAATCTTAATGCAGATTCGTGCCAGGCCGCCGTAATGGCGCCCGTATTTACTATTTACACGTCTTATTCTTCCCGTTGAATTGCTGTGTACGTGGCGTGAATTGCTTAAATTCGGCCGTTTCGTTTGTCCTCTCTGAACGGGTATTTAGTGTTTGTTTTAATGTATTTTATTTGACTTTGAATACTGGCAACTCGGGTGCCTGGCTCAGGGTTTTACTTTAGAACCCTGACGCATTAATATATTTGAAATTTTGTGAGACTGTTTGTTTTTTTAGCGAAATAAGTGAATGCGACATGGATGTATATACATACATACTTTAGACGATGTTTGGTTATTGTCGTTGTCGGCAAACTCCGCCAAATTATTCGCGCCTCTAGCAATCAGCTAAGTAAATACGAATAGCACAAAGTCTGATGGAAAGGATGACCTTGTTTGTGCCTTGGTGTTATTGTATTTTTTCTATTTTCTTTGGTAACTATGACGCTTAAGGATAAGAAAATTAGCTCTATTCTTGGTTTACTTTATTTATATGCCAACTTAGCAGACTGACGACAACACTTACGATTCCTATGAATTGAAAAAAAAAAGGAAATAAGCTGAAGCTTTTATCTGTCTACATATTTATGTGCTAACCTATGTACTTGCAATAAAATATCAAATTATTAAAATTTATTGATTATTTTAATCTTATTAATGCGTATGAACATAAGACATAATATATTATCTTACAACGCCGCAGGCGTAATGTATAAGTTTGACAGGGGGAAATTAAATAGCGCATTATAGCAGTGGTGTATACAAGTACCATAGATAATATAACAGCGAACCACGGGGCGCCTGGCTCTCGGCCAATTTGTCTAATGCCTAGTTATGCCCCATTTAGTGTCACATATGGCTAGATCAGGGAGTTGATATAGAAACCCACTGGTTTATGCGCTGTTTTGCGAAGTATTACATCACATAAATGAAGAAAAACTTCACATATTGCGGTGGCTCGGACATGTGTGTCGATTGGATGAAAGAAAGAAAGAAAGAAGGAAATAAACGTTTATTATAAAGGGACACCACAAATACAAAACAAATATATAATTTAAAACACGGAGTAACACACAACTTACAATCAAACAAAACACATAATAAAAACAACATACACGAGAAATAGAAATAATTGAGTGTATGGACTGGTCAACTATGGTGGTGGTGTCCTTTATAAAAGGGCCTCACTCAGCATAATGCCACTTGCTTGCCAAGGCGTGCCCTGTTGAGTCAGGTTGCGCAAGCAAATAGTCTTCTCTTTGCGTGCAATAGTAGTAGAGTAGGTCCATGTTGCGCTTCAAGGACTGCGCAAAGCGTGACATGCTTGCATTCAACATCAGCCACGATAAATGGGAAGACCTGTAGGACTCGCATGCGCAACGTGAAAAATTTTTGTCACGGTCATTTTATCGTATCTGACGATATAATTATGTCGTTTTGTCGATTGGTGATATCTGAACTCAAATAAGTCATATCGTTCTGTCAAAATGCGAACATCAACAAGAACAACAACAGTGGCTGGTCAGTGTGTGGTGGTGGTGATGTGGGTGTGGTGGTGGTGGTCGTATCAACAGTGGCTGCAAGTTGTCTTTAATTACTTGTGGCTCTGCCCACCCCATTAGGGATTACGGGCGTGAGTTTATGTATGTTTATGTAAAATGCGAACAAAATGACGTTGCACCCATGTTAGGGAAAAAAGAAACTACGATTTCGACAAAATCTATTGATCGATAATTTATCCCGATGCGTATGTTAGCCTTACTAGTTAGTGACCGTAACCAGTGGAGGAAGTCTTACCCCGACCGTGGGAAATAGGCGTGAGTTTATGTTTGTATGTGGCTATATGTATACATATTATACTTACTCTGGTACAAAATTTTAAGCTGTTATCTCCCCGAAGATAATACTGGAAGAAATTTCTGTTAGAAATTTGTTGTGGCTTTTGTCTCTCTTCATGTTGTCATATTGTGTTTCTATGTTATCCTGTAGGTATATAATAAATTTATAAGTAAATAAATAAGTAAGAAATAAAAATAAATAAAGAATAAAATAGTAAAATAAAAACCATAGATAAGGTGCCAATTCCAAATAACATTGTTCGTAATATAATAATATCAGGCCATTACTTGAACTACGGTCCCACATGCTGCTATAATGAACGTCTAGGCCATGTTTTTGTCTGTCTTATATATTTATCACTTGGGTAGGAGGGCAATATTTGTCTTAGAATAACCCCATTATGTAGACGCAAATAATCTTTGAAATAGCTTTAGGCTAACACTGTTATACAGTAACAATATTGTATGAATATGTTTAGACTTAAAGTGAGGGTTTCATCACATCACTAATTTAAGAGCCACGCTGTTGTCAGTGTAGCATTCTTCATTCTTGTCCATCAAAGATCAATTCCTTCACTTCCTTATAAGACACGACAAACGACGAAAGTGAGGGTTTACTTTTGTGAAAATTCATATTAATATTATAAATGGGAAAGTATATATATGTCTGTCTGTTTGTTTGTCCGTCTTTCATGGAAAAACCCCTCCCACTTTCCTAAAACGGGGGGTGGAAGTTTGTATGCAGTATTCCGCAATTTTGAAGGTAGCTTGATATACGGACGAACAAAAAAATCGTGCATCATGCGGGCTGAAATTTTGTTTGGGACTTTTCGCAGTTTGCAAGGTAAGAAGCTAAAAACTTCACATTCTATCGCCATATGGAAAGACATAATATCGTCTACAGTAGTAGCGTATTAAAAATATATTTTGTTCCGTGTTCTCTTCTGTGTTCTAAATCAGGAAAGGGGAACCGTGTTACCCCGAATTTAACGCGAGCGAAGCCGCCGGCAAAAGCTAGTTGTAAATATATATAAAATGTGTTGTTACTTAGAACACTCCCAGACACGGCTTGTTCCTGGTTAGTCCAGTAAGGTTTAAGCTGTATACCCACTTACATAGAATAGAATTTGAAGTCAACACTAAGTACTTTATTGTTCGAATCATTTGTATTCGAATTCATGTTTGAATCATAAATGATTATCACGTGCTCAGCGGTGAAGCAAAACATCGTGAGGAAACCCACATTCCCGAGAAATGCATTTTCGGAGGTATGTAACGTAACCTGTATTGGGGTGGTTTTCCCATCGCAGGTTGGAAGGTCAGACAGGCAGTCGCTTCTGTAAAAACCGGACCTGGATATCTTCAGGTTAGGTAAGCGGACCCTGTGAAAACTATTGTTGTTCTGTTTGCGCGGGAATCAAAACAAAACAACAATTAATTTAGTTCTGGTTTCCAATTCATATACACGATAAATCAAATAATTGATAAATATGAAAATTATACACACACGTAGAGCGGGTGAAAAATAATAGTATTACGAAAGCAGTATATAAAGCAAAGCTTGGTGGTAGGGCTCTCCTCCTCCAGCGCCTCTGCAACACTAATACTAAAACTTCCGCTTGATATCAACTCAGAATCATGGTCTGAATCACCCATCTAAGTTTTCGTTACGATGTCACTAACACCCTGTATATGTCCCACTGCTGAGCATATATCCCTTCAATAGACAGGACGGAGTATGGAGCGTACTCCACCACAATGCCATTATTTTTCTGCCTAAATGTTTAAAGGTACACCTACACTCTACGCAATATACCAATAGTACCACATTTCGTGAAATTTTCCCTATCAGCTACGTCCAGCTAATAAAAATAATTGGATAAACGAACCATTTGAAAGACAAAGAGTGTAATCAGCTGACCAAACACGTGAAACAAAGCAAGGTATTCGCACGAGGGATCGTATCAGGTAATTGCATCATACCGAATGAAAGCTCGACTAAAAATGAAGAAAATAGTGGAATACTGCCCCGTAGAGGTGGGAGTTGCAGTTTTTTTGTCACTGTGATAAAGTACTGAGTACTTACGTTCGTTATTAAAACAATATTACCTACTTATACAAAACTTATAAAGGTACTTAACTACACCTAGATACAATATTTAACCATAATTAAATAACTAAGACTAAGTTTTTATTAAACAATAAATTTACTATATCTTTGTTAACGGCCTCCGTAGTACAGTGGTTGAGCGTTGTGCTCACAATCCGGAGGTCACCGGGTTCGAATCCCGGTGGGGACAAAACACAAAAATCACTTTGTGATCCCTAGTTTGGTCAGGACATTACAGGCTAATCATCTGATTGTCCAAAAGTAAGATGATCCGTGCTTCGTAAGTACGTAGTTATTACATGTAACAACTATGTATGACTCATGAGTCATGACGCGACTTATTCTATTTTTGTACTCAACAAATACAGGAGAAAGGTTCAAATTTTATTTTTCCAAAACGTTTGGTCGAAATAAATCCGTTTACTCTAGCCATAGAGGCGGCCAATCAGCTCGCGACACCAAACACTTCAGGACCCCGATACCGACCCCGCCGGCGTGGTCGACGATTTCCCTCAATCAGCGCTTATCGCTATCGACCCACTAGGGTCGATTAATTCTTTCAAATATTTTTCCTCTCAAACGACGCTCTGAGCCGAGGTTCGCGCCCAACAGGCACCCTCAGGCCTGTTGTCTTAAACGTTGTACCGGGTGAGAGCCTTCAGCGCTCCCCATTTGTCCGGCCAAGTAGTTAATGCCATCTGCGGCAAATCTACAATAAGTCACATCATAAAAAAAATGGTCGAAATAAACGTAAAATTTTAGCAACACCATCCTAAGTAGCAGATACCAGACACCCTAGTAATACCAGGTATATCCCCGTCACAAGGCTCTACGTACGGGGTACATGCGGTGGAGTTATTGAATTAGTGTGACTGCACTCTGCGCATTGCAGTCTTTTCGCAACTGCCCGATAGCTCAAATTGAGCAAATTTAATGTCTGCGGGTCGCTGCGTTGTATAAACTTTACTTTGGAAACTTTAGCCTTAGTTATAATCAAGCTTTTAAAGGATAGAAGGGAATAAGACAACGAAAATAGAAAGTTTTGTAAGTACTAGTTAGTTTTACATTTCACTTCTCTGCCAGACCTGGAGTAGATAATTTCCCAACATAGCAACATAATATAATCTCACGACCATATTCCTAATTGGGGGTAGAATTGAATAGAATAAAAGTTTATTTCAACACAAAGATAAAAGTACAAGTACAGTTAAAAACCAATTACTTGGTTTGGTTATGGGAGTGATGTTCGCTTTATAATTACTTAGGTACTTACTAAAAACATATAACTTTGCTAAAACTAAGATATCTTTCGAATAAGTTCTCTAAACAATAGTTTATTTGTATTTGAATTGGGTAATTTCCTAGGTCAAAGATAAATTATAAAATTCAGATTGCTAAGTAAAGACAGGTTTATCTTTACAGGTGCCAAAGGTTTTAAAGGTGCTAAAAACATTTTTTTTCTATTGAACTTGTATATGAATTTTAATAAAGAAAAATGTAATAATAAGTACGATATTTTGTCACGTGTTTTCAGGTTGCTTTTTCATACAAATTCCATTGTAATTTCATGTTTTAACGTTTAGTAAAAAGTAACTGATTTGACTAGATGGAAACGAGCCTGCTGTCCACCATGTTAGAAAGGCCACAATCCCTTTTGATACCAATACAAATACACACACACCAATATTGTTTTTTTAGATTAATAGCTTCAATGTGGGCTTTTTAACCCCCGAGGCCCAGTTTCAGTCATAAAACGTATTAGAATTGACACTTTTGTTATAATGATGTATTTGTACAGCAGATAATATATTTTAGGGGTTTTTTTTTTTTTATTTTAGGGTTTTTTTTTTTTAATATGTTTTAGGGATTACGGGCGTGAGTTTATGTATGTGTATGTATGTATAATATATTTTCGATATTATCTACCGTGCCACATAATGTCGTAATGTGCCAGACAATTTAATTTGCGGCCGGACTGTCATCCAAATTCATATTAATTCATACGAGCAACACTCACAAATTGAGTCGCCATAGCAATGATGAATGTCATTACCAACAACTGGTAATAAGTAGTAATAACCGGTGACAACCAGATATAGCCGGCTATAATTACCGAATAAGCCATCGGAAGTAACGGATATGAAAACGTCAGAATTTGAAAGGATAAACGCGAACTTAAAAAGCCGTTATTAATATATAAATCGAAGACATTCGGGACAGCTGTGTATGAATATTTATACGCTATCTAAATGTCCGACATATTGTATCTACTTATATTGTTTTTCATATGTATCACCATACGATCAATAAACTATAACCTACTGTAGGAACAAAGTTGCTTATCTATAACAAATACTTGACCTTTTGAAAGGCTAGACAATGTAGTTATCACAACTGAACTATTTGTTGTCTTAAGTGATAGATTATATCACTTTTCATTATAATATTGATTCAAATTAATTCACCTCTCCCCTATCCCTTTAACACTGCCATCGATAAAAAAATCAAACACTATCAAAAACATAGACTAATGCTTGACAATTCGAATCTAAACTAAATTGACTCCTTTGCCGTCATTTATATCGAATTGGTTTCAAATGGCCTGCAGTGGTAATAAATTAATAATACGAAAATCCACCCTTAACACGGCTATTCATCGCCATCACCCCATTCTTCCCAACAAGTGTGACAGATGTGTGAATTAAAAACAGCCCTTAAATTTATCTACATCACGACATTCGACTATTAATCCCAGTGTATAGGGTTTTTAATCCGTTAATGCTCATTTTATTTGAATAAGCAAATGCTCTTTAGTTCAAACTGCCAAACGATTCGTAACTTTAAAACGTATTTAAAAAGTGATGTTTCTGTATTATAAATGTGGTGAGCTCGGCGAGTTTTGCAAAAGTATATTTTTACAGCAGGAAGTTAAGGTTTAAATCACAAGTGATAACTTTATTGGTGTTCCGTTTGAAATTAGATAAACGGAAACACCATGTTCGATTAATCGATACCTATAACATCCGATGATGTTATGTTAAGTTTTCGAAATCTAAATGTTGGGTAATATTACCTTTTTAGATTATTTAGTTAATGTTTTTAGTAGCAGTTTCTTTCAAAAATATACAATTTCATAATGTAGTTTATTTTTGAAACTTTTATAATTAAAAGTAAAGTCACTTCTTCACCACGAGTACACATTATGTAATAGTGTTTTTGTCCGGCCAAGTAGATTTTTCCGGCCAAGTAGTTAATGCCATCTTCGGCAAATCTACAATGAGTCACGCCAAAAAAAATAGTGAAAACGTAGAAAAAATCGCGTTGAAAACAAACTATTTAGAATTTTATACGGAACGCTCTATAAACCACACTCAACACACATTGAACCTGTTTTATTTTTTATATACTATCGCAACTAATTGCAGGGGAGTGACTGCAATAATGAAACATAGAAAAGGCGTAATGGCGATTTTAGGTATTAACTGCCATGGACGGCAACTCACTGAATATTCATTTTTGAACGGCATAAAATATTAACATCGTGTTCTCTAGCGTCTGATGCATAGCACAAACGAGCGTGCATTTGTATAATGCATTTTGAATATGACGTGCCTAATGTACGGAAATATGTTATGTGAAGGCTTAGATTAGGTAGCATGATTGTGGATCTTCTGCCGCTTGATATTGTATTTTATTGTGATTATTTGAATATATTTTTATTTTATACATAATTAATTTATTACTCATATTAGCCATGACATTATATTGATTTATTATCTTTTGACATTTTAATTTTAATTTATTATCTTCTTTGTTGACATTCTTATGTTATCATTTTCGACGACCATATTTTTGTTGTTACCGTTTTATTTTGTGTGTAAAATGTGTTGTATAATTAAATGTGAAATAAATGAATCTAATCGAATCTTTGTGTTAATATACGGAATCTTTACTTTAACGCAATTTAGTGTATATTCGACACGAATGATATTAACTAGGTGGCCGGATAAATCTTTATACTTTGTTGTTACAAAACAAGATTAAATCAACTGGCAAAGACTTTACTAAAATTATATTTTTAATTATTTATTGGTGCCGATTCTAGCAGACACAAACTTAATTTTTGTTTCCTTGCCAGTTCCAAAACTAGCTCTATCTCTTTCTTGTACTTATCGGTAACGGTCAAGCTAAATTAAAATTAAGTTATGTTTGTCAGAAATATGGTCAGCAAAACTTTCATAACATAACATAACATAACAAATACTTTATTGCACAAACAGGAAAAAACAAAAGAGAAATAAAATGAGTACAATGAGTATGTGTTTCCTTTAACTTAGCTATGTATAACTGTTATGTGTATGTTACCTCTCGTTATTTAAGAGCTGCGCTCTTGTCAGTGGGATAATCCATTCCTCTCTTCTTCCCGCCAAATCTTTCACCTCCTTATACGACACGACCTATATCTTCTTTTTTATTTGTTTCATAAATGTTCTCCTAGGTCTACCCCTTAGTCTCTTCCCATCAATTTTTCCTTCTATGATGTTTTTTTTATAAACGAATCGTGTCGTATCAGGTGGCCAATTATATTTGCTCTACGGTTCTCTATAGTCTTTATTATTATGCTGGTGGTTATGTGTTGTTATAATTTACAGAATAACTCCTTTGATATTTGAAGTTTTTTTTCTTTCAGGTAAGGTACCTAAAAGGCGCTAAGACTAACATAAGTTCACGATTATGTTCTCAATTGGGCAAGTCAAAGGTACAGCATCGCATAATGAACTAAGTACCCACGCCTCACCGAGCTTTCTGTTAGACGAACGTGATAGGTAGTGAGCAGTATCGCCGTCTATAACGGTCGAGCCAACTGTTTTAGTGAAAATTGCACTTAAAAGAAACAGAATAACAGATTATAATATAAAAAAAAATTGAGTTATTTCACATCAGATAGAATTTTTTGTTACTTCTTTTTATCAGAAATTACATGTAAAAGTAATGATACCTACCTATATAATGATACCTATTTTTTTTCGTTCATAACTCTATGAGAGCTCTGAGTAGGTACCTTTCAGCTGAAGTCACTTAAGGCACGTTGTTCGCGTTAAGTGCGATGTAACCCGATGCCACCCCACGGGAACATCCGATTAGCGTCAGGATGAAGACACTCTTACATCATACTCACAATGAAGAACATTTGGAAATTGTTTGTCAAATCCAATGTACATTCAGACATTTTGATGCCAATTCTGATTAGCGTACTGGATCGGTACTAAATATGTATGTAGTAATTATCTAGCTCCGGTTCGCTGTTTTGTCTGGGACCACGGTTTAACGTGTATTTTGAATGAGAAAGGTACTAGATTTTTTAGTTTAGGTGCTAAATAGTAATAAATGAGTACTAAATCTAACAATATGGAATTTCAACATTGAGCTCGGTTGATCGCTCGCATTGGTCTCCACGATGTGGAGCTAGTGTAATAGCGTCGATTTTCCCAATCTCGATGTGGCCTTGACGCATTTAGCCCGATAGACAGGGTAATGTAATAACCACTTTACTCAGCTTACTTGAACAAACAACGTAATACGTAGAAATAAGTACTCACCAGTAATACTTTTCATACCTATATATATTTTTTTTTTTACAAAAAACTTTACTGAAAGTACTAGTACCAGTAAAAGGTCTTACTAGAGAATCGGATTTACATTAATCTTTACCTACGATAAATTCATAATTATAGCTTGCCCTTGCAAGGCAGTTGAAATGCTACATATTTTTATATTTATAAGATATATAAAATAAGTTGATTATTTATGTATTACATTATCTAAAGGCGTAATTCTAGATCGACACTATCACATACAGAAAATGTGATATCTCGATCCTTATTTGAAGATTTTACTCAATTACTCCTCACATAAAAAAGCACATATTTTAATGAATTATATGTTTGAATGAGCTAAACCCAATAGACAGTAAACTAGTTATAAAATTTAAGTTTACAGCTAAGTTCTAGATTCAAAATTGAATCTACGGAATCTTATTATAAGGTTGATCTCTTAAATCAATTATTGCATCTCAGACATACAAAGTTTTTAAAGTTAGATAATACATTTATCTATTCCTTCATTATTTACGTCAATTTCAGTTATCTGTTTATACGCAATACTAATTCGATTTTCTGGTTCAGTTCTAGACCTTTGTAAAATATAACTAGTGGTTTGTGTAAAATTTTGCCTGTAATCAATAACAATTCAAACACTCTCGGAAGTCCCTCCTAATAAAATAACAAACGTTTTAAACCAATATTGAATAATTTAAACAAAAATAAAATGAAAACCAACGAAAATTCTAATGAAAGAATCAAAACACTCGAATGCTAATAACAAAACCTCATAATACCAACTTTTCAATAGAGAAAAATCTCGAAATTATTGTTTGCGAACATTCAGCGATAAAGTCGGGCCCGATCATTTCCAATCGGAGACTCGAGGAAGTATTCCTCGCCATTCAATCTGTCCCTCCCAGCCCCTCCCGGTCCCTCCTCCAGTCGATGTTATGAGAAATATTTGGATCGGTTTACAGAACAAAAAAATGTGGTCCCGATATTTTTCTCCGCGGCACGATTCATTTTTTTCCCTTCCGCGCTGTGATTGCCCTACTATCGATATTATTATCGATACGGTTACAATAATATTTATATGGTTATATATTTTATGTATTGATGTACTAAAATCGTTGTTCCAGCACAATAATATATGACTGTTAATCCAATGTCTAACTGATTGCTCTCTTTGTTACAGGTATTCCCTCATTTAACAACCTGTTCACAAAGGATTGGAATTTAAAACAAAAAAATGAAATTCGTTTTTAAAATCCCCACAAACATCCGAGTAAATTAAAAGAGTTCTTAGCGAAGAATAAACGTAATTAGGGGAAGAATTTAAAAATTTACAGCGAAATGTATAATACTGCTTCTATAAAGTCACGTTTCGTGTAATTCATTTTTAAACTTTGTGAAATTTTTCATTCTTTATAGTCCTAGGAGTTTTGTGTTATCTTATTCGCCAGTTGGTTTGTGTTTACTTTTCGCCACTTCTTAATTTTTTTCTCTCGACAATTTTTTCGTTCGCTAACGATGGTAGGTTTTGGAATTGCAAATGTTGTTAATTGCCCGATGGAAGTTAGCGTTCGCACTTTACGGGACTGATTGTCGAAATATTTAGCATTTCCAACGGCCGAATAATTTCGACTCCTTTGCCGGCAAATAATCGGGGTCTGTTGCTATCTTATCTGAATTTCTTATTGTGTCTGTACAAACTGTTTGACGAGCTTTGAATTTGAATCTCTTGTCGAGCCTGAGAGGCAACGAGAGCCGCTCTCGACTTCGATTGTTTGTTATTTACACGCGAAAATTGTGCTACAATGAAATCAGTAGCTCAGGTAACCATTGTATCTTTAGAGAATTCCTCATCTAGTATTATAACGTTGTCAAGATTCACTTATTTACATTTCATATCGTATTTTTCTCAGTAAATCAATATTTCTCCTTAGAAATGGAATACTTACACGTGTCTCTAAGGGTTCTCTTCCTAATTAAACGTTTGCAAATACGGTTTGTTTTGAAGTAAACCTCAGTCTCAATTGGCATTAAGGATGTAAGAATTGAAATCCGAGGTTTGCGAGCTCTCAGATCGACAACTCTATGCTAAACAACTGTACTTAAACTCAACGACGGATCCCAAATTCTGAACAACTCGGGCACGGATTTCGTTGTTAATTTTCTCACTTTCTAAATTATCCTAAAAAACGTAACAGTCGTGTATACTGTTACAGACAAAACATCCAGACAAATGGTGAACGCTCCAACCAAGTATTAAATGCTTATCAAAAAATCATCTCCCTAATTACCCCGTTTTTCACAGGGTCCGCTTACCTAACCTGAAGATTTGTCAGGTCTGGTTTTTTACAAAAGCGACAAGTTAAGTCAGAAAATACATTTCTCGGGAATGTGGGTTTTCCTCACAATATTTTCCTTCACCGCTGAGCACGTGATAATCATTTATAATCCAAACATGAATTCAAAAAACAAGTTCGACAATCATTTAGGCCTGTGCTGGATTCGAACCCGTAACCTTAAAGTGAGAGGCAAGCGTTCTACCAACTGGGCTACCACGGCCTAATAAAAAAATAACTATAGGTTATATAGCTATAGGTAGATACTTGCAATGCCACATCTCACAAATTACTTCTTACTTGCACAGCCTGATCTTGCTCAAGTTTTTTGGCTAGGTACAGTTTTAATAGGCATTTTTATAGGTTCTATTACACTACATGATTTCAACGTACCCTGAGTTAGGATTGGGTGTAATAACACTTAGGAGTAAGGGTCCCGATTTCGCCATACTGTAAAAGCGCCGCAGTAACTAACTCTTAAGTTATTCTATTGAAATCGTCCTTAGAAATCGTGTACTGTAACAGAGCTAAATAAAACAAATAATTTCGAAATCCTAAATCCGTCCCCGTTCTAAGTTCGCTTAAGGGCCCGACTGAATCCATCAGTATTATTTGTACTGGAACAGCCGATTCGGTGCCCTCTCCTGTTGAGTTTACTTCAACTTTCTACAATAATATTAAAACCAAGTTGTAGACAATAGCCTATGGATTCAAAGAATAACTCCCGGTGTATGATTCATTCCGCTTGTTTTGCCGTTAATTAGCCTTGAAGACTTAAAAGTCGTGGTGGTATTAGAATTACATGCCATTGCATGGTACTTTAGCATAGCAGAGTGTGTATACAGGGTGTTAGTGACATCGTAACGAAAACTTTAAGGGATGGTTGAGACCATAATTCTGAGTTGATATCAAGAAGAATTTTCCGTCACAAAAGTGCTTGGTGGCGCAGCGGTTAACGCGCTCGGTCTGCGATTGTTGAAGTAAAGCAACTTTCGCAAAGGCCGGTGACCACAAAAAAAAAAATTTTCATCTCGAGCTCCTCCGTGCTTCGGTAGGCACGTTAAGCCATTGGTCCCGGCTGCATTAGCAGTCGTTAATAACCATCAATCCCCGCTGGGCCCGCGTGATGGTTTAAGGCCCGATCTCCCTACCCATCCATAGGGAAGGCCCGTGCCCCAGCAGTGGGGACGTTAATGGGCTGATGATTATGACCAAGAAGAATTTTCCGTCACAAAAGTATGAAAATTCCTCTTCATATTAACTCAGAATCATGGACTGAATCATCCCCCTCAGTATTCGTTACGATGTCACTAACACCCTGTATATAGTATACACGTGTGCCTACTCGATTGGGGGTATAGTCGTGCCACCATCCAGTAGGGCTAACATGCGCAACGTGATAAATTTTTGTCACGGTCATTTCATCGATTCTGACGATATAATTATGTCGTTTTGTCGATTGTAGCTAATACGTGAACCCAAATAAGTCATTTTGTTCTGTCAAAATACGAACAAAATCATGTGACACGCATGTTAAGGAAATAACAAACTTGTCGATTTCGACAAAATTTATTGAATCAGTGCATAATTTAATTCGAACCCCGATACCGATCCCGCCGGCGTGGTGGACGATTTCCCTCATTCAGCGCTTATCGCTATCGATCCACTAGGGTCGATTAATCCTTTCAATATTCTTCCTCTCAGACTACGCCCTGAGCCGAGGTTCGCGCCCAACTGTGCACCCTCAGGCCTGTTGTCTTAAACGTTGTACCGGGTGAGAGCCTTCAGCGCTCCCCATTTGTCCGGCCAAGTAGTTAATGCCATAAGTCACGTCAAAAAAAAACAAAAAAGATCGATAATTTAATCACGCACGTCGTCGCTGACGTCGCTAACTGACGTATCTGGATTTTTGGCAGATCTAATTTGCAATGTTTGCTGTTGTCAATAAGACACAAATTATTTTAGCAAAATATTGCAGTAGATTTATTTCCATAATAAACAATATCTTCACAGGTATACCCAATGCGATATCGATACATAAATGGGATATGTCAGTTTGCAAAGTCACCCACGATGTTAGGCAGGTGGGTAAGTCTCCCAAGCTTGTATTGGACCGGGCGGAGTGTCACTTCGATACATGGTTAGGTAATTCTCTTTTTTTTTTAGTATATATGGATTATATTATATTTGTTTAGGTATTTATTTTTCGTTGCACCATCCCGCATCCAAGTTGTTTGTAAATGTTTGTTCCCTTTTGGTGGTTGCCTGGAAGAAATTGCTCTAGAGCAATAAGGCCGCCCAAATTGTACTGTATTCATGTGTTGTGTGTGTTATGTGGTCCCGGCTATTAGCCGTAAAAACACCTCCACCAACCCGCAGTGGAGCAGCGTGGTGGAGTATGCTCCATACCCTCTCCGGTTGATTGAGGGGAGGCCTGTGCCCAGCAGTGGGACGTATATAGGCAGTTTATGTTTATGTTTATGTCATGTGTTATGTCTGATTGTTCAAATTTTAGTTGTGTGCAATAAAGTATATTTGATTTGATTTGATTAATTCTAAGGTAATTAATTAAGTATCAAAAATAAAGGAATATAATAAATTATAAATGTCAATTCCATATCTCGCGTTCGCACTACATAATTTAAAAGTTTTATTCAATAAACGTAATTATTTTTCGTCGTGACATTTTTGGGGAGCTCCGTAGATCGGGCGCAGTGATAGCAAAGGTCCCTCGGAATGTCATCTACCGATATTTTACATTGTTTCCAGAAATTTATTACTTCTTCTGTTGAAAAAAAAAGATAAAATATATTTATTTTATGTCGAATTTACGTTTAGGTAAAAAAGTGTTGATTTCACGAGAATTGATGATGACATTTAAAGCAGCAAACTCATTGACATTTTGCGTTAAAAAGTAATGTTACACTTTTTTTTGGGGGGTGTCTGGTGAACTGTAATACGGGTTTTGAGCCCAGTACAGACTCCAGCTCTCTCAAAGGTATTCTTTCAAAACATTTTGTACCCATTAGTTATTAAGTGATCCTTTGTAGAGAGAGAAATGAATAAATAAAAAAATTTACTTAGGTGTAGTGGTGTGATTTGGTTATTGTAACCATGGTATAAAAAAACCAGGTATGCTCAAAAGTGTCAGCTAACATTTCAAGGTTAGCCCAGCTGACATTACGAGTATCCCGCCATGCGTTGCCATTTCGTAAAAAAAATACCCACGCCCACGACCAATGTTTTTATACCTATTTACTTTTCAAGGAAATTTTGAACTTTTGGTAAAAGTAACTTACAGTTTTAATTATTTTTATATATGTGACAAGTAATAGTAACTAAATACATTAGTCAGTAATTCAACTAATTATTAATTATTTAATTGTAGGTTGATGAGGTTGGTAATTAACCTCACAACCCACACGATAGAAGAAAAGTAATTCAATAATAAAATTTACGTCCTTGGAATATTGGAGATATCAATTTAATGGTAATAATTCAGTGGTAACACTTACGTCATCAAAGGACTAGCAATGGCGGCTTTTCATAGGATTGAGCATACTTACCTGGTTTTCTTATACCAATGTTTTAACGTAATTTTCTATTACATTTACTATGAATAGTAACATTACATCAGTAGCAGTAGCATGATGGAGTATCCTCTATATCCGATCAACTTGAAGAAGGGGAGCCGGTATTGAGATTAAAAAAAAAAAACAAAATAACCAAGATAAAACAATATGAGTAGTTTATTGCTATTTGTCAATAGTAAAGAGAAGCTTGAATAAAAAACCTAACGAATAGAGTTTAAAATCGCCAGAACCGAACTTAAAAACGCGAGAGGAAAAGCCGTCTAGTTTAATTAATAAAAATGCATTAAGCAAAGGACCGGTTGGATCCAGTCTGATCCGGTGCCATTGGAAATTATCGCTCGCTGACTAAATCCAGTTTGATTTATATCTTGGTGACGGCTCGACTGATTACTTCCTATGCATTAGCCCTGATGAATGTATTTGCATTAGAAATCCGAGGCTTAGCTACAAGACCGTGTTGAATGCGAGATACTAATGTGTACTTAGAAGGGTGCGGGATATGTGTGTTGCGATGGAAGTGGCAGCGTAAGGGGATGACGAAATCAGGGATTTTGCGAAATCGCTCGTGACTCTGAATACCGTCTTCGAATGATTAGGTTTTCTTGTAACGTGACCGAATTAAAGTACCGAAGTAATCTCTAATTCTTCCACTTCTCAAAAATTTAAAATATATTACAATACAATACAAATATACTCTATTGCACCGAAATGAAAATAAATAATTACAAAAGACTCTTAACTAGGTACATGGTAAATAGCGGACTTATCGCTTAGAGCGATTTCTTCCAGACTACCATAATTGAAATTGAAAGATATAATCAATCCTTTAAAACATGACGCTCTCATCATCCCCCTAGCGTTTCGTTACCGCTTACCTAATTTGAAGATGTGAGGTGTAGGTACTAGAATTATCTTGCGATGGATGTACCTCTGACTACCCCAATTGGAATATAGTCGTGAGCTTATGTTATGTTGTTTTGTTATTTTTACAACAAGCACAGACAACAATGTCTCTTTCATGAATTTACCTTGGTAACTGGAAATATAAGTATGTTCGCATTTGGTCATAATATGATAATATGTGAATCTGTAGTAAGAGATAAGTCCAGAAAATTAAAATTCTTCCGCAACTTACGTGCTTTCAGAATTCCCAGTTTTATATGAAATTATAATCAATATCTACTATAAAACTGAAAATTCTAACAGTGCGTTCGACGCCGAAGATTTTTCGTCTGCTTTCAGCTTTAGCCTGAACACTTTTAAAGTATACGGGTTACCTTAACTAGTTTATATTACTAATTGTAATATAAGTATAATTATCATTGGCCTTATGCGTCTGTTTCAGACGATTTATGACGTCATTGCGTCGAAGAAATGCACTTTCTTTCATGGCTGTGCAAACCAAACGATTATTATATTAACTATATTACGATTTTATACCTACCATCTGCGGAAAATTTTGGGATTATAATGGTGCTAATTCCTGTAAATACCATCTAATTTTATTTTAAGTTATATCTGTCATTTTCTTATCCGCCGAAAAGGAAAGGGACGGGTAATCGACAAGCTTAAAATTTATGGAACACACGTCAATTTTAAGCACAAATCTAAACCAACCGTCTAAAAATTTTACATCAGTCAATAACCTGACACGTTCATTTACTCATTCTTCCTAAAATTAAGAGCTGTGAATCATCCGTCCCTTTCCTTTTCGACGGATATGAAAATGACGGATATAACTTAAAATAAAATTAGGCGGTGTCTGCAGGAATCGGGGCCATTATCTTCTTGATAAAGAATGTTTTATTCGTCTTATTTTACTAATTGGATTAAGTAGTCCCTCGGCTAATCCGGTGAGAATTTATTTAAAATAACAAATATATCTGTTACTTTATGTAAAAAAATTATATATCTCAATATCGTAGGATTTATAATGCTTTGTCGTTAGCTACATTTCCAATTAAATCACATAAAGCTACCATTGTTTGAAACCACTAACATATGGCATGACTTTTAATATCACCCATATTATACACTCCAGAAAACGTCGTGTCATTCAAACGCCAGATGGCAGTGAGCTAACCAAATAACTTAATCGATTATATTGACTCGACACACATGACCCAATCAGACGGAATGAATCGAGTCCCTCGAGTGTCTGATTTAGTGGTTTCTGATACTCGTAATGAATTCCAATTGGGAAGAATAGTATGAATACTCATCTTTGATTTTACTTATTGAGTGGATTGATTTTATTTGAGTAGTTTTAATAAATAAATTCAAGCGCTCTGAAATAACACGTATTGAAAAGAATGGTAATTATGGTTATAAAATATGACGTGATAGTACTTAATGCAAATTATTTTCGGGCTACATTTCTTCCGCGGATGCGTGACCACATTAGTATAGCAGTAAATAACGCACAAACAGTGAAGTTACTTCTACGTTCTTCTAAAACCAGCCAGTGCCTTTAAAATGCAGAGTTTTAAAAAGTTTAAAAAATGGCGCATTCCGCGATAATTACAAAAAAAAATATCGCTCAAAGCTTCGAAATTTAAAAAGTGTGACGTCACACTGTAGGTATTCGTTATCTGGTCTCCGACATCGCCATTAATTACTCCACTCTTGATGCTATAACAGTTTTCTTTTTATCCCCTCCCCGCGTTTTCGCAAGCAATTTATTTCACTCTGCTGACTGCGAATTTTACTTACAAATCTGGGAGGGTATGGAAACAAGAATGCGTAACTAGAGTGGGGACAGGCTGAGGAATTAGTATTTATGATGGAAGTTGTTTCCATTTGTCTTAATTTAGAGTCGTACTGATAAATACCATAGTAGAAAAGCGTTTTAAATCGGTCGTTTCACTGACATTTTGAAGGGGTCAACTGATCGCATGTTTCGCTTTTTCTTATTCTCCGTCCAACAGAGAATGATGAAAGTGGCGAGATGGATAGGTGACATTGTGATTGGTTGACATTGTGGAAAGGGATAGCACATGATAGAGAGGATTGGGGTTAAGGGAGAGCCTTTACCTCGCAGTGGGATGTTGTAGGCTGATAATAACTCCAATGCCGAATTATGTATGATCGTGCTAGGCAACCAGTCTCATTCTAACAATTTAAACACTTCTTCTATAATCGTTAAACGCGGTTTTTATTACAAACCTCTCCAGTTCTGTGTTATAATAAATTCATCTGTTATATATAGGTGTCTACAAATGAGACTAACCTTTGCCAACAATGAAATCCCAAATTTACTCGAGGCATGACTTCCTACCGCAATAGCGCTTGTGCAGGGGTTGCCAACCGCGGCGTTGCTCCAATTATTCCTGAATCAATAATACCGATTAATTCGGTAGCTTGATTACCCCTGCTTGGTCAGCTACATGTCCGCTTAATCGAAATCCGGCACTCGGTAATCATACCGAACTAATTTTGCCGCATTATGTCACATACTGACTTGTACGTTGGGAGATCAGGAATTATATTTCGAAACAAGAACAGTCGCTTTGTCGAACTTGTTAGCCAATTGTGGGTTGTCTATATGTACTTATTTGTTTACGTGCCGTACAATACCATGTTTCGAACAAATGGGTAATATTATGGAAATTATTTTATACCAGTACTAAGTATTTTAGTACGAAAATGAAACTTTTAAAATTATTACTGCCTATTACGTGAAAACAGAATAACTTTTTTTTGACAATGATTAACGTTCGTGAAGCTATAATTACCTCCGTTACCAAGTAGTTTCGTTCGAAATGTAAAAGATTTTATAAATCCATAGCACTTTCACGCCCCAAGCGTTTAGATGTTGATCGATAGTGATTACTCAAAAGTAGTAAATAGCCTAGGGTACATTGGGAAAGGGATAGGGAATCTTTTAATCCTGCGCCCTCCTACGGCTAAACCTCCTGATACCAACTAGAAAGCAGACATACGAAATGTCGAAAAAAACATTAATTTCAACACTTCACCCCGAGCCATATCCATCACAGTATTTACATAGGGGGTGATAAATCTCGGAAAAATCTTATATGGGGACGATATTGAACCAGCAATGTATCATAGCGGATTCATTTGCCGACTTATTGCCCTATATTCAGATAGGAAGCCTTCGGTATGATTCAAGGAAAATGTTGTTGGAATTGGAATAAGAAATTGCATCAAGTTTCCCTATAAAATATGTATAAGGTCGACGCGTCACAAACAAACTTTGCTCGTTTCAAGGCGTCGGTATTACTTAGTTATTTATTATGACAGTTATTAATAATGTTTGGAATATATTCATGTTTCTTAAATGATCAGAGACGTAGAGGAAAACTCATCAATTTCATCTTGTTGTTATCAATCGTTGTCGTAGAAGTAGACTATCTAATTGAGCGTTGGGTTCACAATCCGGAGGAGCAGGATTCGAATCCGCTGTATAAGCCACATTCGAGCACATGAACGTAGGAGTTGAAGCAGTCGCCGTAGCCGAAATCGGCTGCATCATCGTCACCATTATTCTACTTTTATCTAATTCTACGGTTATAGTAATGGCATTTTGGTGCCACTAATCTTTTTATTAGGTATCACAACACAATCGACGTAACATGGGGGTCTACCTCATTGTTGAAATTCATTCAATGATAATTTCAAGCAGTCACCCCATTGTTAATTCGCCTCGACACGACAAGACTATATCCCAACTGTGGTAGTCAGAGGTACGTCCATCGCAAGATGAACTAAGTACCCGCACCTCACCGAGCTTTGTGTTAGACCAACGTGATAGGTGGTGAGCCGTATCGCCGTCCATAATAGTCGAGCCAACTGTGTTAGTAAAAACTGCACTTAACAGAAATAACTCATATATCTTTGTTTTATAACAAAAACCTAAAATAATGCTCTGAAATCACATCGTCATTCAATGCCATTCGAAAAATTGCTGCCAATTTCCCTGTATGTTCGACGGAAAATAATGTTAATATTTTATGAAACCCAATGGCATGTACAGCATGGCATACATCTGAGATTTGGTTATTCATATTTATTAATTCCCATAAATTTTTAATACACTGCCATACCGTACCATGTGGTTCTACTAAAATAAACTTTGAATGCATTGTTTCCTGTTTTATTGGCATCCGGTTTTATTTAATGGATTATAATCGTTAATATTTTATTATTTGCGAACAATTGCTTTATCGTATTTTAACAGCACACAAATCGTATCCGATTTCTGAAATTATTGCAACATTTTATGAAATTGTCGCAGAATGCGCTCCTAATGGTATTATCAAATATTATACTTACTAGTGATGTGACGTTGTAAAAAAAGTTTAATAGTAAGGACATTGGCTACTTTTTTCCAAATTGTGCTTTTTTGTACTCTGGTCTAATGTGTCTTGAGGTTAGGTAATAAAGCTCTTTTTATATAAGTTTTCCGCCTATTAACGATCGGCACAGCAGTGATACTTACCTACATTATTCTATTTTGTCTATTATCCATTTCCTTTTAAATCTTACAAAATATTTTCTTCTCGGAAAAAGACTAATCAAACAATAAGTATTGTAAACATTTCAATGAATTACGAGTGGGTTCGGATGTTATATATAGCAAACGATTTCTAGGAATTATGTCCGATATTGAAGAAACTTTTTGTTCCGTTATCACGAACACGACAATTTTATCATCAAATCGTTAAAACTTTTTGCGCAAGGGTGAAATTTTGCAAAATATATGAAAGTTAATGAACGATCATATTGTTGCCGCCTATTGTGCTTATGTTTTATTCGTATGTTTATGTCCTTTGTATATGTTGTTGTGCAATAAAGTATTATTGATTGATTGATTGATTGATCATAAATATTCTTCAACTATTTCAATTATGTAGGTAATTATAAACGGTACATCTGTTTTATAGGCATCGAAAAACAATTATTTTCATTTTTTTTTACACTGATGATGATGATTCAAATCCATAATAAACATCAGCTAACATTAATGTAGATTTTTTTCCACCTTATAGTGAAAGCTACAGAAGCGCTTTTTTGAAAACTTATATTTTGATGTGGTTTTCTTCAGCAAAAGCCCGATTGCTTTCAATTAAATTAAAAAAAACAACGGCCTCCATGATCCAGTGGTTGAGCGTCGGGCTCACGACCCGGAGGTCCCAGGTTCGAATCCCAGTGGGGACATCACAAAAATCACTTTGTGAGCCTGGTTTGGTTCCGACATTACAGGCTGATTACCTGATTGTCCGAAAGTAGGATGATCCGTGCTTCGGAATGCACTTTCAATCGATGGTTCCGGTTACTACTTACTGATGTAAGTGAGTAATCATAACATGAGCCATGTCAGAGGCCTTTGGCGGCTCAATAATAACCCTGACCCTGATAGGGTTGATGAAGTTTGTATTTTTTGATGAAGTTGGAATCAGCACCATCATATATGCAACGTGTGTGTTATATAAATTAGAACATTATTATAACTAGTCATATGCGTAATATTCACACGGAGTGTAATCAAATACATATCAATAAAAGCTTCATTTGCTCTGAAAATTAATTTAGCAGAAGTCCTGCCACAGGACGCTTGGACAGTCAAAAAGCCTTAGTGCGGGACAGAAAACTATATCTTTCTTTATCTGTATTCAATTTCACCCTGTATTTTAAAAGCATATGTCTTACATAAGTACATAGGTACATATTATCATCCCATATGTACGTCCTCATAATTTATATTTGTATTTTTTGTGAAATAGTAGATACCCTCCTTTTTCGCTATATACTTCATTATATACCTATAACTGAATATAAATAATGTGTAAGATTGTTTAACGATAAATTTCTTCAGTTTCAGGTGAGTCTTGCCACTAGGTCAAGGACTCTAAGGTACTCAAGTATCAAACTATAGGAATGGTTGTTGTCTCAATTGATTTCTACAGTTATTTATTTTCAGTTCACAATTGGCTGAAATGATATTATGAATGTAAGTAAGGTTGGGGCTGGATTTCATTTACCTCATAAAAGAGATAGAAAAATATGTCAAATAATGTCTAGGCGGGTTGTAACTATTGACTTATTGAAATGCTGATCATGCGAATCGATATAAACTTTATTAAAAGACGCTGTCTCAGAATTTTTCATACACTTTCTGTGAATCAGCATTATGAAATCCAACCCTTCAAAAGCCACAATTATCAAAATTTCATACGAACAAGTTGAGCATCAGCTCTCGATTCCCAAAAAGTAAACGAACCGTCGAAATTGAATTCACTTTTCGTTCATTTTATTCTGTCCTTTCATTTGCTCCGTCATTTTCTTTTCTATTTCAAAATTATCGCAATTCATGATCGCACTATCTCCCGAATTTGTTATATTTTATTTTTGCCTTAAGTGTTCCTATTCATATATCTCTGTACTATTTCATTGTTAGATATATCTGTCTTTGTGTGTATATCTGCCTCTATGTTCTGCAATGCTTGTTGTCATAGCCAAATTTTCCTGATGGTATGCAGTTGTTTGCATTTCAATGTTCATGTAGCTAAGGTTTAGTTAATGTGCGTATGTAGAACATATAGTTGTCTATTTAATCGCATTACGTATAGTCTCCACCGACCAGCAGTGAAGCAGCATGGTGGAGTATGAACCATAATCCCTCCGTCTATAGAGGGAGGTCTGACCCCAGAAGTGAGACGTATATAGACTGTTTATGTTTCTAAGTGTTGTAATTATTACAAAATATTATAAAAAAATAATTGACTAATAAATCGTTCTATGACTTTTTGTAAAGATCACAATCACATTCACGATTAAACTATCAATCCAGTTCCAAAAAACAATTATATTTTAAATATAAAAAGTCATAGAGCATTTTATGTTATATGTTTGTTTCTAACAAAATTTGTGTGTTTAATACAGATGTGAACACATTCCACACAACTGCATAACTTTCGTCTGTCTCTATACGTACCTTTGCTTATCTTCTTTACTTATCATTTCAAACTATCTTCTTCTCCATTATGCACGCACTTACATTCACACAACCCCTTACTAAGCACAGATAAATCAGAACTTTCAGAAATATGCTCAGACTCAGTGATAGCACAAATCCATTCAATATATTACAAGCCAAATTCTATCTAGACATTGAAAACCCCAGAGATATCTTACTAGGTATGTATGAAAAAGCAGGTAGGTATGCTTATTGTTCAAATCAAACGGCAATTTTCAAACCCCAAACCTCCTACCTAAAGTACCTACTATCACAATGACCCCTCCAGCCAAAACATAAAGCAACATGTTATACACCTTGTAAACATGTGGGCCAAAAGTATTAGTAGATTTAATTACACGACAAAGCAAAGCGTTATGGAACTACTAAAAATTTCATAAGTCCCCAAGCTTGCGGACCTTAAAATATTGATCGTGCCTCTCTCTCATTCATGGAACGCGCGACAAAGCCCGCTTTGGGTCGCTTTGGGTAAGCCACTCACACACACACCCACACACGTCCTATTAACCATTCCAGTAGGCAGCCTGTATACAGAAAATGAAGAACCCTCAACATGGCAAGACGAAGCTTTAGTTTTTTATCTGGCCTGGATACTCGACTTTGGGGCTAAGATTAATGTTTTGCATAAGTGTGTATTAATCTTTCAAGGGTATTTTAGATTACGTGGAGCCTTGCGGCACTAAGCAGATAAATCTGAGCTGCCAACTGGTATGTGAAACTTTAATCATTAATTATGTACAAGTTATAATATTTCAATGTTTCTAGTGGTTTTTGGCCTTCCAATCTTTAGACAAAATATAAAATCCGAGTGAAAATACTAAGACCCGTCCAGAAAGACGATAACTGGTAGTTTAGTTGAAATTCGCCATAAACAGAAAAGATAAACTATTAATTCAATACAGTTACTCCTATATGACACTCCTTACCCTAAAGTTCTATGGCGTCAGCTGACACTAAATGCAGGGAGGGGAACATCTACGACGCATGCGCCCTGCAATCCCGCTCAGTAGCAGCGCTTTATTTTCAAATTTACCGCTAGACTCTCCCGTTGTGGTCAGCGCTCGATGCGCTACAAAGACAGGATAGCACCCATTCAGAAAACTATGGCACACGAGTTATATTGTGAACCGAAATTAGTTCAATAGGATAAGTTTGCCTCCCGAGGTTGAGACAGAATGCTTCTGGAATTATTAAATACTTCTGCGGCAAATGTGCTCGTATGAGGAAGTGATTGCCACTGGAATTTGGTTTCTCAGAAGTATAATGTTCTTACCAGCTCGTGGAAGTTCATCCTTTCTGAATAATTTGGGCTTTAATATGTAATATTTTAAAAGAACTTTTTGAACTTATTAAAGAGGGAACGAACTCTTATTTAGATAGGTAGGTACGTCAGGTTAAGTAGGCTAGATGACTAGATCAATGAAATATAAATTATAATAAATGATAATCTATAAATAAAGGCCAATATAGATACCTAAAATCAATCTCTTTTTTCTTATTGGCTGATTTATGAATTTTAATTTGGGTTTCCTACAGATCTAAAGGTGACAAAAAGTATTATTTTTTTTCTATTTAACTTATTTACGGATTTTAATAAAGAAAAATTTTAAAATAAGTTGCGTTTTAGTTATTTTGTGTTTTGACGTTTAGTAAAGAGTAACTGATTTGACTTGTTTGGAAACTAGCCTCAAAGAGTCGGTACGACGTTTGAACCCGCGTATTGCTGACGTCACATGTGTATTTCTGATATAAAAAATTCATAGATTGATGTCTAATGTCAGTATGTTGTCCTTTTGCCCATTACGTACGATTTCATGACTCTAATACACAGAAACTTATGACGCATTCATTTATCGAAACAAAAATATAAGCAGTAATTTAGCTCCATTACCAAAATTTATCACCTTCAGAGAATCACGTATGAGCATTCGAAAATTCGAATGTCGAAAAGGACGTTTTAAGAGTTCGTTAATTTGGAGTGGGCAGCGGCGAACGAACGGCGGAATGAGGCAATCGTTTTAACCACTTTCGCTTCGAAAAATGGCGGCCGCTCATGAAAAATTCGGAGCAATTCGAAATGCGAACAGATTTGACGTGGCACTCGCACGAAATGAGGCACAGGTGTTATTGAATAGTGGATTCTATGCCACTTCTATCTAATAACTCATTTGCATGGTAGGTACACCTGTAATAGGACTCGTAAGTATTATAAAGCTTTATCAGAAAAATACACGTAGTGATATTAGACAAAAAACATTTGTTGTTTCATTCATCATCAAAGATTAAAACTTTAAATGGAACTTCGTCCCTAAAGTAAAAGACAAACTCTTGATAATAAGTTGGTTATACAATTCTTTATGACTCAAATGCCAAAACTTGTGTTCCGCCAGAATAATATTACGTATAACTAAGATTATAGGAGTGAGTTAGGGGTAAGTTATGTGTTTAATGTATGTTACCAGCTAAAAAAATTGGGGCAATTGCCATTGTAATATTTCACAATCCTTTATCGCTGCCATTCTAACGCTTTTACCTCCTAATTAGATGATTTCCATTAAAAAAATAAGCAATGGCCGCGTAAAATTGCCGCCCAAAAGCGTTACACAACGTGCTCGCCCCAGTAAAAATATCAATTGATGTTAGAAGCACAGGGCATTAGCTTCATTCAGCCTATGAACCATGATGGCGTTAAGCATTCGTTTAATTAAAAAAGGCCCGGATTTAATTGAAAAGTATTCATTTGAACACTCTTTTGTTTGGTGTTTCGTTTTGATTTATATTTTACCGGTCGGTGAAAAGGTGGCGCGCGATTTTGTGGGATTTTTATTATTTTGCTCCATTTATGTGGATTTTTTGATAGAATTACATTTTTAAATCACATCAGGGACTGGTATTGATAGCCACATGAATATGGGCGGTCGGTTAATGGTGAAAAATGAGTAAGAAAAAGTATAATAAATATATATTACTGTCGCATAAAAACTCTTTAACACTATACAATTTCATTCCTAATCTCCACTTAATACATTCAAGGACAGAGCGTCTAATGACGTACCGATTCTAAGGTGTCATACTATCTATTATGAACCATCAATAACCCATGGTCTAAGCCCGTGAAAGGGGTAATAAACCTCTACATACTCCTATTCTGAAGAATTAGTACACTTAGCACATCTAAAAACAGTCTAAAAGTAATAAATAAGAACTCGGTGTGACCATATTTCAGAAGTTGGTTGCTTCCTCCGACGGCGACAAAATATCTGCAAGTCTAATACCCGGCTGAAGTTGCACAGGATAAGGGGAGGCCATGCATTACAAATGCAATGGGACAGGCCCAAATTCAGGCTGGATTAAGGGGCTGTAATTATTGGATTAACGGCCCCAGGGCGCTAGAGAACGGAGAGCTGTATCCAGTTTGTGTCAAATTGTTATTTATTTTTAGTAGCACGCTTAAGGCGACTAGCTCTTATAAATTTATACCAAAGATATATCTATATAATGATACTACTGAGTTATTAATTTATCTTAAGTGTAGTTTTCACTAAAACATTATAGCCGTCGATACAGCTCACCAACTATCACGTTGGTCTAATAGAATTCCCTCAATCAGCGCTTATCGCTATCGACCTACTAGGGTCGATTAATTCTTTCACTGAGCCGAGGTTCGCGCTGGGCACCCTCAGGCCTGTTGTCTTAAACGTTGTACCGGGTGAGAGCCTTCAGCGCTCCCCATTTGTCCGGCCAAGTAGTTAATGCCACCTGCGGCAAATCTACAATAAGTAACGTCAAAAAAAAGGTCTAATAGAAAGCTTGGTGAGGTGTGGCTACTTACTTAGATCATCTTACAATAGCCATACCTCTGACTACCCCAATTGGCATATAGTCGTGAGTTTTTATTTGTATTTCTTGTGTGCACTAAAGTATTTATTATATAATGTATCTTTCTTTTCAAAATTAATTAAGTAGAAAATACATTCACAATAATTTATTGTCGATTCATGGATGAGCTCTAACCTGTTTCTAATTTCTTATGGCACTTTTTTTAATCTGTTCTATCAGGTCTCCTAACTATACAGGGTGTTAATGACATCGTAATGTATACTAAGGGGGATGATTCAGAATTTATATCAAGTGGAATTTTCCGTCGCAAATATCATGACTTTTTAAAAAATATTTTCAATTTTATACTTTTGCGATGGAAAATTCCGACCATGATTCTGAGTTGATGTGAAGCGGAATTTCCTGTCGACAAATTCATGAAAATTTTAATGTTTTCAGAATCATGGTCTGAATCATCCCTCACAATTTTCGTGACGATGTCACTAACACCCTGTATAATTCTCTATTTACAATAACTAGTTAAAGATATATGAATCATCACCCCTTCTGAAAGCGTCCCTGTGTGGAACTAGTCTCCAACGCATGACATTATCGCCGACTGGTATTATCCAGCTAAAATTTCGCCTTTGTGAATAAATAAATAGTTAAATAATGAGCGGATTGCAAAGTTCTTTTATGAGTATCATTGTGTGATTACCTAAACAGCGAGTAGGTAACGTACAATGTAAACATAGTTGAGTGTTTTTGAGGTTGATGCGTACTGTAAGTAAGCTGCTACAGTACACTGCAGTAAATATAAATGAATGGTTTAAAACTTAGCGAAGAAATAAGTAAAAAAATATATCTCCATATAGCGCAGTAGTAGTTATAAATATGTTGATTTTGTAAATAAAATACACTGGTATAATTTAACCCTTTCACGAACAAAGATCATGGGTCATTGATGGTTCATAATAGGTAATACGACACCTTGGGATCAGAACGTCATTAGACGTTCTGTCTTTGAAAGTGTTAAACAAACGTAGAGATAACTAGATTTCGTAAATTCTAATAAAGACAACATATAATTTTATTTTCTTTACTTACATTATAGTTATTTGTCCAGTACACAAGTTTGTTACATAACACTGCTTCCGCATCACCCCGCAATATTTACCATCAAACAGCTGCCAACTTTGTGCACAGATATAAAACGATGCGGTCTAGACACTGGGCGACTAGTTGCTACACTTAGTTGGGCGCAGTTGGTTTCAGTTGGTCGCAGTTGGTTTCAGTTGGTCGTAGTTGCATTGGACACGAGCGAGCAATAGACGGACAAGTACCCGCCCGCGGACAACGTTGAGTGACAAACCATGTATGCCACCAGCTACGACACAACCGGCACATATAGTTTTAAAGTTATATTTCCGTGCGAGGATTCCTCTTGCTACTCAGTCTGTTTCCGCTAAAAAGTAAAAAGATAGCGATGGGGAGAAAAGGTCGTTTTCTGACGCGTTTTTTTAATTCTCTGTGAACAAATGGAAATTGCTGCAGACGTAAAATATGCTAGGAGTAACGAACGTGTCGTAATTGTAATTTGTGAAAACAATGCCAAAGACACACGAGGGATTTACCGATTCGAAAATGTCTCGTTTTACCTATTCAGTATTATTTTTATAGTAGTATTGTTACATGTATCTGTAAATCGTTAAATGTCGGAAAGCCAAGAATGCTCTTAGGACTAAAATAACTTGAACAAATAAAAACGGATCGCTAAAATTTAACAGACAAATGCTTAAATAGTGTATACGTAGGTATACCTCATCTTCTCAAAACCGCATTAATTGGTAGCCTGCCACACACGTTAATTCCACAAACATGTTTATCTTAATATCATAATATATTATCGGTTGCGGCCAGCCACAAAATATTCATAGTTATAAAAATAAAAAAAAGTAACCAAGAGATCCGATAATTAAGAAAAGCACACTAATAACAGTGAATATAATAACCCGGCTAATTTAAGTACTCCTAACCATTTAGAATATCACTAAAGCCCTAATAATGTTGCCCAGTTTACTGAATACTTATGCGAACTACTATAAAACTCGTATTTCTATTCTATTCAAAGGTGAACTGTGGGACTGTGAGAAACTGTAGTAGTTTTAGGCGGACGAGACGTTCGTTATGTAAAAAATGACGATTCAAAGTGTAACTATGTTACCTACTGGGTAAATATATTTTTGAATTTGAAGTGCCGTTGCACTGAAGTAGGTATGGTCTCGTTTTCAAAAATGGTTTGTACGTTTTATTGTAAGCTCTTTTCGCTATGACATTTCTTGATTATCCCAATATTTACGGGATAAAAGATTTGACAGTTTCCAATCACACGATGTTTTCCTTGACCGAGCGTGAATCCGAAAATCATTGGTTTACCTAAATTCGAACCTGCGACCTCAAAATGAGAGTGAATAGTTTTTCCAACTAGGCTACCACTAAAATAAGGTTTTTGCGATCTTCTTCTTATCGTATGGGTTGTGAGGTGGAATACCAGCCTCATCAACCATAGTGTCAGGGTTATGATTGAGCCTCCAAAGGCCACTGACAGGGCTCATGAAAGATCACTTACATTAGTAAATAATAACCAGAAACAACGGCTTAACGTGCCTTCAAAAGCACCGATCCGGTCCGAGATGATGCGTAGTTTTGCGATTAGAAGTGACTATATCTAAAAACATTGAGAGAAATATTATTTAAATACAGATAATAACTTATGAGTAGACAATATTAAATCTAAATTTGTTTTTAATGGTTTCTTCATTTTCAATATTCAAAGACATCACAATTGATTACATAAATTGTTGTTACGCAACCCTAAAACTTTTGTTGAGATTCGATCATTTTTTAAGCACCTTGACGAAATAAAGAAATATCAACCAAAAGCTTTTGCCATCTCAGACAAAATAATAGAATTCGCGATAAGTCTTGTATTGAGTTAGATAATTAGAAAAAAAAGTGGTGTCATTAGGGCAGGACGACCTCTAGACGGCTGTGGTTAGGGTCGCGTCACACTCGGCGGGACTGATATTTACTTTATATTCGCTCACTAAGCCGTAAATTGTTCAACGTTTCGAAACTAAATTGGAAAAGTTACATATTTACTTCGAAATGTTTCAGTGGAAGCGTTAATGGGGTCTTCTTCTTCTATCGTGCGGGTTGTGAGGTGGATTACCAACCCCATCAACCCTCGTGTCAGGGCTACTATTGAACCGCCAAAGGCCCCTGACATAGCTCATGTAACGACTACTAATTTACATCATTAACGTAACTTCCGAAGCACGGATCATCTTACTTTCGGACAATCAGGTGATCAGCCTGTAATGTCCTAAACAAACTAGGGATCACAAAGTGATTTTCGTGATATGTCTACACCGGGGTTTGAACCCGGGACCTCCGGATCGTGATCCGAACGCTCAAACTACTGGATCATGGAGGCCTTTAATGGGGTCATTGACATTATTAATTCTGATTTTATGCCCGAAATTTCACAAAAAATTGTTGATAGAGTTGACTCTGAGAATCTGTCCCATGCTTAATACAGAATTATGTTACGAACGTACAAAGGTATCAGTATTATTATTAGTCCGCTAATTAAATCATAAAAAAGAATTTCCGCGGAAACTCTACCCACTTTCTTTTTTTGTCCTAATAAATTTTGATGAATTTATTTAAGTTCTAAGTCCATACATTCACAACTTAACAAATACACAGGAAGTACATAACTACAATAGGCGGCTTTTTTACTAATTAGCAATGTCTTCCACGCAACCATCTATAGACAAATAAATGATGGGTTTTTTCACTATGAATTTAACTTTTTTGTTGTATGATTTTCTCGTTACCATACAGCTCACCACCTATCACGTTGGTCTATAAGAAAGCTCGGTGAGGTGTGGGTACTTAGTTCATTATGCGATGCACCTCTGGCTACCCCAAATGGGATACAGTCGTGAACTTATTTTATGATGTTGTTGATTTTCTCGTGTCATGATCACGCGTATTTTGAAAGAAGTTTAATTATCTTTAAGTAGATATCTCAATATCTAATTTGAATATTAACTAGATTAAAACTAAATTAAATTAAAAGTTGCGAAACGATGGAATTTATATGGACTGTTAATTTACCTGCACTTTTATCGTCCAATATTTTAATAATTTAAAATATTATTAAATAGAATTAATATAAATTATTTGTAATTGAAAATGTTATACAACTAATTAATTAATTTAAAAAGTAAGTAAACAGAACAGGCGGGAACGGAAGTGAGAATTACGCCGCAAAGGAAAACAAATGAAGAACGGGATTGGATTGGTTCCCCGACTTTGCTAGGAGACGCTGGTTGTGGAAAGAATTACGATGGAAATTAATAAAAAGTCGATAAAGTCACCCAATTACAGTGCATCCTTGAAAATATGCACAGGAGTGACGCAAAGTAAATGACGATGCCTGATTCCACGTTTTGGAGGATCGGAGGAAAAGGAGACATGAGAACGGTTTCATTCCATCCACTGAAACATTTTCCTGCCGGGCATGCGGTAAACCTTGCAGCTCCCGTATTCCTATACAGTCTCGTCGTCGATCGAAAAATTGTTAGATCTAAAAATCTTTTTCAATAGACGGACGAGGCATATAATGATGACCACTCGACGACCTCAGTGGTGCAGTGGTTGAAGGTTCCAAGGTTCAAATCTCGTCGGGCACATATCACAAAAAGGGCACTGCGGGCAAAGCACCCGATGTCCGAAAGTAAGTCCCGTGCTTCGAAAGGCTCGTTAAGTCGTTGGTCTCGGTTACTACTTACTGATATAATTACTTTGTCGTTACATGAGTCATGTCAGGGGCATCTGGTGGCTTAAGAACCTTGACACCAGGGTTGCTGAGGTTGGTAATCCACCTCATAGCCCACACGAAAAAGACTAATCGACAAATGCAAATTAACTACTATACACACACATTCACGTCGCTTTACCATCCCCAAACGTGATATATGCTTACTTATAAGTACAAGTACATATAATCACTAGCAAAACGACTAACATAAAATGACAGATTACAATCGTAATTTTACGTGTCGTTTCTGCAAATGCCAACATAACAAGACGTCTTGCTTGCGTTGACTTTTTGCGACTCGCAGCTTTTTAATGGACAAATCCAAGAAAGAAATAGGTCAGAGGGTTGGTACGCAATCATTTAATATTACGTATAAGATTAGGTATGTTCGGTTGATCCAGAATGTGACAAAAAAATACGCAGAAATAATACTTACGGATTGTTTTTTTTTTCTTTTGTGTTTGACGTGATTTATTGTAAATATGCCGCAAGGTGGCTTTAACTACTTGGCTGGACAAATGCGGAGCGCTGAGGGGGACCCGATACAAAATTTAAAACACCAGGCCTGAGGGTGCCCTGTTGGCCGCGAACTTCGGCTCACGGCGTCGTATGAAAGGATTATATTTGAAAGAATTAATCGACCCTAGTGGGCTGATAGCGATAAGCGCTGAATAAGAGAAATCGACTACCACGCCAGCGGTATCCATGTCGCTCTATGCTTAGTTAACCTACAATAATATATGCGAGACGCTAAGTAGTATAATTATAACATAATTTATATATCACACACGTCACTGAGCTTTCTGTTAGACTAACGTGGTAGGTAGTGAGTCGTATCGCCGTCTTTTATGGTACAACTGAGTGAAAACTGCACTTAAGCACGCCCCGGACACTTCATACAAACTACCTCGTTTTACACAGACACTACACATTGACATTATCGTATACGCGCAACTGTGTGTGTGACGTCTGACACCATACGATTCAAGTCTAAACTGTGTTTTTTGAGGTAAACCTAGCTCTGACGCTGGTGGGGACCGGGAAGTTGCCGTACTATACGTAGTATTTTTCCTTATTTTATGACATAATATAAATTAATAACTCATTAGTACCGGGGTTCGGTGTTTGAAACAGGGTATACACTCGTTCTAAGTATTTTTTTTATTCAGTGTAGCAGAGAAGACAAATTAAACACTCCTTAATATATGGCAGCCCTAACAAATGTAATATTACCATTCGTCAACCTCGCTACGTCACACTCGGAATACTAATGTAAAAATGCGCTCCAGAAATATGCTAACAACCAACCCAGTTATGGAACAGCTTAAATAAATAAACATGAAATCACCAAATGAAAACAACGTTTTGAAGAGTTTTCTGATATCTATAAGAATATAATGAACTTCGTTAAAGCTTTATTAGAATTTTATACGTTTTCATTACATCTGTATCAGAGCACCATACATACCTACATTATACTGTTAGAGAGAAAACAATCGATCCACCTCATCTCGAATGATATATCGCTATTCTAATGAACGTCACAACACTAGCTTGTGTACTTTGACATCTAGGTCATACATTAAAGCTATTGTAAAATGTTACCTCTATTGAAATATATTCACTAATTCGTTATGTCTAATAGTACTTAGATATACGTATATGGACACATCAACCTGGCCTACCAAGATAGATATATTATGGTGAGCTTTACTGGTATATGTTAACTGCTCATCGCCTAAGTTCATATTTTTTTAAGAACATTGCGGCTTCACCTATATTAGAACATAACACAGTTACAAGAATATCTGTAAATTGTCGATTGACGTCATTAATTAGCCAATGATTTTATGTATACATACAGATGTACTCATATATAAAGACAAGATATAGACATGACCGAAATTATGTTACATTGGAAAGAGTAAGGGAATTTTTGTCTAAGAGTTCATCTCATTGGGTATGTTTTGACAAAATTGTATCTATACGAATTCTGAGAGCATTACAAGCAAAACATCCCCCTATTTTCTATTCTGTTTCAAAAACAGCGTCTTAGCATCATCGATCAGGGGATAAAAAGGCGGTGCGTTGTATACGTACAAGAGGGGTAGTGCATCGCCCAGGGCGTAGTAATCAGCGAGCTTTGTACTGAAATAGGGAGGTTCTACATAGCTACAGTACCTACTATTGCGTTAGTAATCGTATGAGAGCCTAATACCACTGAAATACCTATTTGAGCCTTTGCAAAGTAATATAAACGGATACAAATAGCTTTGTGTAGCACAATGATAGTTTAAGTATGTTTTGTAATAAAAATAAATAACATCAGTAACATCGGGATTTCATTATTACATAATTTAATACCGGTGTTTAAAGCTTTAGTATGAGTGCGTTGGAAAGATATTTTAGGCCTCATTTATGGAGACGCGAAACTCATCCTTGAGCGCGTTAAAATAATATGATACATCTGCTCGTAAAAATTTATAATAGTCACCACTGTATGTACCAATTTTCCACGTCGAGCTAACAATACACGACTTGTGGCTATGTATATGACGAAGATCCAACTGAAAACTAAAAAGAAACCCAAGTACGTACGCCCTAAAGTTACTAACACTGTTCAATTTACATCCATTCACAATAAACCGCTTGTAAAATTAAAGTACAAAAAGACGTCTCTACTCTAACTCTCGATAACCCAAAACTTGCCTAGGGTTAGGTATTACATGGAAAAATTGTCGTTTATTTAGACCCGCCGCGGGCCCAGACGTCCCTAATAGAGTATTCACACGCCTTCACTCGTGTTACTGGAGCTTTGTACTTTCCATTAGCCGGAGCCGACTCAGTTGACTATCTTGGCGATTTTTACGTTGTAAGTAGTTTATTTTTAGTTTCTGTAGTAGCAGTCATGGCCTCCTTAACTGTAACAATACCATGGTTATGGTAGTCGATTCTATTCCCAGCATTCAGGCTCATAACACACCTCATACAAAACACCTAGTTTGACACCCACGCAACGCATTAACGTTATCGTACACCCGTATCTGTGTGTGTGACGTCTGACGACCCTACTATTGAAAACTAAAGTAAGACCGAGAGGGGTGAGGTAAACCTAGCTCAGCCGCTGGTGGGGAGCGGAGAGTTGCCGTTCTATACGTATTATTATTCCTTATTCTATGCTCATCATCATCATCATCATCAGCCCATTAACGTCCCCACTGCTGGGGCACGGGCCTTCCCTATGGATGGATAGGGAGAACGGGCCTTAAACCATCACGCGGATCCAGTGCGGGTTGATGGTTATTAACGACTGCTAATGCAGCCGGGACCAACGGCTTAACGTGCCATCCGAAGCACGGAGGAGCTCGAGATGAAAACTTTTTTTTTTGTGGTCACCCATCCTATGACCGGCCTTTGCGAAAGTTGCTTAACTTCAACAATCGCAGACCGAGCGCGTTTACCGCTGCGCCACCGAGCTCCTCAATTCTATGCTCGCAGGTCGTTAATTATACGAGTGTAACTCAACCCTTTCTAAAAATCTAAACTAACCGTTATTATCATAAATTTTATTTCAGCCAACATTTATTGAGACACAATATCGTTATTCCTGACACTTTTCCTCCCAAACGCGTAGACATCACACCCAAAGTGCGTCGAACCCAAAAGACATTTTTCCTCGTTCTTCCATTATTGACGTCTCCACTTAGTTTCCAGCGATATCAACTTTATATCTAGAATACTTTCCCTAATGCGTCTCAGCTTCCAGATTTTTCCCCGAAAAATCATGTATTACCCGTCTCGATGTCAATACATGTCGGGCCGAGTTCCGCGGGACATTTCATCTATTTATAGTGTACATTGACACTTATTGGTATTGTCAAGCCTGCAGCGTGTTTGCGAAACGCGTGATGGATGGCAGCCACCACGCCCGAATCAATCTTCGTTCTGCCAAAATGTTATCAAACGCTTAAGTCCCGCCAAAGTTGGAGACATTAAAAGTACACAACAGCGTCATGTAATGGTGTACCAATATTGTTCGAAGCAACCATTTTTCATAAGAATATTTGGGGAGTAAATAAATATGAAAGCCTGTAAACAGCTTAAAAGCTTGGTAATATTAATGTCTGTAAAGTTTAGCTTCTGTTTTGCCAAACCGCTGAGTGCTCTTTAGGAAATTTGATACACGACCACAATAAAAAGGTGTCGGGGAAACAGGAGACCAGGGAAAAACAACAAATGTGATGTTAGAAAAAACGCTTATGAGCGTGTGAGTAAATCACACGCATTTAATGCGGACAAATAGCGGAGAGTAGGCAGGGCATTTCATCGTGCGCTGAAGTGATAGAAATCTAAATCTCTATAAATAAAAAATATACAAAAAATACGACGTGCGCCAACTGGGGCGTGTCATTGTAAGCCTTTTCACCCTACAAGCGACACTAAAGTTTACATAATGCATTCATTTAGGTAAGCATTTTATCAAACCAGGGAATTTTTCTTTCTATAGCACTCACCCATGGAAACTCAGAAAGAGAAAATTGAATCGAATAGTCTGGTCGGACGGGATTTGAACATGTAGGTAGCTCTTATCAAGCCGAACCATTATTACAACAGCCCGGACTAAAATAACACGTTCTTACTGTGTGGCGCCTTCCGCGCGCGCGCGTGCAAGATAGACAACTCGTGTTGGCATCCCCAACAAAATTATATTTTATTTTTAAGTATGGCAATACTTCTTCTTGTTCTACAATCTGCAGTATTTAACGTGTATCGTGTGTTAAAATTTATACTAAAAAATAATAAAAGTGTTGTCATTAACATTGTCCAGTTGTATTATTATATCTCAATTATAGAATTATTTTAGAGCTTTACGTATTATAGATAACCGATATACATAAACCATCACCGCGTCATGTGTACCGATCTGTATTATGCCGAGGCCTAAATAGGTATTAAATATTAATATTTCTTTTACCGATAAGTCTAAAGTTACATGAAGGTTTCAACGGGGGGAATGTACACTATTACCTCTACACACAGGTCACGAGTACTAATATATATACACTTTGATACCATGTCACATTAACTTTTTCGATAAATTGACCAGTAAGTCTCATTAAATGTCAAATATGCGACAGGGTTCTAAAGTGGGTATATGATATTGCTCATGACTGTACAGTACTTATATTTCGTCAGGTCATTACCAGTCAATCCTTAACGCAGTGAGTAATAAATAGTCTTAAAAGATCATTATTAGACCTTATTTTTTTTTAAATACCATGTCCGTATCGATGTCGTTATAATGTCCCGAGACAGATAGCTCTCATATCTTTACTCCGAAGAGCGCTGTTATAAAAAAATCTACTACGATATTCGGCGGGAATTTTTCCCGGAAGTGCGCTAGGCGGGTTCGAACAGCGGATTTATGGCGCCACTTCCGCTTCCGCCCCCGACATACACATCATATCGATTTTCAGCCATTCCGATTTTTTCGTCACTCACCGAAATGGGTTGATTGACTTTTTGGTAAACGGTTATGAAACTACTCTAAAATTACATTACGTCAAATGGCAATATCTTTATACATACCAGAATGAATTAGTTCACCAACCAGCCAGTCAAGTTAATTAAAGTTAAATTAGGAAAATGAAAAAAATATATATAAAAATTAAAAAATCTATTTACTATTGATAGTTAAATTACCAATTAGGTTAAGTTACAAACAGCGGAATGAATTTGCATGCGGTATTTTATTATTATTGTCTGCATTTGTCCACCCAACCGACCCTGGGTACAGTTACTAATTCCTAAATCCTAAAATAGATATGATGGACCGTTAGGTACTGAGAAAGATAGGAGGATTTAAAATTATCCTTGTTAAAATAGGAGCTTAATCCAGGCAAAGTAGTGTCTAAAAAGAGCTAAACACGGGACAAAAAGAAGCAGGTGAACTACAAATAGAAAATCGATCCGGGACGATCGTGACCGGAACCGGAAACTAGCACCGGAGCCAACTTAAATCTGAGTGGCCAAGTATCCAAGCCTTGCCAATTAAAATTAAAACTCCTTTGTGTGCTTAGAGACTACTGCTGATAAATACTGCAGTAGAAACTAAATAATGGATATATAGGTGTACCTGGGACTTTGTATATGTACTTAGCCTAGACTTCTCTTTAATTACTTTGAGAAATTGTCTTGTACACAAAACGCTGAGAGAACCCTGTTATTTTTTGAAGGCCTATTAAATTCGTGAGAACTATAAACCGATCCCATCGTGGTAGTCCATGACGTAGCGTTTGCAGTAATACCCTCTTACTGAAACTGAATTTTGTACTTAAAATTGAACTGAACACAGTCAACTTGACATCGTTACTTGATGATTTTCTTCCAAAACAATCCTCTTCGTAATCGGCTATTACGGGCAGGAGGATCTGATGAGCGCTACAGCGCCATACTTGTTGCCAAGTTTTGGGCCGATACTATTTAGTTTGCCATTGACACATAAGAAGACAGGCGAGTGCGTTCGTATCAGCCATTGATAGTGACGTATGATTAGTAGACGGCTTACTCGGCTATACTCTCCAATCTTCGTCTATGAACGGGTGTGATAGTATTCACCCGTCCCAATTAATTTATTTATAAAGGAACATACAACATTACAGTGTAACCCAATGCGCTTTATGACAAAAAAAATATTTAAACAAAAATAAAACCAAATGAAAAATAAGACTATAAATAACATGAAAAACACAAAAAAAATACAATTATTAAAAAATAAAAATGATAATAAAAAACAAAACAGTAAATCATTAGTAAATCTCGCAAAAAGCCAAACACTGTCTCCATACAGTCCACCATCTATCAGCGAACACATCACATTGCCCGCCGCTGCAAAATCTTTGCGCCCATAATGTAAAGGCAAAAATACATTACTTCAATCTTAAAAATCAACTTAAAAAGAACTGGTTCTAGCCAGCCACACTTTAGTTTCTTCCATTCGCGAAACGGGCCCATTTCATACATTCATCAGTGTATGCGACATCGCTCGACAGAAGTGGGGCGATGCGATCCGGCCGCATTGCCCTAAATGAGAGGCATTTGGCTCCCCGCCCGGCGCGCCGCTACTTCCACCTGCTATGATATCACCACAGATATCTGTATAGATACACCCAGCTTATGTGCCCCTGGTACATATACTAGCTGGCTCTATATTTTCACGTACAGTCATGTGCAATAATATAATGTACCCACTTTAGGACACTGTCGCACTAACATATTTAACATTTAGTGAGACTTACAGTTCAGTTTGTCAAAAAAGTTAATGTGACATGGTACCAAAGTAGGCCCATTTTTTTAGTTTTTGCTTTTGATCACCTGATAGTAAGTGAAGATGCGGCTTGAAGTCGTTAGACCGAATGTTCTTTTAAAATCCAAAACCCATTGTTTAACTAGTGTGTCTGGAAATCTCGGTGTTAAGAGGTTAAGGTGGCACACGCTTACCTAGTCAACGCCCATTTCCGCTAGTGTTGAGGAAGAGTTTAAATGACACTAATTTTAAGAGTTGCTGCGACTTGGCTTATTGATTACAGTCTTGTGGACTGCCCACTTCCACCTTCTATGATATCTGTCTGCTTATGTCGCCCTGGTAAACAAATTCTTACTATTGTGTTTTTACGTTTATTCAGGCCAACCACAGGAAATTAACCGAATTTCAAGAGCTTTTGTCGATCTGCCCAACACGTGCTTGGATTATTTGTGTATATTTTGGCCTAATACTAATTTAAATCTACGTACGGGGTTCAAAGTAGTAATTAAAAACCAGACGGTTTTTCATCAGGTTTCCTTAATAACATTTGGCTCCGAGGTATTGACTTACCTACCCTTTACGGTTAGAGTTAGAGATTATTTGACTTAGGTACCGTTTGTACTATTAAGAACATAAAATAACAAATAGACGAAAAAGAATGTCTTCGCTATGTAATCCCATTTTAACCCGATAATGCATAATATGTTACTATAAACTTTAACTAATATTTGTTAGACATGATTTATGCGCAATATCTTTAGTATTCGTCAGTTACAAATAACCCTAAGAGAGACCCAAAACTTCGTAATTCGGACTGAACACGCAGAATTTTCTTGAGAGCCTCGCAATAGTAAAGTAAGTATGTTAATGTAAAGCTAACTTTTTGAAAGAAAATAAGTTAAATAAGTTAACGAACACTAATGCCGTGAGAAGTTTTAACATCATTACCACATTCCAACGTGTTTCAGTATTATGAGCATAAATTAAATTAGAAAAGTTGCTAATTGTTTGGGAGGCTAACAAAATTCATTAGAGGCAACTTACGCCGAGATTAGGTTGCAGACGACTGACGAAGTTGCTTCGTAACCCGAATAATATGCGTGTGTAGTTTATCAGACAATAATGGTCCGTATATTTGCGGCATCATCTAACACATTAACGTTACACAAAAGGAGTTATAGGTGAGTAATTATGAAAAGTAATGCCTGTAAAAGGCGCGTGAACTGAATAATGTTATGGGTAGACTCAAATATAAACATGTATTAGTGAAATTGAACACGACATCTATAAACCATTTATTCCTCAAGTAGGAGACTCGCCGTAGCGGGAATCGACGTTCGGTGACTCCCTGTCAAAGCCATAAGTCCGAAGAAAACCGTGATACGAGTTCATTGTAAGTGTACATTGTACTTTTGTTACAGACAAGTAAACAAATGAAAGGTATGATGGGTCTCTAGTATGTATAAATGTATATTATAAATAGATGCGATATGTGTACGATTATAAAGTTAGTTTTAAATATCCCGTCCGACAGATGGCGCGGCAAAACAGAAAATTGCGCAAAAAATACAGACATATTCAGCCAATCAAAAACGTGGAAACGGACATTTTTCGCGTCCGCGTAGGGAATAGTAATAAAATAGTTCGATTTACGTTATCGAGTTGCCAGCCTGTTTCGATATGCAATGATTCACCCCTGATGGTTCATTGATTGCATAATAAAGACAATTATTGTGAGTGACACGTGTCTTTTCAGTGTTAAACTTATTTGCTCACTGTGGGCTGAATCAGGTTTCGTAGTGTTTGTGTCTGGGCATTGTTAGTATGATTAAAAATAAACTTGTTGTGCATTCATTATGGTCACATCAATTTTGATCCTCAATTTCTCTCATAAGATCTAGAACCAATACAAGATACATACACGACGATGAAATAAGTGAAACCTCTAAGGAGATCACAATCGACCATGGTTGCCACTGCCCACACTGGCTCGTTCTTCGTTCAAATATGTTTTATGATTCATTGGTTCCAATTTTAAAATAAAAAATAACTGACTGGACATTTACAAATCAAAATAGATTCGAACTCCTTGCGATATCTTCTTTCTTCTTGAATGTAAGTTAAACCCATGTACATAATCGAAGTTAATGAACTTTACTTCCATATTTGCTCCACTCCAATCTAGCCTGGCCCTATGGGAAATTAAAAATAGTTTCGGGAAATCAACATTGGTTGAGAAGTTTCCCCGATATTAGACCAACTTGCGGCTTTCAACCGGCTTTAATAACAGAAATCATAATTAATATTCAGATAGTTCTCCCATAACTTGTGTATTTCCAAACGATTTTCTGTGCTTTATTGGATTTCGTAATAAATCTAGCTCGGTCTAGTTCACAGTCTAACGTGGGTTGGATATTATTTTAATTAAATAATTGTAAATGTTCAGAAAGCAACGGCACTAAAGTTTGAGCAACTATGACTTAATCATTCAAGTATCAATTATAAACTCAATTTATACAAAAATAAGACTCTTCATTGCTGTTATATTAACCTAATTCAGAGGCATTTTTTTGTCTACACTAGTTGGATGGAATGGAATATTTTCATATACTTTCTTGGCACTGTGGTACGTTTTACTTTGTGCCGTCGACAATTAATTAAACGAGCAGTTCAATTTCAGAAATAAAACTGAAGCGAAGTAAGAATGTTAAAAAAACCATGAAACAGAAGAATTACTGTGGATGGAATACCTATTTTTTCATCGCGATTGAAACCTTTTGTCTTATCGAATCGCGAGCGATTCTCCATTTTCTGAACGTTTCACGCGGTCCGTGTCATCTTTCTCTATAATAACTGAAACTGAAATCGTTATCATATTTAAGCAAAATTGGCTCGGTAATCAAGTTAATTTCACAAGCGAATAAATATTCATATCGAATCGGCACAAGATCGATATCTAGAAAGTTCCGTTTCAGTGCGACGTCAATATAAATTTCTGTGAACGTTTATTTAAAGGCTTCACTTCTGCCAAGCAGTATCGTTTGTTTACTCTTGGCACGAGGGGAATCGAGGGGCAATGACAAAGTTACATGCCAAGAAACTTGGAATTGTAAGCTCTATTGAATCTAGTTTTTTTTTTTATTATCATTGGCAAGAATTCTCGTTCATCTTCAATGTTCTTAGACAATACACGAGCTCACATAGAAAACTCTGAGAATAGACTAGTTAGATTCAATGCTTCTATACAAATACAATGATATTCGAGGTTTATTGTCATTTTTGGTAGAGCTAGAACACGCTTCACTCAATTCAATTCATCCAAGTTTTTGTTTAACCCAGACATTCAATAATTTTCATGATAACGTGAACGAGCTCGAAAGAAAATTTTAGCAGTTGTTTCACCAAGTAAATAAGCTTCTGTCACCTTTACTAACCAGCATGAGCCTCATTGTCTGATATACACATACCTACAAAAACTAACGCCCGTAATACCTATTTTTTTTTAGACATGATGACGTGTCAGGGGCCTCTGGCGGCTCAATAATAACCCTGACACCAGGATTGATGAGCTCAGTCTTTGACCTCACAATCCACAAGAAGTAGGCATACAATGTCTGTAACTTTATAGTAATCGAAAATGTCAAAGGTGTTATTTAGGTGTTATTTTTCCACAAGATTTATGATATTTGTTCTATTTCATGCCGCGATCCGTGAATCGAGCAGTCTATATTGTGAGCTAAGCCTAACAGGATTATCCTTTCTACCAACGATCGTATAAAATGTTTTATTACCTGTAAAATAAAGCTTTAAAGGGATAGATCATATATATACTTTTTCTAGCTTAACTTTTTTACATACTTCTCCCATATTTTATTCAGTTCCTGTCAATAGTTCCTGTACCAAAACCAGTTGTTGAAAAGCCCTACGCTTTGGATGCAACGGTAAACACAGTTCGTATTTTAAATCTCCTAGGTGCTGCTAATTTTTTGCAGTTTGAATTGACTTCTTGATGTCTTGCCATTTTGGTGAAATTACCAATTTGTGTGGAAAAATATTATTTTTAAAATTGCTCCGAACATTATTTTATAACAAAATCTCATAAAAAGGCGCAGGCAAACGTTTAAATAAGGAATTCCTTTGGCAAAGGTTTTGCACATTCTGAACAACATCCATTACGCAACGTCATAATGTTATGTGGTTAAGGCGAAGTCAAACACGATTTTTTTTTATATATCGTAAGTAGAAATGAGAAATGAAGTAGAAATAATATTTTATCTATACTTCTTCTGCAGGGCTAACATGCACAACGTGATAAAATTATCGATCGATTCAATAGATTTTGTCAAAATCTATTGAAGATTTTGTCGAAATCGATAAGTTTGTGTTTTTTCCTCCAACATGCGTGCCACGTGATTTTGTTCGTATTTTGACAGAACGACATGACTTATTTGGGTTCACATATATCGTCAGTATCGATGAAATGACCGTGACAAAATTTAATAAAAATAATAAAAAGTACTGCTGGTGTATTTTCTTAGATCGATGACAGGCATCTCCAATGATATCAGAGTTATTATTGCGGCAAAGGCGTTTGACATGTCTCATGATATAAATCATACAGATTAAATATTGTTCATAGATAATTGATATCGCGTGGTTTACAGGATTTGTGCGCGGCTAATGGCAATAGGCGTCCCCTCTATTATATGGGACTTAAACATAGCCCTTTGGGAATACATGCATGATGCTATTTGTACATATAACTATTTTTACGCCCTCTGTGGTTCAGCGGTTGAGCGTTGGACTCACGATCCGGAGGCCCCGGGTTCGAATCTCGGTAGGGACATATCATAAAAATAATTTTGTGATCCCTAGTATGGTTAGGACATTACAGACCTGATTGTCCGAAAGTAAGATGTTCCGTGCATCGGAACGCACGTTAAGCCGTTGGTCTCGGTTACTATATACTGATGTAAGTGAGTAATCGTTACATGTGCCATGTCAGGGGCCTTTGGCAATCACAACCCTGACACCAAGGGTGATGACGCTGGTATAAGAAGAAGAATATTGTTGCATAATTTATAATTAAAGATAATAAATCTCTCCTGTCATACGAAACTTTAGCACATTGTTTTTTAATTTCGTAAAATATTTAAACGTCCCACTAATAGGCTACTAATAGCAAGATACAAAAAAATATTATTGTCTCATTTTTCTCTTAAATATATTAAAATTCCGACGTACCTGACAATGTCATCCGACGAATAGCAGTAGATGAGACTTGCACAGGACCGGAAAGGATGGCGTGAAAGAGAGGAGGCCTATACCCAGCAGTAGGGGGATACAGGCTGAGTAGATAGTAGTAGATATATTAAAATTACTTAGCTATATTTTTCATTTTCAGTACGTTCTGTACGTTGACATGGGTCATTAACGGTAATATCCACCCCGCTTCTTGCCCTTAACCCGTCGTCGCCTAAGCGAGTGTAATATTTATTTACACAAATAAATCGCGTCGTCAGCCGGTGCAGGCTGCAGGAAATTAAAATCTCCACCTTCCTCCACCTTTCTCCACATTCCTCCACCTTGCCCCACCTGCCCCGCCAAATTAATGACGCAATCACGGCAATCTACACAGATGTTGCATTCGACAAACTTGTTAGGTGCTGTCGATCTAAGTGGGTGTAGGAAATGTGTGAGATTTTAAGTATTATTTATTCAATTCAATTCAAAATTCAATTTAAAAATATCTTTATTCAGTAGGTAACATAGATACACTTTGAATCGACAATTTTTACATAACGAATGTCTCATCCGCCTAAAACTACTGCAGCTTCTCACAACCTGTATAGCCATTAAACAGATCTTTCACGTGTTTGCTTACTGTTCTTCTTCTATCATGTGTGTTGTGAGGTGGATTACCAACCTCATCAACCCTGGTGTCAGGGTTACTATTGAGCCGTCAAAGACCCTGACATGACTCATGTAACGACTACGTACTTACATCAATAAATAGTAACCGGGACCAACAGCTTAACGTGCCTTCCGAAGCACGGATCGTCTTACATTCGGACAATCAGGTGATCAGCCTGTAATGTTCTAACCAAACTAGGGATCTAAAAAGTTATATTTTTGATTTGTCCCCACCGGAATTCGAACGCAGGACCTCCAGATCGTGAACCCAAAGCTCAACCACTGGACCACAGAGACCGTTAAAATTTACTTTTTACAGTATGAAATCTTAAGTTCCACCATAAAACGACAAATACGGTACGTACAATAATTTCATTCTTAGCGTCTGCTGCCTAACGCATAAGTGCGAGTGAGCGCGCACTGTCCCGCTTTACAGACATCATCACCAGCCCATTAACGTCCCTACTGCTGGGGCACGGGCCTTCCCTATGGATGGATAGGGAGATCGGGCCTTAAACCACCACGCGGGCCCAGTGCGGATTGGTGGTCGTACTTATTATTTATTATTATTTATTCTATGGTCATAGTACGTCCTCAAAACATACATTCGCTCGCTTTTACGTAAACTTGAGCGTTCGTCGCAGCAGCATGAAATCCACGTTATATGTAGCAAACCGGCATAATTTGTAAGGAAATAATGCAAAGCTCCAACCTGCGAACTGCAAATGCGAGCGTTGCAAGCTGCATTACTCATATGCTGCGATTGCTAATCTCACTGCAACTCCTGCGCGTCGCTTCTTTGTATTATTCATTTGCACTTAGCAACGCGATCGTCTTTTGTTTATGTAATTATCGCGCCGCCTGTGCGCCGCCATATTGTTTCTTGCTAGAAATAAGGGTACTTAAGCACTTTACTTCATCAATGGTAACTATTTTGCGCCGTTTTAGATGATTTAGCTTATAAGTAAGGGAAGTAAAGTCATGCCAGACACATATGGGCGACTTCTCAGTGCATCAGTTCTAACAAAAATGCGCTATGCTAGTAGTACCTTTATCAATATACTTCATCATCATCATCAGCCGTACGACGCCCACTGCTGGGCATAAGAGCCCAAGAGGGGGGATGCCTATCAATATACTTAATATAATAAATTCGAAAGTAACTCTATGTCTGTTTGTGTATTTTCCCTGTAATCCTGTATAGTTTGAGATCCAGAAAAGAACATAATTGTAGCATGATTCCTGAGATAAAAACTACGATAGTTTTTCAAAAGGATAAAAAGATTCGAAATGATAACCAAGTCCACGCGAACGGAGTCGAGAGCTAAAACCTAGTACTCTAACACGATCGTCATTCGTAATAAAAAAAAAAACAAAAAACGGCCTCAGGCGATTTTAAACATTTCATTTTTTTAAAATACACATACTCTGCTGCCAACCTCAGTGCACCTCGGCACAAATATATAGTGCTTCCTGTCTGTTGAGAGGCTTTCCTAACTTACATATTTACCAGACAGGAAGAACGGAATGGCCACCCGACAGTTATGGATGCGGTTCCGGGCCACAGTGGGTGTCGATTAATCTTGCATACACTGGACCGACGAAAATAGAGGCCAAATGACTTGGACACTGAACAAACGATCGTGATACATACAAAATGGCGCTCAATATTAAAGATAGTGCATGATTTTGGGAGGGAAATGTTGCAAAATATTAGAATAGAATATAAACAATTTATTATCTATGTTACATTATAATAAAAAAATCAAAATACAAAAATTGTCTTTCCAAGTAAAAAGAAAAAAATATGTAGCAAAACAAAGACTAATACAGGTTTAAAATATAATCCGCGTCACAAAAGAAGTCCACGGATTTTAATGGAACTAATTTCGTCGTCATAGAACTAATAACGTCACTAGCGGCACGGTGTTGGGATTTCTTTTGAAGGCGCGACGTGTTTCTACATATTGTATGTATAACGGGACATTCAACAAGGTACACTTTAAATCCTTAATTTTGTCTCATCCACCTAAAACTACTATTAACTCCAGCTTCTCTTCTCACAACCTGAATATACCGAGCTTATTGGAAAGTAACAAAACCTAAGCACTTAATTTTATGTTGCAATATTACGAGTAAATGGTCTAGCTAGTTCTTATAACAACATCGGTGATCTTTATAGAAGTTTCCTTTTATTAGCCTAATGTATGAAAATCGCTTTAAAATTATAGTCATCTTAATACGAAAATTGGCGCGTCCGTTGGTGAGAAACTTCAATTTTGAATCCGTGTACTAACTAGTAACTAGTTGGTGCAGAACTTTACTTGGCCCAGTAATGACAGTCTCTGTGAAATACGGTTAAGGAATGACGAAAATAATATCTAACTTTTTATATAATGTAATCTTTGTTGGTATAATTACACCAGTGATCATTTCTTCTCTTGCCATCATTTAACTAACAATATTCATATTTTTTTCTTCTTCTTCTTCTTACTAGTTAATTGTATCCAATACATGATATGTAAGCATTTGACAACAATCATATATGATGGCAAGTGATTATATGGTCGAGGGTGGGACATGGTTACCTAGAAAGTGCCTACATAGTATCACTATGTAGGCACTGTGGGTAATAGGCGTGAGTTTATGTATAGTCCGGATTGTACTTAACGGGAAACAGATTCATTAATTTAAGAGTCACGCTCTTGTCGATGTAGCATTCTCCATTCTTATCTATCAAAGGCCAATTCTTTCACTTCCTTATAAGACACGACGTTCACCGTCTCTTTAATCTGAATGGATATGAATCCATATAATCTCTTCTTGGTCTTCCCCTTCCTCTCTTTCCTTGTAGTTTCCCTTCTATGATGTTTTTAATAAATTCGTCGTGTCTTATTAAGTGTCCAATCATCTTGCTTCTTCTGTCCTCAATAACTCTCAATATTTGCCTCTTTCTTTTCTTTCATTTTTGATACGCGGATATGTTTGTGACACTAAATCAAATGTAAAGTTATGCATATCTAAAACCCATTCCATTTCAATACAGAACAGCATAACAAAACTTATCTGTTAGCTTTGATATTTATGTTTCTGTATAGACAAGAAGCCTTTTACAGTGAGACAAATATAAATGGAAGTGCACCCGTTATCTCGGCTGGACTCTTTCATCTCCGTCATATTGCATCGCAGCGAATCGTAAATCACGCCACTATCGAAGACGCTCCGCAAAATATTGAAAACTTTTAAATTATTAAAAACCATTCGTCTTCCTCGAAACATGAATCATTTTTGGAACCAAATCGTAGACTTCGAGCTCCGAGTTGCCTTATCTGAATCGCATCAGAGATTTGACAGTTTTATTGATTTTATTAGTTAGTATTAACAAAAAAATCTCTAAACTTTTTATTGTCGTAAAAGTATTCCTCAATAAAATTTCCATTATAAATGCCTTCGGTACATTCTCAAAAGCCTCAGAGAAAATAATTTCGTCAAATCGGCGGAGTTTGCGCAAGGCAAACTTTGGAAGCCCGATTTAAAAGTTGAGGACTTTCCGATATCTATTGGAGTTGGGAATAAACTTATTTTGTACGAGAATGCATTGTAAGATGGTATCGGATGGTGCGAAGTGGTTTTGCGGGTCTGAGAAAGTGCAGGACTGGATTCAAAAGTAGGTTTCCAAAAGTTAAAAAGTCACGAATAACGAAATATTATATATCTGTTGTTAAATATTTTACCGTACCTAACGTAAGTACCTAATTTAAATGTAATAGGGGACAGAATTAACGTAGAGGACGTTTTAATGATCATTTTTGACCCGATCAGGGCCTTAGCTAAATTACAAACGACTATGAGAATCGATAGTGACAGTGATAAAAATGTATGGGATTGACATGAGTTGACATAATGACCCTGTTCTAAATTAGTTATTACGATCAGACTCGTAGAACAAACAAAAGCACAAAACATCATTCCAATACCCCTTACAAAACTTAAAAACCAAAGACACAATTTGGTTGTTTCCTAGGTCATAGATAAATTATGAAATTCTGATTACTAAATAAAAACAGATATAAAGGTATGAATTTTAATAACGAAAAATTTAATAATAAGTGCGACATTTTTTCCCATTTTTCATACAAATTCCATCGAAATTTCATGTTTTGACGTTTAGTAAAAAGTAACTGATTTTGACAAGTTGGAAACTACCTTATTCAATCACACTATCAGCTCAGTTTAAAACTTCTCAAAAAATTGACGTTGTAACTCTAGCTCAGGTACGATAACAAGGGCTGTCATTCGCAGTATCTCCGCCACAACTTGTCACCAAGTCTAATCTCGGTCTAGCTATCTTTTTAGCGGCCGTCCTCACAGCGCGATACGATCCAAACACAACAATTGACAATTTTAATTTAAGCTAGATAACGTCGAAACTCGTGTAATACTCAATTTCTATAATTTAAAGAAAGAATTGAAAAAGAAGGACAGACAAATATATAGTATCGTAGTTTTTGTGTTTGTCCTGGTATTTCCATATGCTTACTAACATTTTTCATTTGGAAATATATTCCTTTACAAAAAGAAACAATAAAGCATAATTTGTGAGACAGCAGAATCTAGCTCAAGCACCCAAACAGTCTTATCGCAGGAAGTACAAAATGGCGGCGAGTGGCCAACATGGATGCACTTCCGGTGCCCGCGTGGGACAATTAATCTTGTGTACTTATTTTGTTCGCTGTTGCAAGGAACTTGTGTCCTTATTACGGACTTTGGAGCAAGTGACACAATTAATATCTTAAAGCCATATAGTTTTTGCATTTATTAGAAAGTGTTTTTCATACTCGACAGTATCGCCAATTTCTTCTAAAACAACAGATTCATTAGGATTCACCTTTAATCGACAACCTGACAAGAGTCACGAGTTGGAAGCTTTTGAGTTTTCTCTCTTTGAGTTTTCATATCAAATTATTCTAAGAAAAGACAAATTAATGAATGATAGCCACTTGTGTTGTAGTGTTTATGTTAAGAAAAATAATGGATTGGATTTAGCTGCTTTTTAGCAATCGTAAACGTCGACTATGGGATTGTTTCCAGTCCAACAAGATGGACAGTGGATCTTCTGATTCCACAAAACTCTGCCTACCCCATTAAGAGCATGAGTTTATGTGTAGTTTCGACGTGTATCGGTCCGCAATACGGGTGCCGGCGCGGTTAATTCTCGGTTCATTCCGCTCCGTCGTTTTGGTCGAACGATCGCGTTGTTTTGTTCCTGATTGTTGCTGTGATTTCCTATCTGTACTTAGGGAACTGGTCTGTAGGTAAAGATACCAGTGTCGTCTGTTTTGTGAGTGGACTTTCCTGTTTCACGTTTGTTGTAAGTTGTATCCGCTGTCTCTAGTGTGTGAGCGGATAGAACTTACAACGTAGCTGCCTATTTCCCGTTTTTACAGGGTCCGCTTACCTAAACTGAAGATTTGACAAGTCCGGTTTTTTTACAAAAGCGACTGCCTGTCTTTTTTTCTAATCCGCGAAGGGAAAACCAGCCCAATACAGGTTAGGTCACATGCCTCCGAAAATGCATTTCTCGGGAATGTGGGTTTCCTCACTATGTTTTCTTTCACCGCTGATTACGTGGTAATCATTTATTTTTTAGGTCTGTGCTGGATTCAAATCTGCACCTCGAAGTGAGAGGCAAGCGTTCTACCAACTGGGCTACCACTGCTCTACGGCTAACTTAAAACGCAGCTTGAGTAATACAAAAGGTCCAAACTATGGAAATCCATTTACTTCGATCCCGACATACTTTTTTTCCCTCCATATTCATCAATCGTGTCGTATTATCAGCTGTATACCCTAGATAATATACTATTTATTTGGGTTACGGGCTTCTTACCCGTTCTCTGTCTGTCTGTCTCCCTCCTGCACATTACTCCCCCTACCGACCCTATCAATCAAAGCACCTGTAATCTGTATTCACGGAAGATGCACCGGCGTCCATAGATAATACCTTATCGTCATCTCTACCAGCAAGACATTGTAAGTCATTTAACGAACCCTTAATCTTAAATGGTGTGTAATAAAGTCTGTTTTATCTTCTTGGGGAAATATTCGTGGTGAGTAGAACTTCAACATCTTGGCATTTCAGTAGAAAGAAAATTTTAGGAGCGCTGGTCAGGTTAGAAGATAAAAACGAAGTTCGCGTTTTGTTGAATTATTGTAATAAAACAAAATGACAAGACAAGACAAAAGAATAGACATAGCTATCACTTTCTTATCAAACCATAGGTAACACACATTACACAATCACATAGCTTAGCAGCTAAAATCTTTTTAAACACAACCTCGTACAAGTTATGTAGACAAACGGAATATGTATACACAACTTTTTTAACTTTTTTAACAAATTGAACTGTAAGTCTCACTAAATGTCAAATATGTTAGTGCGAGACAGAGTCCTAAAGTGGGTACATTATATTGCTCATGACTGTACCTACCGAAGGAATGTTTAAAATAAAGTTATTAATCAAATAAAATGCTCTAAACTGGCGTGCGTGTATGAAACGATTGCTGAATGTGGGGGAAGCAAGAGAAATGTGTCAGGATCGAAGCGAATATAATTCCATAGTGTCTGCTTACTCCGGTGAGAAAAGGCTGAGTTTATATGTTAATGTATGTCAAGAAAAATACTTCGAAATGTCTGTGTCCCCTGTTTGTGGTACCCGTTCGATCTCTGCAACATTGAATATTCTTTTTCCGAGAGCGTGTGCAAAATATATTGACTTATAATCTTTTTATATAAACTTATTTCTTTTGAAGGCAAGTGGGGTAAGCTGGCGAGGTGCAGTGGCGCACCGGAAATTAAATCAGCGCCACCTTACCCACGTAATTCTGTCGCACTCTCAACCTCATCGCTGAAGGTAACCTCCAGGTTAACTCGACCTCACGAGGTTACTACTTGGTATAGGTGTTTACATTTTATCGCTAACTGAACCCCCCTCCAGCACCCCCCCACCCCCTCCCGCGCGCGCCTTCTGCCGCCTGTCTTGTCTTTCTGTATCTTGTGTCCATTGTGTTCAATGTAGTATTTTATCTATCTAAAGTTTGTAGGTAGGTATATACAATTTGGCCAATATGCTTTGTAAGGAAACAAAGATAAAGTATAAGGAAAAAATATCCTATACGCTAACGTACATAACATAAGCTTACGACTTTGTTCGCAATTGGTACATCCATGTGAACTATGCATCTACGCTTTACCTGAACTTTCTATCAGACCACCGTGATAGGTATGTATGCACCGTGAAAAAATAACTCATTGTTGCAAGTCCGGTACCGGAGATCGAACCGGCGCACCCTGTTGGAAACATTAAATTATTAAGTGACAACAATTAGGCTTTTAAGGAAGTCGGTGATTATTGAATCCTATACCCTAAGCCCGAAAACTATCTCGTCTTTATGGGTTTATATGGCCAATTTACTGAATTTTTTGTTTCTAAACTGACCCAATCAAGAAAAGCTGATTCGTGAAAAATTCGAACTGAAAAGATCTCTAAGCCTTCGTACACAATTTCCATCTTCATGCACAACGAACGAGCTATTAATACCTGAGATAATAGTGAACCAAGTAGTAAATAGAGCGAGTCTTACCGATAGTTCTAAGGTGAATAATTGCCACTGTTGGCCAAACTCGCTAACCTCAGCTGGCGAGCTTCTAATATATACCAGGTACTACGACACACACGGTCGAGGAGAACGATAAATTTCCATTTATTAATTCGAACTTAAAATAAAGGTGTAATACCCCAAAAGTGTTATGAAACCTCTTAGTTAACTGACTAGACTGGGGAAGTAAAATAAAATCTACATTCTATTTCCTACATTTATTTTTTATTTCTACTTTGGCGCCCATTCCTGCAGTCAACCCTTAATTTTATTTTAAGTTATACCCGTCATTTTGTGGAAAAGTATGGATGATTAACATCTGTTAATTTTAAAATGAATAAAGAACATGTGCGAATCAAATAGGCTCGCTGATATGCAACCCGATTGACGTGTGCTGAAGAATTAACTTCATTCTGTCAGGTTATTAACAAATATAATTTTTTGGGAGGGTTTTTTTCAATTTCTGCCTAAAATTGACGTGTTGTTCATAAATTTTATGCCTGTCGATTACCCGTCCCTTTCCTTTTCTAAGAAAATGACAGGTATAACTTAAAATAAACTTAGATGGTGTGTACTGGAATTAACACCATTATTTCTTTTTTGCTTTGTATCTACATAAAAAAGTGCTTCATCATCCAATCTAGCTCGGCACCGATATGAATTGGTGCTGAGCGAACTGTCCGTTCTACATTATAAACCTGCGTAGTATTATTCTTTATTCCGTACTATAGGTCAGTCCGGCCAAGTCATTAACGCCATATGTGGCAAATCTAACAATAAGTCACGTCAAAAAAGTGGGTCGGAAATTCTATAACGTAATTATCAAAACTTAACGACAGTCGATAATGTAGAGTTGATATTACCGTTTACCGCGTTACCTGACTTTTTTAAAATCGTAATAATAATATTCCTTCTCTTTTAACATACGGGTGCTCTCGTAATGCACTGAAATACTTATAGCTATTTTAAGGTAAGTAAGATTGATTTAGTTTTATTAAAAATATTCGAAACAACTAAATATGTAATTTATTTATTGTTCTGATAACGAATAAAATAATTGCAATTTTAAAATGTCAGAGCAGACGGTGAACGGTAATATCAACTCTGTATTATGTACTACCATGAAGTTTAGATAAATATGAATGCCAAGTGGTTTGAACCCCGATACGCATTGCTTTATTTTTGAAACATTAAGTGTTCGTGTGTCACCTTCTAAAGACTCAGTTAATAGCAGCGGACTAAACTGTATTACCCACTGGAGTACCAGAACTTCTAGGCCATAGAGAACAGAGTCTACTCATGGACTTCAAGCTTAAAGACTTTGAAGTCCAAGTTTCCTATTACGACGATCTCCGTGGTCCAGTGGTGGAGGGCTCACGATCCAGAGGTGCCGGGTTCGAATCCCAGTAAGGACCTGTCACAAAACTCACAAAAATCACTTTGTGATCCCAAGTACAAATCTTTCCTCTTTATAATTTAGCGGCGAGGGTGTGCTGCCGCCAAAGGATGTTTTCGGGGTACCGAACAGAGCACAGTACCCCGGTAGTCACAAATTGGTCAACAAATTGTCATGTTGGAAGTTGTATATATGCGTCGCGCTGTGCAAACTTCTATAGCGCGTTTCAGGCTTGCATTATTTAATTATGGCGCCATCTGTTGCATGTGGGCGTAACTAGCTGGTCAACTAGTTGGGTCCGCCACAATATTATTATTATGATAATCAGAAAAACAGTCTAGAAATCAAGAAATATCTAAATAAAACAGCTTTTATTATGTCAAATTCTTATACAAACTCAACAAACTTCTTGTAGAGTGAGAATTTTTACTTCGCAATAGCAGAAATTTTGAATTAACCCTTGACAATAGCTACGGGTTTCACTAGCCACCTGTATAGTGGAGTAAATAGGTATTAGTACGTACAGGTACCAGCATACAGTCTCTAACAATGTCAGGGGCGAGTACCCTTCCAGGCAATCATTCCCAATATCCAGCCAGCTACAAAACTAGACGCCCACTTGGCAACGAAAAAAAAGCTCCAAAATTATCCACAAAAAAGGTTTTGGCGCATTGTGCAAAAGAGAAGGTGATAACGTACGAGTGTCGTTGAGTACAGGGCGACCATTACAGCTAACGAGCCAGGACAAAATGCCCGACGAACCAACAATGGCTACCTTTTACCTTACAATGTACAGTATCTCATATTGTGTAGGTTGTTACGCGTCCCTTTTGCGTTGTTAATTCATCGGGCGTAGAAGTACTTTTTTGGCAAACATTCCGGTTCAGATTCGACATGTGTTCTCTTAGAAGCTTGTTCTTGTAGTTTTTTATTGGGATGTTGATGAAATTGCTACACTCTAAAATATCACTTTATATCATCATCATCATAAACAGCCTATATAGGTCTTGCTGGGCACAGGCCTCCCCTCAATCAACCGGAGGGGGTATGGAGCATACTCCACCACGCTGCTCCATTGCGGATTGGTGGAGGTGTTTTACGGCTAATAGCCGGGACCAACGGCTTAACGTGCCCTCCGAAGCATGGAATCATCTTACGTTATATCGTCTCTGCCAAATTACGTATGTTCACTCGGATAAGCTTCTCCCATCTTTACGCTAAAATAAACGCCATTGTCACCATAAAAAGTTTTGTAATACGTAGAACAATAAATCCAATTTAAAGCCAAGCATTTTCATCTGAGTCTCGTAACATGACCAAATCTATTTGTAACCTCATGGCAGACCGAAACAGCGGTCTGTGCCTAATGAAGACTGATAAGGTCTCTGTAGTTTCGGACCGTAGATCTTAACGTACCTATAGTATAATAATTAATAATACAGCTAGGCTGCCTATAAGCTGAAAGTACAACATATTTTTGGTATGAATAAATAAAATAGAACTATGTCACATTTAAGAAAATCAACAAAACTTTGGTATCTCAACTTACGACAGGGCTTTAAAAAGTATGACAAGGTCGTATAACAGGCACACCAACGAATCAATCGTTGTGTTTGTAATATCTTTGCATTTATATATTTCTTCATGCAACAGACTGAAAAATGTTAACAAAAAAAACACATTTCAAATTTTACTTTTTGTTTTTCTTCTACTTTTTTAGGGAAAAATAGGGCAGTGGTTTCCCTCTTGCCTTCCGCCCTCTCTCTTCTATTCCTTTTTCAAACGTCTAAGCGGCCAGCTAAATCTCGGAACATAACCAAACTATTTGTTTCTTCTTAGCTGTAGTTGGCTGACTAGAACAGTTGTCTGTGCCTAATGAAGACTGATACACCAGGGTTTCGTTTTTATACTGCAACCGAGCGTGTAACTACGTTTTAACAATACAACTACGGAATTAACTTTCTTTGTGCTCGAATGAAGGTCTAAATGGAATGTGCATTTTTGACTTCAGGATTTTTTGCAGAAGTTTATCCTTAAAATACACTTTGGAATACTACAATTCGTAATACAATTATGTAGTGTTAATAAAATATTTATATTCTCATTTTTCTACTGGAGTAAGCTTTCATAAATACATAAGTTTACGACTATATCCCAAACCGACTATGTACCGTAAATGATGTCTGTTACATTATATCTTTAACAAGATATATATATCTAGCAACCTCTCTATTTACAACTATTATCGAAACCTTCAGACGCCAGATATTCCCTCGACTATAAACATCGGCTCCAAACTAAAAAGGCTCTCCTCAAAGCACCTCTCTCGTAAAAGCGTTATCTCGGTCATTACTCCGAAATAATCTCATCGGTCGAACCTGAGGCCTATAAAAACTCACAAGTATGAATAAGAACTTGTAAAGGTCGTTCTGAACACGCGCTGATGCGTGTTTGGAGTTTTGTCGTAAAAAGTTTCAGCTAGATGAAAGAAATGGTAGAGCGACGAAAAAGTTGAGGGTGAAAAATGCGGGCCATTGTCGCCACTGCTTCTGCCACAGGATATCTAATACCGTTTCTACGTATCTTTGACTCAGTTATCACTCTTAAGCTGGTCATCGAACCTCGGAACTATCAATGGAGAAGAAGGAAATTAAAAAAATACATACATAAACTCAACTCCAGCTTTCCTATGATACGGGACTATGAAATTCCTTTTGGTTCGATCCTGACACACTTCTCTTGCTTCGTCCACATTCATCAATCTTTTCACGCCAGTTTAGAGTAGATTGTACTAAACTTTTCCTAAGGACATTTCCAATTTGGCCAATGTACGTCCTTTAGAAATTTCGATTATTCACACATAGGTAAGTCACTCAATAGTCTCTCCGCCCCACGATTCTGCTTCCTTCTCAGGGATAGTAATTGTGGCGGGCGATTCGGTAATTTTCTTTTAAATTTGGCTTTGTTGCCGATTCCAGTCGTTCAATTTGACGATAATTAGTTTTCGAAGTGTTTTCGCCATTCCTTTTAATGCCGTCCTGGGTTATTCTGACTCTATACTTTTTACTGGGTGACCTGTTTTGCATTGAAAATAGGATTGGTTTAATTCATTTTTAAGATGTGTATTTGTACTTTCTGCAAGTTTAACAGTAACATTAGAATTAAAAAAACTTTATATTATACAATAAGTCAAAACGGACCATGGAACTCTGGGTGCCAGGAGATAAATGCTATGCAAAGAGAAGAATTTACTACTCTATCACAAAAGCAATCAGTACTCCAACAATATTAAAACAATAACTAAATAACAAAAACTATTTTTTGACATTCAAAATATGGAAAACAATACTATCGTTTCCAATCCCGGTTTAAAACTTTTACAAGAATACATAAGCATAGAAACCACGGCCATAGATTGCAGAAACTTCCAAGCAACTTTCAAGCCGTTTTATCAATTGGGAAGAAGGCCTAAAAAGTTGGTTAAGCCCAAGATCTGCGGGGAAACTTCGCCGTTTTTTATCAGATAAGGTTCAGTTGACAGATTATATCGCTCAACTTGATACCGCGAGAAGGCGAATCACCCGGTCTGCGGTTTCTAAAAATAGAACTGGGGAGACTAATAAGTAGGTATGGCGGTATACCTACAGTTCAAAAGTAGATACGGAACGCGGACGTAATCCACGCAGACAGAGAATCCACGCACCATAGCTTAGATCACCAGTTCTTGGATCACCAAAACTATTCAAGAATTGGTGATTTAAGCTATGGTGCTCTGCGTGGAATACGTCGGAACGCGTGGATTATTATAACGATTAAAATAATAATATAAAAATGGCTGTCGTAGACTGCGATGCGGCTTATCATATCTCGGCCTCTTAGGTAGTTCAACATGCGATGGATGTAACTCTGACTACCAAATTTGTGGTCGTGAGCTTATGTTATGTTATTAAAGGAACAGATTACACAATATAGGTACATATTCGTATAAATATTATGTACAACGTATAACTACATAAACACCAGGGTAACTGTTGTCGTACAGAATGACAAATAGGTGGAACAAAGACAGCGATGCTGCATCGGCGAGAGCATGGCTCGAATTAATGATGATGAAGCACTGTTTAGCATAAGCCCGGATCTGACTGTTAGCTCACCTATTTTCAGACTCGCTGTTACCAAGCGATCGATGATGCTAACTAGATGGGAATACACTGATGATTTTGTTTTATAACTGTTACGAGATAACATTATATAAGATCAGGGGGGTTAAAATGGCCACATAGAATCAATTCATCTAAGAAAGCAATATTGCAATTCGACATTTGCACATATAAAAGTAAGTGCGCAATGCAAACAAATGTCAAAGAGCAAAATTGCTTTATTAGATGAATTGCTTTGATGTGGCCATTTTAACTCTTCAGAACTTTATTACCGATTGGGATACTCTGTGTGTGTATTCTTATGTGTAAAAAAATATAATAATCGGCGTGCGTGTATGAAACAATTGATGAATGTGGAGGAAGCAAGAAAACTGTGTGATGATCGAAGTAAATGGAATTCCATAGTCTGCTTACCCCGGTGGGAAGTAGTATCTACAAGCTTCTAAAGTTCAGTCAGAGTCATTCATCGCCAGAATGGAGTGTCGGAGTGTGCCGTGAGTTTCTTCGTAGTTATCTTAGTACTTCAAGTGTAACTTTGAGTTGGCATACTACCCACCGCGATAGGCATATCAGGCAAGAGGTTTGTCTATCCGTACCTTACTTGACTTTTTATGATAAATTTGGTAAACCGACTACCACGTACGTGTAAAGGCTAAAACAATATAATTTTAAAGAAAATGTATAGTGGTGCGGCACGATGGGTGGTGAGGATATCCCGACGTGCCGGCAGAGTAGAGGAATGATTGGTGATAACGATGACAAAATAACGTATTAAATTCAGCAGGATTATATATAGTTTATTAATAACACTTCACAAACAAATCCAGAATTAGAGGGCACGGCCAGAGCTAAACAGTATAATATATTTATGTTGTTCTTATGAAGGTGGAGGATGCAATGAGTCAGTTCCCTCAATCAGCGCTTAACGCTGTCGACCTACTAGAGTCGATTAATTCTTTCAAATATTTTTCCTCTCAGACGACGTTCGCGCCTTGAGCCGAGGTTCGCGCCCAACTGGGCACCCTCAGGCCTTTTGTCTTAAAACTTTGTACCGGTCGAGAACCTTTAGCGCTCCCCATTTGTCCGGTCAAGTAGTTAATGCCACCTACGGCAAATCTACAATAAGTCACGTCAAAAAAAATATATGAGTCAGTGTAAAATGAAAGGAAATGCGGAATGGAATGAGAAAATGATTGACGGTCAGAACGAAAGGCCAGTATGTGCAGAGTTTGTACTCTGCTACAGTAGTAGGTGGAATTCCGTGATTTTTGCTTACCCCTGCTTGAAAAAGGCGTGATCTTAAGTATTTATGTATCCAACTTGAGTGGGGCAGAGATCACGAAATTCCACTTACTACGATACTGTCACACCACTTTCGCTTCATCAACTCTTGTTGGCGCCCAATGAAACGAGCGTGCCGTTTGCGGCGAGCGCGCGGTGGTTGTCAATAGAGTTTGACAAATAATACTTCTAATCATCTTGTGACGTCGACAGATCTTTTTTTGTTCATAACTTTTTATCCAACTTCTTCTGTTATTTAAACATCTGAATTAGTAAAATTACATTTTTAAATCGAGCAACAAGCATCTTTATTGAAAAGTACCCGAAGAAACCCACTGGAGCAGATCGTCAAAGTCTTCATGCATGCTCGCGTTTAAAACAGTCTTAACCTGGCCTATGTATGTAATTAAAAAGATAAAGAACCCTTTGACAAAGTGAAATCAAACTCCAGAAACGTAATTAATGTAAAACAGCTGCTATAAAATTCATCACAGTAATGTGAGAGTCTGGACGTTTAATTAGCATTTCAGTAGATTTATGAAAATAGCGCCGGGTGCACAATGCATGCGTTACGATATGACTGACCAAACGACCCCTATGGGATGGTGCGACGGTGTGGCCGCGCCCTTGGGGTGGGTTGGTAGTGATAGCGAGTGTCAGAAACGCGAGGTTGCAATGTTATGGTATTTCTTTTCTGTAGCGGTTCGATCTTCTGGCCTAAAACTATTACAAACATAGAACTGTGGAGGCTGATATCCGCTCACGGAAATGGCGATGGATTGGCCATGTCCTTAGAAAACCTGTGGAACACCTGTCCGACGAGCTCTGACCTGGTGTGCGCGTGGAAAAAGGGAGCTGCCCAAAAAGATCTCGCGGCGCTCGGTTGACCGGGAAATGAAAACTCTCGGCATGTCATGGGAGCAAGCTACAGAGGCTGCAAAAGATACTTGTAGCGAGGAGTGGAAAGCTCTACATCCCAACAGGGGATATAAGGATTAGAAGAAGACCAGTTTGAAAGATTGGTATCAATTGTACTTATACTTCATCGACATGAACAATATGGGCGATGGACTGGATACCACTCATTATATGGTTTATCGTACCCATCTTAGAATTCAATAGCACAACATAACATGGCATCACGCCTGTATACTAAAGGGGTAGGCAGTGGTATATAGTATATAGGTACAATACAATACACCCCATAGCCAGCTACGTTTAAGTCACATCTAGTTGAGCGCGAGGCCTGTACTCAGCATTGGTATATATGTAAGTACAGCAGTTAATTTGTGTCTCAAGGCATCCCTATAAGGATAACGAACGTAAGTTGTGACAATATTGTGACCAGTTACCAATTGACTCATCATCATCAATTTATGAGCCACGCTCTTGTCGGTGCAGCATTTTCGATGCTACTTTTTTAGGGAAAAATAGACCTGTGGTTGGCAATCGACTATTGGGCAGATAATTAGACTAGGAGTAGACTATTATGTCAGGGATGATACGCTATTTTTTGTTTTTGACTTTTATTTTTACTGACACCATACCATAAAAGAACTTAAAATAAGGGATTAATTCCGGCTATAAATCGCACAACGCCCTCCTCAAATAGCTCACTCCTCCGTGAGTCGCACCATACATTTTAATGACGTCACGGTAATTAGTTTTTTTAATGTCCCCTCGGAGCTCGATTAGGGGGAGCCACTTAACTTTAACGTTTAATATTTTATTTATTGTAATCCGCTGACAATGGCGACTTGTATTTTAAACTAGGGTTGGTTGTTGCTCGCTGATTATGTTGGCTCGCGTCTATTCATGGAGTAAATAACCCTCATTTTTGCTTCGCCGCAGTCGGGTAAATAGTATGTTGTGCGTTTGTCAGTGCAGTGACCATTTACCCTAGTGTTAGTACAAGTTATATAATCTGTCTTATTATTTTTTTGATGGGAATATGAAAACATAGGTAAGTAATTATTAAAAATAAACGTACCTCAAATTCTAACAATTTGTAGTTTCTGAGAAATGCGTGGACAAACATACACCTGTGAAATTTCACACACGTGTTTAGAAGCCCACGTACTATATTTTGTCTATAACGATATTCTAGAATGGTCTATAGTCGTGACTTTTACTTTTTCCCGAAATCCTAGAATAAGGAATAATACTACGTATAGAACGGCAACTCTCCGCTCCCCACCAGCGTCTGAGCTAGGTTTACCTCATCCCCCTCGGATATAGTTTAGACTTAAATCGTATGGCGTCAGACGTCACTCACACAGATGCACGTGTACGAGAATGTCCATGTGTGGTGTCTGTGTAAAACGAGGTTGTTTGTATGAAGTGTCCGGGGTGTGCCGAAATGGCGAAAGAATTGTATGTACCGACGCGACGGTGTAGTTAGAAAAAATAATAAACTGTGTCGGAGCTCAATTGGCCAAGTTTTATTTCCATCCCACATACATGCGGGTCAAAATATAACATTCTTCTTTTTTGAAGTCCTTAAAATGTATCTCACAGTGCCATTTCATTCTCCATCACTTTGATATTGCTTTATACATCAACTGATATTTGAGTGACGTTATCAAAAAAGTCGTGAACCTATCCATCGACATAAAAAGGGCCTTTCAGAGTAATCTTTGATTTTATCGTACGTGCCTTCCGAAGACGTTTCACTTGTCATATTATTCTCACTCCGTTTTTATAGCTCACGAATACGAACGTTGGGTTTTATGAATATTGTTTTACGCTTAAATGAACTCTTTTATCTGTCAAATACGCGATAGCAGGTGGCTCCTGCAGCCTATGGGTTATGTTTGTTCATTCGTCTGTACGAAGCATTTTTTGAAACATGTCTAAACATAGCATTGCAGACACATAACATAAAAACATAAACAGCCTTTATACGTCCCACTACAGGGCACAGGCCTGCCCTCAGTCAACTGGAGTAGTATACTCCCCCTCACTGATCTACTGCGGTTTGGTGGAGGTGTTTTTTTCGGGACCATCGGTTTAACGTGCCCTCCAATCAATCAGGTGATTCAAGCCTGCAATGTCCTTACCAAACAAAGAACAGTCGACAGTGATTTCAACAATGGGAACATCGGGAATCATACCCGGAGCTCCAGATCGTGAGCCCAACGCTCTAACCACTAGATCAGAGATGCTTACCTATTTAAATTTCTACAATTGTAACAGCAAAATTCTTTGTTAAGAAAATAATACCAAGAATATTTGAGTAAACATTACATCGACGCAATGTTTGTCATTAACCGTCCTGTCTCCAGGTAGTAGGGTACTGGGTTGTGGGGTCGGGTCCAAATCCGAGACAAAAATGTCAAAAGATGTCTGTTTGTTGACAATAGGCATTTAATGAGGTCCACGTCCATCTTCTCACACCTCATTCAGGCACCTGGCCCACTGACGGCGGCGGTAACATTATAATGGAGCTTAGATTCCGACTTCGTTTAGTACATTAATAGTTCCAAGAACTATAATCGGCTTTGGTAGTGTTAAGGCGTGTATGTCATGCACAGTGTGTGTGTGTGTGTGTGTGTGTGTGTGTTTATTTTTATTTTTTTAAAGAACGTCTAGGGCTCTGTGCCGAGGTTTTTCTTGCAGCTTCTTTTCCCCGGCTATACAGGTTGTGAGAAGTTGCAGTAGTTTTAGGCGGATGAGACGTTCGTTATGTAAAAATTGACGATTCAAAGTGTAACTATGTTACCTACTGAATAAAGATATTTTTGAATTTGAATTTGTGTGTGTGTGTTTGTGTGTGTGTTTGTGTGTGTGTGAGGGGCCGCGCGCTCTCGGCTATACAGGTTTTCGTTGTCAGGTTGTCAGACACTATTATTTACACTATTTAGTATTTGGTACGCCAAATACTGAGGGGTGGGGGATGATTTAGCTCATGTTCCTGATTTAATATCAAGTGAATTTTATGGTATAGAATCTCCTATCGTGTAGGTTGTGAGGTGGATTACCAACCCCATCAACCCTGGTGTCAGGGTTACTATTGAGCCGCCAAAGGCCCCTGACAAGACTCATGTAACGACTACTTACTTAAGTCAGTAAGTTGTAACCGGGACCAGCAGCTTAACATGCCTTCCGAAGCACGGATCATCTTACTTTCGGACAATCAGGTGATCAGCCTGTAATGTCCTAACCAAACTAGGGAATTCATGTAAAAAGCAATATTGCTATTTGACATTAGTTTGAATTGCACACTTACTTTTATATGCGCAAATGTCAAATTGCAATATTGCTTTTTAGATGAATTACTTCGGTGCTCCCCCCAGTTCTTCGTTGTTGTGCTTGTGGTTTATATGATCATAACATACCATCACGTCTGTATCCCAGAAGGGATAGACAGAAGTGTATAGTATATATACACACATCCTCGCGAGATATATTTAAGTCCCATGTAATAGGGTCGAGTCTATTGCTATTAACCGGGCACAAATACTGGAAACACGTGATATCAATTATCTATGTTCGATTAAGTCACACGTTCTGCAAATAGGGTTACTAAAGGTACATAATATTATGCCTTATTTCAAACAGTACAACAGTACCTTATGGCTGTGCCCACTCCATCGGGAATTGCAAACATAATCATTATCATTTATTTGTGAAACATGTGTAACATAACAATGATCTTACAATTTATATTTTGGGTTTCAACATGTCCAGCCTGATCGGTATACAAATATTTAACACAAAAATGTCGCTTTAGATGCTAATAAAAAATATCAATAATAACAAAATACATTAAAATAAATCGGAAACACATTTATAAAATATTAATATTAAACAAACACGAACAAACATGAATTTATATGTTGACTGTAAACATAAGTACATTACATAGTAAAAAGATTTTTTTCGATTTTAATTTTCTCTTTATGAGTTTCCCTAAGCACGGGTAAGTGTTTTAAAATAAAAATCATAATTGGAATTTTAATAAGTATCCAATGAACTGTTCGGCGAATTCCAACCTCCAAGCTGTTTGATGGATATGTTAATTCTTATTCACAAAGTCACTCGATACTACATTAATTACAGTATCGACGATACGTGGGCTTTTAACGTAATTGCTTTTGTTGTCGGTTAAATATTCTTGAAAATTATTTACTGAAATGTTCTTGTTTGAGGCCTAACATGATATTAATTTCATGTCTAACTAAATAAAACAAAATTATACGGCTGCTTTCATTTTGATAGGCACTTAATACGAAATATTGTGTCTCTCTCTTTATTTAAGAGAACTACGCCTTCCGCATTACACCGACCAATTTCTCAATCGGTGATGTTCTAGCTAGAGCCCTACCAGAATCCATTTCTTCGACCTCCAACCAGTACTGATACCACTGCTTCCCGGCATCAGGGGTGCGCTTTTGAAGTAGCGGCGCCTACTCGCTACGTCACAAGATCGTCATAGAACCTAAGTAGCATTTTATAGGTAGATTTTAAATATTGTGTAAACCTATAAAAAAGCAACCTATTTATTTACGTCCCACTAATCGACATGCCTTCTCTCACCAACTGAGGGAAGTTCTTGTCGTAAGGTGAACTGATTACCCACACTTCGAGATGGACATCAGCATTCTGTTAGACCTACGCGATAGGTGATATCGCCGTTAAAAATCGGTCGGTCGGTTTTAAAAGTACATACAAGTATTAACGTGTTGCTTGTTTGTTTGTTTCAGGGGTCGACGACACACACAAGTTCCTCGGCAACGAGACACACACAGATTACTTCAGATTATTGTTGCGAGATGGCAACTATTTGTTAGTAGGCGGCAGGTATGTGCTATTTATTGATTATTTTTATAAATAAAACTAGAAGTCATTAATGGGTAGATTTTCGAACACCTGTGGTCAATATCATGACCGTTAACGCAAAAATATTCTAGAATATTCTAGAACTTACGTTAGTTGGCGACATATGTTCGAAGAGATACCTTTATAAACACTTTAAACGCTAAGTAGAACTGTTAAGTCTCCAAATAAGTGGAACATTGTAAATAATGAGAAAAGCTCAATATCACTACATTACCTACAAAAAGTGTGAGTTTGATTGATTCGATTGACATCACCTAATTGATAATCACCTTACAGTCAAAACCACGCAAGCGCCATTTGAAAAATCAATCACTTTTAATGTAATTTTCGTCGCCAAAATCTCGATTTATTTACATTTTTTTACGCCTAATAGCGTCCAAAGTTTCCAGTCCAGTCCAGAATTATCTTGCTATTTCGGGCAATCAGGTGCGTATAATGTCCAGTAACATAACATAATTAAATTGACTTCCGCAAGACCTATCCCATTCAAAAAACCCTTTTGTATCAATAATGAAAATCCTCGACTCTACATTTCATTTGGTACTATCAAAGAATTTTTACATCGATAACATTTCGAATTCTTTTGTTCTTTCATAACTCATTTCAATTCAATTATCGGCATATCGAATTTGGTCATTTGTACAAAAAAAAACTTATTTTCTTTGTATACAGTCCAAATACAGTATTCGCCACCTATTTTGTTTTAAAACGGTCCAAGTTATACATTCAAACGAGGTATTTGATTATTTGTTTTTCCTTCTCCACTCGAATTCGTAGGAAAGTTAGGGCACCCTTAACCACACCGTCTGAAGCGGCACGAACGTGCTGTATCTACCGCGACCGCAGAGCTAACTCGAATGCACCTATCTCTATCCCTTACCCACCCGCTGGCAGCTGGATATCTCGGTCTCGTTTGCATTTATAAAGATTTTTGGCTTGTGTTTGGATGGAGGCAAGACGACTTAAAAACTCCCCTCGCCCGCTACCGGCCTACAGTCGCCATTTTATTACACTTTCGGGACGCACCGCCGTCGATTGCCACATGTCGATTAGATATTTTCTTATTTTTAATCATTCTACATGATCAGCACTCGAAGTGGAAGCTGAAAAAAATGTGCAAGTAAAATTCTGTGACGAGTTTTTCTCCGGTAATTTATAGCGTTGTAGAATTAACTACTGAGTTCCTTTGAACTTTGTATGAGAAACTATTTCTGGGTCAATTACTGCTCGTTAAAGTACTCGCTCATTCATTGTGGTTTATAAAGATTTCTTATTTGAACTCGTTTATCCGCAGAATTGCTTGTGTTGTTATTGTTACGAACCAGTTTAGTTATGCTTTCCGAGAATAATGGCGAGTAACTCAATATGGTCTTAGTTTAAACATAAATAAAATCTATTTCTAAGACAGAAGCTTTTATTACGCTCGTGCACTATTGATGTAAAATGAAACTTTAAGCATTTCTGTCTTCAGATAAGTAATAGGTAACAGATTAACAGCTCATCGCTTATAATATCCAGCAAGTACGTTAAGAAGCACGTTCAGTTGGAATTTGCAGGGTAACCGTGCCGCGCACGGCGCGAATTATATCGAAGCTTTCGACCAATATCCGTTTGAGGTCCATCTACGTAGATAGCATTCGTGTCGTTTATTGGTCAAAGCGCTCAATATAATTCGCGCCGCGGTTGTCACGTAAACCCGGCAGTTAGCATTTTATTTTTCTTGAAAACGATGAGAATCCACGTCATAAATTATCTGTCTCGCTTCCACAAAGAAATATACGTTCACTCTAAGTAAGTAGCGCATGCTATGATGGCCGTTTTGAATTTTTCCGCTCATGTAGTTTCAAGGTGGGTACTGACCGGTGTTACGAGGCGTATTGTACCATTCGCAGCGAGCATGATATGTTACGTCATGTGCTTAAAATCAGTGTTGATGCTCGCTACGAGCGCCTTATTTCCCTGTACTAACAGCACGAATGCTCGCTGTGTAACATGTTACATTACACCTCGTAACGATGGTCAGTACCCACCTTTACATTTCTATACATTTGAAGGTACAAAGTACTTTTTATTTTTAAATTAAATGGCCTGGTTGCACGACCTTTAAGCCAAGTATTTGTTAGGTTTTATTTTTAGGAATTTTCCACATAAAATATGAACTGTGTCAAAATAGCTGACAATGTTACTTTACGCTTTTCCGAAAGTACTTTTTAAATATTTGTAGATCGGGGATCAGTATTACTGTTCTTTATTGCCAATATTAACCGTGCAATCAGTTAAAAAATATATCGAAACTTTTTAATTGGTACTACTTGCAGTACCAGTTCTAATTCCAAAAACATTATATTTTTTCGTCATTTGTATTGTGTCAAAACTACCACCATAGCATGACGCTACTTTACTCAAACAGAAAATCTTATCTTGTCTTATCTTATCTTGTTCCAATCTCATCAGTCATCCCGTGATCATGGCACTTGCAACAGTGTCGAAATATCGGGAGTCTCATATATCCCTATTTCAAACGCGGTAAGAACCCGTTATTGTGTTATAATTATGAAAATAACCGCGTAAACTTAATCTATCTTGTATTTTTTTTATCGACAACATTTATCGACATGTCCCATCCCTACAGAATATACGGCCCGTCACATCTGCCCACCCCGACATGGCGAGCCTGTTTGCTCTACAGCAGCGACGCGAATATAATACCTACTTCGCCCTTATCTAAATATACCGATTATACCGTCTGCGAATGATTCCTTTTGTCTATGGTAAGAGAGTTGTTCAATAATAAGTGAGGTTACTTTTATTCTTTACTATGTGCTTATAACGGCAAATTGAACTTAAGAGTACGTTCTAATACAATACTAAAGAAGAGTAAATAGTAAGTAATTACGTATCATAGTTCATCTCGTCTGACCATCTCTGTTACCTATGAAACATGAATGTGATTTCATAAGTTTAAATGCCAATTATTTTTAACGACAAGGAGCTCAGATTTCCAACCAAACATTTAGGCTTTTTACTTTATCTGTCGACTCGACACACGTTAGAGAATATATTTTTTGTAACAACCCCATAGTCAATATCTCCGCAAGGAGAACAATTATTTCCATATTATTTTTATTATTTTAACAAACCAAAACTCCTTACAAATAAATCTATGGCAAACATAGATATGTACAACAAATTAGACAACATTTCCCAACTCTTCGGCGACGCATAGAATAATTTGAAATATTCATCCGTTCCGGGGAAGTTTGCATTTCTTTCCAAATGTGATTTACATGACAATGGTCATGCTGAAGAGATGGGGTTCTCATTGCTGGCGTTGTGTGAGGATGTATTAAAAGAGCAGAGGAGAATAGACGAAGAGTTTTTTATTAAAACCCGATCTCGTTGCGTCCCACGCAAAAGAACAAGCGAGTATTTCAACTTGATCAAATGTGAATGGAATGAATCGTTCTTAATATGACAGGTGGGTTAAAAAAGCCAAATTGTAGCAATTCATCTAAAAAGCAATATTGCAATTTGACATTTGCGCATATATGTCAACAAATGTCAAATAGCAAAATTGCTCTCTTAGATGAATTGCTTCAATGTGGCCTTTTAAACTACCAGGACTTTCGAACAAGCAGTATCATGATTGGTACTTGTAATTATAATTTGGCATTATTTTAGTCGCGGAAAGTAGAAAACTATATTAGTTTGTAGAGGTTAAATTATGCTTGAAATTCGGTTGTCAAACTTCCTTTTCCCTAGCTGTATATTGCGTCATATCAAATTGACGTAAGTATGAGCTGTAGAAATAAAAATTAATATATAAATACATTTTGCTAGAATCGGTTAGGGGCTAAAATTACTCTAAATATGTACCCTACGTTGTGTCACGTAAATAGTTGTACTCCATTTTATACCCCACTTAACCTTGTTGCAAGTGTTGGTCGTAAAATCAGCTGCTTCGAAAACCTAAGTTTCTTTTGGCTCAAGGTTGGTTCACTCGTAAAAAGCAAGGTCTGCAAAATGTGGTAACGCTGAAAGTTTCGAGTAAAATTTTCTTGGAAAAAACATCTTGAGCGAAATATTTAAATATATATTTTACCGAAATATTTAAATACAATATTCGATATAAGAGTACATTCGATAATAAATCAAAACTAAAAATGGGAAAGATTTTTGATAATTTGAGACTGGCTTCTAATAGAAGCCAATTAACTCAATTAATATTTTTATAATTCATCTTTAACCCAGTCAACTCCATTGCCCCAGTCTAGCAAATTAGTTGATTTCTAAACAGCTGTTTATTGTTCTTACGGTATTGCTTCTAGTAAAAAAACAAAGAAAAAAGAGCAAATTCTTTGTCGTCCTTACAATCCGCGTACTTAGAAGCCCGCGCCTTAATTGCATAAGGTCCTACCGTATGGATACATTATTCGCGCCGTGTCCCACCTAATGTTATTCTAGTACAGGGTGTGAGCTCTTTGTGCCCTTTTAACTAAATTAACCTTGTTGCCTTCAGTGATATCAAAATGTACGTTTTATTAAGGAAACTAGAACCAGAAGGTTCTGGGTATTTGTTAAACAACCGTGTTTGTTCGCAGCTGTTTTATTTGAATTCAGGTGTCTTTTGCTCGTTTTCCGTGTATAGAATTCGAGCGATGTGGAAGTGAAACTACCAAGAGTTGACTTTATTAATTTATTTGTTTTGTTTTTGTTTACTTATTTATTTCACTACTAAGGAGGATTTAATAAAATCATAGTAAACGTGTCAGACTAACCCGATAAGAATTATTACGTGTATAAGTGTGTATAAGACTACTTTTCAACAAAATTGAAACACATCCAAATTTCTGTTCAAAAAAGCACGAATTTAATTAAATTTAGAACATTAATTTTAAGAATGAAAAAAAAACTTTTTTATTCTAATCGTATGTTTTATTTGAATTTAATATTTTTATTTACGAAGCTACTGAGCATTTCGTTTTTTTTTTATGAGAAGTTTATATTCGCTTGTGCCCCTAAAAAGATAATACAACCCTGACAAACAGTCCATGAAACCCAGAATAACATCCAGATGGCAACATTTTGCGTTTCAGAGTCCCAAAACTGCGCTTTATACTTATAGTAATCATTACCGGAGTTCGTTCTAAACACGGCATTTGCAAGCGAGGGCGGAAAATGGCCACTTGTGGTCTTATCGCCTTCGGTATACATTTTATGTTTTTCCATATCAGTACAGGTAAACCCCTAGTATGTCCGGTTACATCGGCAAGTGACGATGATAACTCATGACTTCCGGCCAAGTAGTTAACGCCGTCTGCGGCAAATCTACAATAAGTCTCGTCAAAGCAAAAGTCGCATGACTGACATCAATCAAGTTGTCTTCAGACTACTTTTGGCTCTGCTCCACCATTTAGGCATAGGCCCTTCGGTCTTACTTTAATCTTGAATCAAATGGCGTCACCCGTCAAACATACAGATGCGCGTGTACGGTCACCAGCATTAATATGTATACACTTTTGTACCATGTCACATTAACTTTTTTGACAAATTGAACTGCAAGTCTCACTACAATGTCAAATATGTTAGTGCGACAGAGTCCTAAAGTGGGTACATTATATTGCTCATGACTGTACGTTAACGTCAATATATAGTGTCTGTGAAATACGAGGTGTTGTCTAAGGAATTCATGTCTGTTTGACACGTCTTAGTTCCTTTTTTATATTAGATTCAGCTTGTCTGACGACTTATGACTCTGGCATAGAATAAGGAATAATACTGCGTATACAAAAGTAATTCTCCGCTCCCCACCAGCGACTGAGCTAGGTTTACCTCACCCCCCCTTCGAACCTAGTTGTCTTCAATCGCATGGTGTCAGACGTCACACACACAGATGCGCGTGTACGATAAAGTCAATGTGTAGTGTCTGTGTAAAACGATGAAATATCCGGGGTGGGCTGTAGACAGTACGATCACATTTATGTATAATAATATGAGTATGTATTGTGTTGTATGTATTTGTTACCTCTATTATACCAAGAGACACTCATGCCCGTGTATCCCCGGAAATCCGTGATAGCTCCGTTCGGAAAACGCGTGAGTTACATTGCAGTATCACTGGTTCGAATCGTGACTCGGGATCTAAACCAATAAATCGACTTTATGAATTTCAATTCATGTTTGGATCATAAATAAGGTGGTTTCCAGTATTTGTGCCTATTAATGGCAATAGGCTGGACCCCTATTAGATGGAACTAAAACATAGCTGACGAGTGGGTGTACTATTACTCTTCTGCCTACCCCTTCGAGGATACAGGCGCGATGCTGTGTTATCCCTGGGCATCTATCGAGGGTCTGAAGGTCGCGCCGTGCGGTAGTAGGTCAGGGACGCAGAGGCTTTGGAGCATACTCCGCGCCATTGAGCCTTGGACTCTTTGGATATTTTGTACGGAAATATAGTGTCATTTTGTAAACAGTTAGAGATTAAGTAACCGTGAAAAAGAGATAAAAGTAAGAGACAGTAATAACTAAGCAAGACTTAACAAGGTGTGTTATGTTGGTATTATTGCAATTTCAAAAAATGTTTTTTTATGACACTATTTATATTTAAAAGTATCTGGTAGCTGGAAATTCTAATTAAATTTAACCGACTATGGTGCTAATTCCTGTAAATACCATCTAATTTTATTTTAAGTTATATCTGTCATTTTCTTATCCGCCGAAAAGGAAAGGGACGGGTAATTGACAAGCATAAAATTTATGGAACACACGTCAATTTTAAGCACAAATCTAAACCAACCGTCTAAAAATTTTACATCAGTCAATAATCCGACACATTCATTTACTCATTCTTCCTAAAATTAAGAGCTGTGAATCATCCGTCCCTTTCCTTTTCGACGGATATGAAAATGACGGATATAACTTAAAATAAAATTAGGCGGTGTTTGCAGGAATCGGGGCCTATAAGTATGTAATTATAAACTAACGTATGATGACATAAAAACGTGTGAGAATCACCTAAAGCGTGATTTTGTGCGGTCTATCACGTACACATATTAAAAATGGCGTACTTAACAATAGCCATTATTAATTAATCAAATATACACTGTCGTTCTACCATTGTAAAATCAATATTGAATACGAACTATTTTTTCTTTACAAAATATGCATTCTGTACAATTTAGTGGGTCGATAGAAAGTATTGTAAGGAAAATAGCTTGTCATGTTAGCACAAAACTTTCTATTAAGAACCTTTTAGGTCGATGTCTGAAAATTATCAATATTTTGTACTGTTTGGTGATAATAGTGAATAGTGTGTGCTTACAAAGTCACCGGGTGAGAGCCCTCAGCGTTCCCCATTTGTCCGGCCAAGTAGTTAATGTCGTTTGCGGCAAACCTACAAGTATAAGTCACGTTTCAATAAGTCAGTCACCTGCTTATCATGGACACCTATCTTACCTGAACACCATGGCTGCGCCACCAACAAAATGTATGCGGTTGTATAAAGGATACCTCACCTGGTTGCTTAACCAATTTGGTGCCAGCAACCGAATTCTGAATAATTTTCCGCTGGTGGCGAAACCGTATTGTCCTAGTGTGCTAGGGCCCTTAGTCTCGTACTGTTTTGGAGTTGGCAGAATGCCCCATAATCCCGATTGATTGAGGGGAGGTTTATGCCAAACAATAGACGACGGACGTATGAAGGATATTTTTTTGTTATATTATATTAAAAAAAAACAAAAGCAAAGGCGACCCAAATAGACCCGACGACACTCGGTTGACCTGGAATCAAAAACTCTTGGTATGCCATGGGAACACGCTACAGAAGCTGCAAAATATCGCGAGGAGTGGAACTCTGTTATTTCATCCCTACATCCCGACAGAGGATAAAAGAAGAAGAAGAAGATATTATACTTTACGTAAATCTTACTGAATGAGTTAATAATTTATCTTTAGTGCAGTTATCACTTACACAGTTGGCTCGACCATTATAGACGGCGATACGGCTCACCACCTATCACGTTGGTCTAACAGAAAGCTCGGTGACGTGTGGGTACTTAGTTCGTCTTACGATGAATGTACTTCTGACTATCCTAATTGGCATATAGTTTTGCTTATGTTACATGTGTCGGCATACTGAATCACACGATATTTCATTAGACTTATCAAAGTCACGCCCGGGACACTTTATACAGAACACCTCGTTTTACACAGACACTACACATTGACGTTATCGTACACGAGCATCTGTGTGTGTGAAGTCTGACGCCATACGATTTAAGACTAAACTAGGTTCGAAAGGGGGTGAGGTAAACCTAGCTCAGCCACTGGTGGGGAGCGAAGAATTACCTACCATTCCATACGTAGTATTATTCCTTATTCTATGCCAGAGTCATCAGACAAGCTGAATCTAATATGAAAAAGGAACTAAGACGTGTCAAATCGACATGAATTCCTCAGACAACGCACTTAACACAAAAAAGAGAGGTAACAAAAAAGAAAGGCCATGATGATCACATCCATCACTTGGAAGCCAACTGGTCCCAAGAGGCCCACCTACCCTGATTGAGACAACGGCGCACCGACAGCCAAATGACGCAGCCTCCCCACTAATCCCTTGATAATTTTTAACGATTTCCGCAAATCCAATGAGTAAAAGATGTGTAAGGATATTTTTATAAGATTTCTCAATTTATGTATTAGTAGAATTTTCTGTAACATTTTTATATCATAAGAATTATGGTAACACTATAATAAAACGCACGCGTCCTTAACTTACGGTCACAGTTTGGAAGCTAAAAATGTTCTTATAATGAAGCCACAAAAAGTTATAAAATAATAATAACCTTTACTCAGAATTTTAATGTTAGTGTTACCGAGCGCGTTTTGGTTAAAGTTACCAATTGGTAACATAAATCTATTTTTAAAATGCCATTCCAAATACAGTGCTTCTATTTTCTTATGTCCCGCGGCAATCATGGCTTTCTCAATTACAAACGAATGGTAATTTCCATGTTTTCTAAATTGTTAAATTTATCGTGAAATTATCAGAATTTAAACTTAGAACTAATTTAGTACTTTATTGTTATTTTTTCGTGGAATCAAAACAACAATAATAGTTCTGAATTCAAATTCTGATACACGATAAATCGATGAACATTAGCATTTGTTTGAATTCGAAATAACAATGATTGCCGATAGACATTATGAAAATAGCGCGTATAGTGCCACTGAGCTTATTTACTTCCATCAATCACACATTGCACTCTTTGTATAAGCGTCCCACTCTCGTCTGATAAGCAATCTGTCGTCAAGCACTTACTTTGCAGCCCCTCGCAGACAAATGATAAATCAGCATGGAAATCGCAATAAAAAGATAAAGAGAGATAAAAAAAACGCAGCGAAATCCCATAAAACTCTCCCTAAAGAGACAGGATTCCATAAAAGAGTAACTCAATTGCATAACAGTACAAGTGTATCTACAAAAATGTATAGTAGCGAAATTAGTAGCTATTGTACAAACAACGTAGGGTTCGCCCCTTCAATTAGAATTAACGAAATTCGGGGTCGGGACTCGCAAAACAACTTAAAACCAACCCCATAACTAATGTTCGCCTAAGAAAACGTATGTTTATTTATTTATGAAAATTAACATTAACAATTTCCTCTAAGTTTGTTCATAATATATATGAGGTGTATCTCTAATGATTGTTTATAATGTCTGTTGTGAGAAAATTTAAATCGAAAAAGTAATAATAGTACTCAACATTAAAAATAAAGAGACCGACTACTATAGCAGTCTAGTACACAATAGAACTGAAGTCACAAGTGCAGTACAAACAAGACCTCATTCACGTGAGAGGCAAACAACAAGTACAACGAATTGTAGTACCGTGTAGTAACTATAGTAGTCAACGTTACTGCTATGCTACGCGAGTGCTACATCGTAGCTCGTAGCACTTAGCTACGTCTTTCTACTTTACAAGTTGTATGGACCGTATTTTTGTGTTTTTTTAAGTTATTTAGGGAGCTGTGGTGGACTAGTTGGAATAGCGCTTGACTCTCATTGGAGGTTCAAATCCAGCACGGGTTAGTCCGGTATATTGACTGATCATGGGGTTAATATATCCGCTGGTAATCACACTCATAAAACAAGAAGAAAAAACTTAAATTTACCCATGAGTGTATACATAACATAACAGCCTATATACGTCCCACTGCTGGGCACAGGCCTCCCCTCAATCAACCGGAGGGGGTATGGAGCATACTCCACCACGCATGAGTATATATGATATATTTTTAAGTAAACATACCCCGGTCCTCTGAGGTGAGTCCTCACACTTTCCAACTCTGTACGGAACTACTTTATTTACTTAGGTCGCCAACGACGCAACTTTAGAACGTTAGTACTGGTGACTCCGCTTTATCCTTCTAATGTATAAAATACTTATAATCACTACATAGTATAAAACAAAGTCGCTTTTTGTGTCCCTATATCCCTATGTACGCTTAAATCTTTAACGGATTTTGATGCGGTTTTTTTTAATAGAGTGATTCAAGAGGAAGGTTTATTATGTATAATAAAATCCATTAAATAGTGGAGAAATACTGTTATCTTTGAGATTTTTAATGTGATGTCGTAAATAATTTCATTTTTTTCTCAGCATTGCACACGATCGATGCCGGGGCGGGTCGCTAGTACACAATATAAAACATAAGATAGAAGCTGTGCTTAACGCGGCGACCAGTGGTTTTCTACCCACATTCACATCACTACATTGTTATGTATTTGTAAATAAAACAATTATTACAAACAAATGAATATACGTTCACGACTATATTCTCAATTGGGGTAGCCAGAGGTACAGAAAACTAAATACTTGCGTTTCAGTAAGCTAAACAGTATCGTCGTTGTTTGTAATTGTTAAATATATTTAAATTTAAATAGCGCTCAATACGTACTTACAGTATGGGGTAAGGAGAGACTATAGAATTCTATTTGCGTCGATCCTGGCACTCTCTTGCTTCCTCCACATTCATCATATTAAACATACATTCCCAATATACATTTGAAATGAAAACTCCATTGTTTTACATATAAAAAGGAATAAAGTACTAATATGACATACAGTCCACGCATGCTCCTTACGGCCATTTAGACTAAAATAAGACCCAGAGGGGGTGAGGTCGGCGCCCCATACGAATTAGCGCGGGGCGAAGTAGTATTGTTTACTCTTTGGTATAGTGACGGAGTTAACTACCGCCAGTACAGGTAGTCAATCGCGTTAAAGCAGACAAAACACCTGACTCGGTTTGTGCCACGTCTATTCATCATTATAAATCATCTCCCTAAAGTTATCCCCTTGTCACAGGGTCCGCTTACCTAACCTGAAGATTTGACAGGTCCGGTTTTTTACAGAAGCGACTTCCTGTCTGACCTTCCAACCCGCGAAGGGAAAAGCAGCCCAATACAGGTTAGGTCACATACCTCCGAAACGCATTTCTCGGGAATGTGGGATTCCTCACGATGTTTTCCTTCACCGCTGAGCACGTGATTATCTTTCCTGATCCAAACATGAATTTGAACACAATTTAGAAAAATCATTGGTTTAGGCCCGTGCTGGATTCGAACCTGCGAGCTCACAATGAGAGTCAAGCGTTCTACCAACCGGTCTACCACGACCACGTCACGTCTATTAAACGATGAAATTCTTTCATTTTTACGCCGAAAAGATTCCGTTCCTTTTAATAATAGTTTTATAGCGTAATTAACAGGATACTATAATATTAAGGTTTCTGTATAACATTTTAATTAGTTTTTTAATCATTTCGGTCGGTGAAACAAAATTAACAATTTCATTTTGCTCTTTTTAAATAATGTTGAAACATTTTTTTTGTAAGTTGCGACGTAATTATGTTTTAAAATAACGATTTTAAAAGTATGTTTGAAATTACAATAGATTTACTTATTTATTACTTAAGATAGAAGAAGATTATAAATCCTTTTCATTATAATATTGCTAATTATACAACTAGTAATATTCTCGTTCATACAAACTAAAATAATTCAAAAATAATAATAAAGCAGGAGATATAATAATATCCCATAAAACACATAAATGTGAAATGAGAGCAAAGTTCAATATATTACTATTATGATATACCTATGCCTTGATTGTTGACTTCAACGACAAGAGAAGTGAGATCTAAATGGGTGCTAAGTTCAATGGTCAGTCCTGAAATTTATTTATAACAATATAAAATATAAATTCTTCTTATGACTTAAGATAATACATTGTAGCCTAAGTCCGACTTGGCTAGTTTATATATACTAGTTATTATATAGGTTTTTTTTCGTCTTGTTGTATTATGTTGGGTATCAATTAAAAGGGCTTAATTTGTACATTACATTGACCCCGTCGGCGTGGTCCACGATTTCCCTCCCTCATTCCGCGCTTATCGCTATCGATCCACTAGAGTCGATTAATTCTTTCAAATATATTCGCGCCCAAATGGGCACCCTCAGGCCTGTTGTCTTAAATTTTGTACCGGGTAAGAGCTCTCAGTGGTCCCCATTTGTCCGGCCAAGTAGTTAATGTCATTTGCAGCAAACCTACAATATGTCACGTCAAAAAATAATCTTCGAATTCTCTACAGATTTTCGATAAAATTAATCATAAGTAAAAGGCTATTTTGTAACTAGTTACTAAACTTAATAGACTTTATAGAAACTAGTTACTATGCCCTTTCACTAGATGACAATAGTTCCTTACTTCCTTAATTTCCAGTTAGTATTGGCAATTTCAGCAGAATCGCTACTAGGGAGTCATAAAACACATACCTACTTAACCGGGCTCGATCTGCGTATCTCCTGCCATGATTTAAGTACCAGGAGTAATCTCCTCGGATTCCAAGGGACATAGATAAGGTAGCTAGAGAGATATACAAAGGGTTTTTTTGAGGTTAGAATGAATACAAAACAACTTAACAAACCATCACGCCTGTATCCCCGAAAGGGTAGGCAGAGGTGTATTACACACCCACTCATTGCCAGCTATGTTTAAGTCACTTATAATAGGGTCTTTGGGTATTTGGCACTGTGGCGCTTTAATACCATGACGCTTTCACTTGCTTATAAAATTGATCTGTAAGTCTCACTAAATATCAAATATGATAGTGCGACAGGGTTCTAGCAGTACATGATATTCCTCATGTTTTCTCTTTGTTTGTTTACAAATATATACATATATAATATTATAAACTCACGCCCGTAATCCCTAAAGGGGTAGGCAGGGTCATAAATAATGAAAGACAATTTACAGCCACTGTTGACACGAAGTCCTGAGATTAACCGTAGGAGAAAAAAACCTTGTATCGAAATAAAGTGCCTACAACAACGACATTTTATTTTTTCTTATTCTCTAATTAACCTTAATATATACAACAATAACCTAGGTAATAAACTGAAGAGCCGCACTGCAGAACGACTGCAGTATCTCATGTGAATGGGACAGGAATATTGTCCATTATAATTTCCAGCTTTATTTCCCTGCATTTCGGGTCAAATGCGCCCGCTAACACGCTTTGTTTCCTTCATACTAAAACTTGACTGCAGCTCGCATATCACATAATGAAATCTAAGAAAGTCAAGTGTGCCACTCCACATTATGTCAACTAGAAAATTGGTAACAATTAAAAAATAAAAGATACGCAAGAGAGTCGCCTTCCCCTTTCAGAGTCGCCACAGAAATGACAGTTTTAATTTTGTATATTTTCATTTAACAACGGTCGCAACCCTTCTCATTCGTGCACCATAAATCACCCGGCCGTCAGAACGAGACAACAATAGAGGCCCAGTGCGGTCGGCATTTTGAACGCTTTTAATTAAAATGTTAAGAATTCGTATTCCGCATGCGGGCGCCAGTTGAACGAGGTCTCCCATTCTCTTAGAAATAAGTGAAAATAAAGGAGTTCAAAAGATCTTTCTTAACTGGTCTTCGTAACACTGAAAAGAGAATATTGTGGCAAAGGATGAAATCTCATATGGATTCACGATTTTACAATGAAAATGTATCATAATGTAAGCTAATCGAAACGAAAATTCACTGTGAAAAATAATATTGAAATGTTGGGACATTTTGTTGGTTTTCAATTATCGCGGTTCGTTAAACTCTTGGACAAGTGGTAGGACCGAGTATTTGCGGAGTTGCTGTAAATGTACTTAGATTATATATAGTTTGTGCGGAATTTTCATTTTACGTCGTATTTTAATACTTGTTTGTTTGTTGCATGATGTTTTAGAGAAAATCCAAGTCAAGATTACTCTTAACTGGCGAGCATGTATGAAGATATCGATGAGAATAGAAAAAGCGAAAGTGGTACTTGGAATTTCGTGGACTCTGCTTATCCCAATTGAAAATAGGCGTGATCTTATATATATTTGTATACTTGTTACAGCCTAACGCCTACATACACATACATACATAAGTACTTCACAATTTCTACACAAGTTTTAGTTGTATTATGAACAAATATAAATACAAATACATAGTCAGGATGACGCACTATTTGCCAATTCAACGTTATAGCTTAATTTGCAATTACGAGTGAAGTTCCGGCGATCCATTAAAGTTATGGCATACCTGCGCTTTGACATAATTGCGAAACTCTTCTCACCTTAATTAAGATATTTGGCACGAAAATTTCATAAAGAAATTAAGGTGTAAACTTTACCAATTATAAAACAAGAATAGCCAATGTGGCTTACGTAGAGGTACATAATGTTTTTGAGATTTAACAGACCAAAGTTGTTGGTCTCAAGTATAATTCGAATTGATATTACCATAGAGTTCGCGGTAGGCTATTGCCGAAGTTTTAATAGCAGTTTCTGTGTTTTGATTCCAACATATTGTGAAGCTAATTCTGTCCCGCTGCGGGTTTAAAGATCTTAGACAAAAAGTTGTAGAGTTTTCGGGTTTGAAATTGTTTGTAAAGCGAGTACCTTACTGGACGTCCAGATGGAGGTACATAGATAAATTGATCCATACAGTCATACACTCATGACCGTAATGTTTCCTAACGGGGTAGAGCCACAACAACATAACATTAACCCAATAGGGGTAGTCAGAAGTAACCGTCGCAAGATGAACTAAGTACCACGTCCCATTTCAGTTTTCCGTTAGACCAACTTAAACCAGACCCAAAAATCACCCCATAATAATAATCATCATCATCATCATCAGCCCATTAGCGTCCCCACTGCTGGGGCACGGGCCTTCCCTATGGATGGATAGGGAGATCGGGCCTTAAACTATCACGCGGGCCCAGTGCGGATTGATGGTTATTAACGACTGCTAATGCAGCCGGGACCAACGGCTTAACGTGCCTTCCGAAGCACGGAGGAGCTCGAGATGAAAACTTTCTTGTTTTTTTTTTGGTCACCCATCCTATGACCGGCCTTTGCGAAAGTTGCTGAACTTCAACAATCGCAGACCGAGCCCGTTAACCGCTGCGCCACCGAGCTCCTCTTAGTAATAATAGAGGACATTTATTATATTACCCCTAACTATCTTAACATTTACTTTCCATTAGTAAAATATCAAATAAATATTAGTACTCAATATTTCAGATAGATGACACCGGCGTCGGCTTGATGACGATAAAGATCTAAAATTTCGCATAGACATGATAAGTACGCGATGGTTAACACGCTCGTCCCAGATTGATAAGAGCCACGGGTTCAAGCCACGTCCGTGACGAATTTTTTCGATTTAATTTTCACTTTGTAAATATCAAAGAAGACTATCGAAATGAAACTCTGCAAAATATCCTAAACAAAGTATACAACAGGACTAAAGTATAGCTCCAAAAAGCCTGCGTTACGTTACTAGTTGCGTTAAAAACGGTTGAATTTCGAGAACAACGACATTAGTTCCACCAGCGGGTAATTATTCCGTACAAACTGGCGGTGGTTTTAATCAGGGAACTTTTCAGAAGTTGCCAGTGTTGCCTGTGTCACCCCCAACGCACTGCCGAAGTACATGGACTGACAAAGGGAGCAGCTGGGTCATCTAACAAAATGTTGAATGTATAAAATGGGTGTGTGTACTGTGCACAGTGAACGTGGACCGAATTGATTGTATTTCACGAGTATACGAGGTCTTATAATGATGAGAACTTTTTTTTATGGTGACAGATACAATATACAACGTCTGAAATACAATCAATTCGGTAATTGCAGGCTTGTATATGCAGTCAAAAGACGCCAGTCACTAAATAGTAATACGGTTAGATTTACCAATCATTTTGTCGGGTATTAATTTTCGAATTTTATTTTAATGTATCCCCTTTTCACAAGACCTGGGGGGTTAAAACATAAAAAAAAGTAAGTGCGCAATTGTCAAATAGCAATATTGTTTTTTAGATGAATTGCGCTAATAATTATCTACCTCTACCTATAGTATGTAAGTTACTTTTGGTTGTTTATTTTACTTATTTGTAGTGCAATGTGTTTTCTCGGGAAGAGCGGAGTGTCCTGATACAGGCGCTATGCTTAAAATGAGGCTCCAATCACCTAAAATAGTGTATTGGTTTTCTACAAATAAAGTATTTTGTATTTTGTAATTATAAATTCAGTTTATCTGTTTCAACCTAAATAACAGATAAATTATACGATATCTTTACATTATTCCTATGTTCAGCTGCTTTTTTTGCTTTTTTTTTTTGTGTCCTCTAACATGATGGAATAATGTTATGGGCGATAGGCTGATCCCTTATCACCATAAGGTTCATCATATCCAACTTTGGACTTCGTATCAACAGTGGCTGCAAGTTGTCCTAGATTACTTGTGGCTCTGCCCACCCCATTAGGGATTACGGGCGTGAGTTTATGTATGTGTGTGTGTATGTATGTGTCAGCTGCTTTTATAGCGTTCAATAAGAATATTTTATGTGCCATTACTTAGTAAATACGGCTGCATGGGAATAATGCATGTTGCTGGCGGTAGCTAGGGAACTCCTATAATTTGGAGACGAAGGGAGCCAATTTCAGGCCGTGCCCAGCTCCCTCATATTTTATGAGCCTTTTTGCCGGACTAACGAAGTGGCATGATGCAATCATCCTGTCATGTTCGCAATAAAGTAATGTTATTAATAGGATTGTCGCGGGTTTCTTTTAGTTTTTGCGGCGATTGTGTGAGAAGAGAGTAGTGCGTGTTGTGTTTTATTTTAAGAGTCTTTCACATGCACAGTTAGTACTATAGGTACAGTCATGAGCAATATCATGTACCCACTTTAGAACCCTATCGCACTATCATATTTGACACTTAATGAGACTTACGGTTTAATTTGTCAAAAAAGTTAATGTGACATAATTTCAACGTGTATACATATTTGTACTCGTGATCGTACTGCGAATTAAATAAAATCCGGAATAATCAGGAATGAACCTACCTACCTTTATAATACGCTCATCAATAAACTTAAAGATTAATTTATGTCACATGAGTAAAGTAACATGAGTAAGTTGACGATATAATGGAATTATAAATATCAACAAACAAAGAAATAACAGCTGACATCAACACTGTTAAACGTGCCACTGTTTCCCTTCAAAGAGCAGTACGAAATGCCATTTGCATGTAACTTTAGCTGGGGTTTATGTATTCCCTAAGCCAGGTCCAGAAGACGTTCATAGTCAAAGGTGCAAATAGAGGGCTCAAAGACGACTGTGTATTGGGAAATTCAAGTTGCGTGTGTGAACCACTTCAGTCGGCATGCCGATAAAATTGGACGAAAGGGGCAGAAATCTTACTTCGTGTTTTCGGTTTTGAATTTATTAGGTGACAATGACGGAGGCATTTTTTTATGTGATGGGATTTTTTTTTATCTGGCATTCCGAAATCAGATTTGAATTTTAGTAGCAAGTACATGATGTGATCGTCTTCCTAACGTTACCCCTTTTTAATGGGTCCGCTTACCTCACTTGAAGATTTGTCAAGTCCTGTTCTTCTACATAAGCAACTCCCTGTCTGATCTTTTAACCCGCGAAGGGAATACCAGCTCAATGCAGGTTAGATCACAAACTTCCGTAACGCATTTCTAGGAAATGTGGGTTTCCTCACGATGTCTTTCCTTCACCACTGAACGATAATCATTTAAGATCCAAACATGTTATGTTATACCAGAAAATAACCAACTGAAAACATAATTATTATCAAATATCTCAGCTTCTCAATATCGAATACCATGCCCACACGAGCGAATACTCGAGAATCAATTAAATATTCACCAAACTACTCACTATACAATATCCATTTTCTCAAGATAACGATCTTCAGAATTGATTGGTAGATTGGGTTTAGACTACCTAATAAATTGATCGTATCTCAGAGAGGATAATGGTATGCTAATATGTTCTACGAATACATTAAAAGTTTCAGACTATCCATCAAGCGAATTTTACCTAAAAGACTTGGTATCTCAAAACAGAATCTCTACATATGATTTGGAAGTATTATCATAAAATATTTTTGTACGGACAGCCGGACAGGACGAGGAACAACACAAAGACTGTATCCTTTGTCAATTACCCGCTCCAGTGATTCCCGCCAAAAGGCGTCGGCCATCTTGGGTTGAATCGTCAACGCCATCTATTGTCCGCACGCGGCAGTTTTTGTGCCGTCCAGTGCGGGTCGTCACACTGATTGATGACATTCGGTTACAATTATTTCCATGTCGCGAATTGCGTGATTATTTTTTGTTCGCTTTTTGTGTAAGGATGGATGTTTACTGGTTTGTTGCTGACGTGCTTAGAGGAAACACAATAAAAGACAATTTTTGTGAGAATCAAAAACATTCTTCTTTCTAATCCGAGATATACATAGATGACTGACCATGACACGCTAATGTGACGAAAATCTTTACTGTTTTTTCAATAAAGCCTTCTTACTACATTTTTGATCGCCACTCTTTTACAAAATACGAAAATAGCAAATGGTACCTAGTCGTAACATATTTCGAACCTTAACCAAGACACATCACGCAACATTACGACACTTTTCAAAAACACTGCTATCTTATGTACCTATAAAAACATTAATAGGGACGCACGAACGCTTAATTACCTTAACACCAAATACCTGTACAAGTAAACGAATTAATTCTGTCGATAACGTCGCAGTTGCCAATCAAAGTCTCACTCATCAATAAACATGCCAGACACGGCCAATGATCGAAACGAAATGAAAACATCAAACATGGTGGCGCTTTTAAAACGAGATTTACATATTAAACAATATTATTGGGTTAATTCAACTGTCTGTTTTTGCGAGCGAGATACCACATTCCGCTCATGCCTTTTTGAGACCATGTCATTAACAGGTTATGTCAAAGAGAATATAAGGTTATGTCCACAAAAGCACTCCACACTCACTTGCGTTCGTTTTACTACGCTAAATGATTATTTTTGGTGAAAGCTCGGCAGTGACTGAAGCTGACTTTACATTTTATTACGTCAACAATATCATTTCCATTACGTAGTCACAATTTTACTTCCATTTAGCGATACCACCGTGTGTTTTTCGTAAAAACTGCTCGACTTGTCAAACGCTTTCCGCCAAGCATTACCGTACAGCTTTGTGTTTGATTTTTTTAGCTGTCAAGCAATTTTAAAACGCTCTTTTCGTAGAATTTCCAGTGCCGAAAATTATAATGAAAAATTTCGTTTGTCTCGAACTGTTTCAACAGGAATAAATGATTCAGTCCTACGAGAGACATTTTGGAATTTTATTTTTCCTTGTCTACGTTCGAAGCTGGATATGTGGAGTCTTGAGAACGCTAGGGATTACCAAGGGTCCATAAAACGTCTCTTAACTGGGTGCAGTAAAACACAAGGAAACTAGGGGAGCCGCCATTGTCGTCGAAAGAATAAATTATTGGCAGATCCTAGTTCGACATTGTGACTTTATCTTCCACGACAAAAACGTCCCCTCGTAGACACCATTCATGTTTTCATTTGTAATCAGTAACACTACTGCGGGTGGTCCGTGTTTTATCTATATTGAACCTTGTTTAGAGGGAAACACAAAAGTTGTTTTAAAAATAATGCAATAGTTACCCGTACAGGCTCGAAAAGGTTTTAGAAAACGTTGACAGTATTCCAATCGCTCATTTTTTAGAAACCTGATACGGCCTATCGGAAAACGTCCCAACTATCTAAAACCGAGCGTGAAACTGCAACACAAACCTTTAATACAGATAAATTGCGGTAAAAAAGTGGCTGGCGAGGCGGACGTATAAAGCCGCCCGATTTAGAACGGAAGTTGGAATATCGAATCGGTGATGTGTGGAGATTTTTTTATAAATTGACCTCGTCAGGCGTACGGCGAATTCGCGACAGATGCAATTTGTTTGTATGCAGTCGACACGGGCGATATTGGAAAACTTTGGTACGAGTTAGAACAATATCAATGCGGCATTGAAGCACGTGCGACACACGACCCGTCGTAAGCGTACAAGCAACTTGTAGTCGTGACTTCATTTGCCGGGTGTATGTTCGCCTGTGTTAGTTAAAACCACTAGTTTACCCCGCAAATATGCTGCTCTTGCCACTGATTTCTATCGGAGAGTTCAGTAATCATGTACAGAAAGAAAGAAAGGAACATTTATTACTTCCGGACACTACAGAAACAGACAGACAGGTACATTACATTCAACACAGGACAGAAACCACACGGAAATCAATACACAAAAAAAAACCAAAACTTAAAGAAAAAACAAACCAAAATCATAAAAATAATAAAAGTAAGTATCCTAAAAGCAACGCAGCGGGTGTTAGTGACATCGTAACGAAAACTTTGAGGGATGATTCAGACCATGATTCTGAGTTGATATGAAGTGGAATTTTCATCCCCAAGAGTATTCGTTACTATGTCACTAACACCCTGTATACGATAAGTTCACGACTGTATTCCCAATCGGGTATTCATCGCATGATGAACTGAGTACCCACACCTCACCGAGCTTACTGTTAGACTAACGTGATAAATGGTGAGACGAATCGCCGTCTATAATGATCAAGCCATGTGCTAGCATGTGTTAATGAAAAACATGAACTCATCAAACACGTTATTGAAAACCGCATCAAAATCGGATCATTAGTTTAGAAGATAGGTGGGAACATTACTTTGCACAAACGCACACACAAACAAACATCTCTCACCCTAAACGCATATACCTGCTCCGTTCCGTCGTGGGTAAAAATTGCACATAAGATAAATTAATAACTCATAAGTGCAAGTCCGGTATCGAAGATAGAACCAGCTCGCTGTTTAATAAGCAAGCTAGCTGGTGACATACAGAACCACAGTGACATTTCCTATTTATTTCGTATACTACTTTGCAAAGTAAAGTTTGCCGTATGTTGTTCCTCAACGTAAAACTTAGAGCAAGATCAAATTGCTCCAGATAGTAAGCGACTTACGACCTGATGACCCCATACTTCAGTGCTAAAGTAAACTTCAAGGCCTATTTAGGTATCTCACTACCGAACACAAGCCTTTTCCCATCATATTAAGACCTTCAAAATATACATTGTTTTAAGTTTACCATTGGTTATCGGGAGTCTCATATCCCTACTTTAAACGCGGTAAGAACCCGTTATTATGTGTCTTCAAAATATACTCCAAGGGGGTTAAAATGGCCACATCGAAGCAATTCATCTAAGAAAGCAATATTGCTATTTGATATTTGTTTGCATTGCGCACTTACTTTTATATGCGCAAATGTTAAATTGCAATATTGCTTTCTTAGATGAATTGCTTCGGTGTGGCCATTTTAACCCCCCAGTTCTCTGTTCCTCTGTGAATTTCCAAAAAACATATCACCCATATCAAAAATAAGACTGACCTGTCTCACACCCAATATTCAAATTCCCGGAAAATAAGGGGAATTTTAAACCAGCCCAGTGGGGTAGGCAAGTCAAGCTCTTGATGTTTGTCATCAGTATTTGACTGTCAAATGGGCACTCATACGGATTGCCCGTCCGTCTTGGCTTGGTTCGTTTTTACATGCCCCCGTCTGCCGTCAATATTGGAAAAGTTCCGAGGTGGAACGAAAAGAATTTTGCGGTGAAGAAAAATGGAGCTCGGATTGGCAGGAGATAAATTTATCTTCTTGTAAACGTCAATCTGGCAATGGTACACATCGGGTGCTTATAAAACTGACTGTCATTATATGATATACGTAATTTTAACACAACATAAGCTCACGACTATATCCCAATTGGGGTAGTCAGAGGTACATCCATCTCAAGATGAAGATGATTTTAGTACAGAATTTTAAAAGTAGACAATTATTTATCCATCTACAAATTGTCTTCTGTAAACTTTACAGATATGCCTACCCTAAAAAGATTATATATTCATCCTTATTCTTACATTAAACTTAATATACAGCTTTTTCGCCCCAAGGTACCTGAAATAAATGAAGTATAAAAGTTAGAAAGAAGTAGAAATTATAACGGTCAATTGTATCTTTGTCCCATTTATGAATTACTTTGTATGTGGGATATACAAATAAAAAGATATATTTAGATTATCTTGACTCTTTTTATTTTTTAAAAACCAAATGCCCCTTATATTCCGACGACAATCCAATAATAGACAACCACCTTATCTTTTTAAAACTTGCTTCCGTCCCATTCATTAACCAACCAAAATTCATACCATAGACAGCCAAATCTTCGTTTATCTTCCCATAGTATTATCTCTTACTTTCTACTCACTTTTCTACGTGTATTTTTACGTGCAAGAATTATTATACTCGTATTGGACTGTGTTGTATTAGAGTACAGGTCACACCAAGTTAGAACTAAACCTCGCTCCTGTAACCAGCTCTCGGGTCGTCAGCCTCCGCCCGACTGAGAAACTACGCTTCACATGTTCCGAGATTTATTACAATTGTTTCACAACAACATTCATCGTTCATTTCATCGAATTCATTCGTTTCCTTGCTAGAACCACTCTGTCGCGTTTACCATAAAGACAGTTTGTAACTAGTTAAGAGATCGGGTATATATGTATATCACGCCTGTTATCCTTATTAGGTTGGTCAAAGTCGTAACAAAAAATGCAACTTGCAGCCCTAGTACAGGATGAACAAAGATGGACCATTATAGTGTAAAATTTCTGGCACATTTCCCTTAATGATAATTTATCTTTAAATAACTTAAAACTTAGAAGTTTTTATTGCATTTTTTTTCATCATCATCATCAATTTAAGAGCCACGCTCTTGTCGGTGTAGCATTTTCCATTCCAGTCTATCAAAGGCCAATTCCTTGACTTCCCTATAAGACACGACGTTAACCTTTTCCTTAATCTGTTCCATGTAAGCTCTTCTTGGTCTTCCCCTTCCTCTCTTTCCTTCTATGATGTTTTTAATGAATTCGTCGTGTCTTATTAGGTGTCCATTCATCTTGCCTCTTCTGTCCTCAATAATTCTCAGTATTTGTCTCTTTTCCCTTACTCTTACTAGCACTTCCTCATAGCATTTTTTTTATTGCAAATATATGGCACGTTAATCAATCGGTACGTAGTCGTTACATGAGCCATGTCAGAATCCTTTGGCAGCTTAATAATAACCCAGACCTTGACTAAGCTTGACCTTGGTCAGTTGATCAGGGGGTTAAAATGGCCACATCGAAGCAATTCATCTAAGAAAGCAATATTGCTATTCGACATTTATTGTTTGCATTGCGAACTTACTTTTATATGCGCAAATGTCAAATTGCAATATTGCTTCCTTAGATGAATGGCTTCGATGTGGCCATTTTAACCCCCCAGGTCTGTCATTGATGAAAGGAAATAATAATTTTCTATCTAACAAGAACAGATAGATAAACGTTATGACGGGTTGTTAAAAAAACATAAAATCTTTACACCAACAATGTAGTTTTATAGATCATACTTAAATTAAGCTATAACGATTAGATACTATAAATTACATAAAATCACGATCAACTTGAAAGTTTTTGAAAATTAAGTTGTTAACTATGAATAATCGGGCCATAACTGCCAAGATTGGCGGAGACGCACATAAATACGGTTCATATCTTTTATTAAAATCTTTCATAAAACCATTAACGTTCTTGACGTCACTTTTTACGGCCAAACTTCTACTTTAAAACATATAACTATATAATTATTCTTATAAGTGCTAAGAACCCGTAGTACCCGTAGTACAGTACCGGACTTGCACCAATTTGTTATCACAACTACGTAATTTATAACTTATTTCGCTCTTGATTAATGAAAACACCTTTGGCAAATACTTTCTGATGTTCGTCTTGCGACGATCCAAGAATTTCTCCTCTAACGCCGCAATACGAATGCCCCCTGTTTTCACTAACACAGTTGGCTCGCCCATTATAGATGATGATACGGTTCACCTCACCACCTATCACATCGGTCTAACAGAAAGTTCGCTGAGGTGTGAGTATTTGTTTCATCTTGCGATGGTTGTACCTCTGACTACCTCAATTGAGATACAGTCGTGAGCTTATGTTGTTTTATATTAAGAAGCTCGGGGCAAAACATAATCATGCATTTTCTGTACTTGGTACTCCTACTTAGGCTATGTTCACAGGGCTATAATTCGATTCGTATTAGACGTCTCCCGTACACGCGATATTCCCGTATAGATTCCGTATGAACAGTAATAAAGTTTTATATTATCATTGCTAAATTTAATAATGTCATTTGAACGCAGCCTTACAGCACCTATAAAACGTGTTAACGCGATATGATACTTCGACAACTGTTATTTTTTATTGTCCCAGCCTTCGTTGCTGCCGCGGGCTTCCCCCGCTGTGTAAACGTCTATTATTCGGAGCCAGCGATAGGTGTTTGTCGCGTCGCGCGCCATTGAGGCTGGTCATAGAACGATATGATATGATAAATCTTATAAATTTGATTTTGGCTGACGTCCATTACGCACACATGCCGTCAGCTGACCAGGCAATTTTACGTAAGGCTTTAGTTCAAACACCGCCTTTATGACCGAAAGTGGAATAGAACAGAATTGAAATAGTTTTAGAATTAGAAGTAACGTCGAAGGACGGGGTCTATTATGCTACTTAAATTTTGTAAACATTTCTACTAGATTAGTCTAGATTGATTTGATTTGATTAGACTTATTTACCATAGTGCAGTTGTTGAATGTTAACCCGCTACCAGACATATGTTTCATAAAGGTATATAATTATGGGAGTTTTAAATATTATTAAAATACATTTACAGAAATCTACCTAGATTACGTATATTATTTATTGTAGACAAAACATATAACAGAAGGAAATAACAATTACCTTTTTTTTACGAAAAGTTCAGTGAGGTGTGGGTACTTAGTTCATCTTGCGATGGATGTACAATCAAGGAGCAAAAGTGTAGTCACTGAGCCCAGCGAATTATTTGTAAACAGTGGTGAAATTTTATTAATTTTTTTGTAGGTGTTTTTGGTCTATTATAGAAACGACATGTAACCAGGAGGTCTTAAGTGGAACCAGTTAATTTATTACTTTGCAAGAAACTGACTGGACTTCCGCACCTTATCGTTCCTCTGACTACGACTACGCAATATTGTTCTATTCAATTGATTTTTTTTTAATGTAAACAATCCTTTGTCAACTGCAACACTTTTGCTAAAAGTTACTTGCGCAAGCGATGTTTATGTGGCATACAGAGCGTCGCTAAACACCGCTTTCTTGGTCACTAAATCTGCGCTATCTGTCACCACAAACCGACAGCGCTAATATATCACAGCTATTACTCAACAACTGAATAGCCAACTTGCGGACACAGAACACCATTGTTCCAAAAACTCGTGCAGATTGCCACATAGCAAACGTCGGCCACCTGAAACTACCGAAACCCAAGTTGCGCGATTACAGCCAAACAAACATTCCACTAACTATGCGGCCACTCTGACCAGTGCAAAATGAACCCCCACGTCCCTCTTGCTTGTTCCCTATGTCTGCGATTTAAGAGGTCCAGTGGTTCTGGCCAAGTGGTGTAACGCAGGAACAATTTATTTGATAATTATTTGGTACTCGTGACTTGGACTGTGCAGTCAGTTGAGAGCGTCTATTATGGGTTCTAGTTGAGTTTGTTTAATGGCAGAATTGAGTAGGTGGTATTGTTAGTTTCACTGTGTGGTTTAAACACAAATGTTTATATAATAGTGTATAAATAAGTAACTCTTTATTAATTCAATAATAAACTTTCGTATATTTTATGCCTTCGTCTAAAATATATCTACTCTCAACTAGGATAGTTTATGGAAATTTATAAAAATTGTTTAAATAATAGAAAACGTTGTTTCAGAATATAAAACAGATATATAAGTGTAAAAATACTTTGAAGTTTGGCGAACTGAAAACACCGAATGAACAAACTAGTTATTATTCAACAAGCAAAGCCTAATTCAAGACTTTAGGCCGTAAAATTCTAAATTATTGAAAAACAACAAACTTTTCCAAGAAAAATAATATTATTATTCTTTTGTTATTCAACAAATCTTCTGTGAAAAGTATTATCAGTGTTATTTGCTTGGAAAATATTTCAAATTATGCCTAGTTAGGCTGTTAATATGCTAATTTATTTTAATTGATCCAATAAGTATTCTAAATGGTATATCCTTTGTTACAGGAACGTTGTCTACAACCTAAGTTTGACTGATCTAACTGAACAGCGAAGACTCGTGTGGTACTCGCCAGAAAATGACGTCAAAATGTGCGTCGTCAAAGGAAAAGACGAGGTAAGCTAACTTTTTACATACTGATCGTAGAAATGAAAATATCGGCGTGGAATTGAGAATATCCTCCTTTTATGAATTCGGTTAAAAATATTGGATTTTTGTAGCACATGCTACGAATCCGCTACGATATACTACGAACGTGGTAATTGCTACGTAAGTTCAATATTTTATCTATCTCCAACTACCATTCGTGATAAAATAAAATAATTGGAAAACTTCACGATTCCCAATTACTTGCGAACTCCACATTTTTGAACGAATACGAGCGCAATATCACTGTTACCTGGTTACCTGCGCCATCTTGCGCCGAATAATTGAATTTCAAACGAGCGCGCTGTTCTATTTCGGCCCCATCGAATGTCCGTAGATTAAAATTCAAATCGAATGGGAATGTATAATAGCTCCGTTATATAGCTAAATTAATTTGACAGCTGTCAAAAAATTATAAAGAATGATTTATAGTCTTGGTCCCACATGGGTTTTGATCCTAACGCCTTAACTCAACTTCTATATTCACATAACAGAAATCCTGTCCTGTGATTGGTTGAAACTGACAGTTCATTGATATTTTAGGCAATCATACAATGGGATTATATCTGTGAAGATCCCTCTGGCTAACAAACAAGGACCAATAAGAATAATTAATATGTAGTCTAAAAGGTCCCATCGTGAAAAACCTTTGTTATTTGTGTCGGGGAGTCTCAGCTCGCTGTCCGTGAGACTTTTTAGACCGCATATTAATTATTCTTATTGGTCGTTGTATGTCAGCCAGTACCAGCTTTGATATAAAAGTGCTCATACTTCTTTACTGAAAAATATTATAATTCTATAGCCCAATCGGGTTCGTCAGAGGTGCATCCATCGCAAGACAAACTAAGTACGTCGGTACTCATCGAGCTTTCTGTTAGACCAACGTGATAAGTGGTAAGCTGTATCGCCATCTACAATGGTCGAGCCAACTGTATTAGTGAAAACTGCGCTTAAATTAAAAAGTCATTGGTGCAAATCCGGTATCAGGGTATATTATAATTATTTTCAGAGTATTATTTCTAAAAGGTTTTTAGTAAATATACCTCGGCTGGCATTCTATTTTTAGACGTGACATATTTTAAGTTTGTAAGCTTGGATCGCATCGGCTACTTGACCAGATATATATATATATATATAGATAAATAATTCTCACTTGGCGAGAATGGTCTTATATAACATATGCGCCTTATAAGAACATGGGATCACGCCAATATAAGACCATTCTCGCCAAGTGAGAGTTATTTATCTATAGGTATACATCTGGTCAAGTAGCCGATGATATCCCCGAAAGGATAGGCAGAGGTACAGTATGTACACACCCATTCCCCACCAACTTTGTCTAAATGCCATATAATATGGAGCAAGCCTATTGCCATTAACTGAGTAGAAAAACTAAAAACCACGTAATATCAAATTACCTACTTATGATTCAAACATGAACTCAAACTCGTAAAGTCGAATTAAAAATATATATATTCTAAAATAAACACTGCCGTATAAAATAATTCTCCAAAATAGTTTAAAACGTGCGATCAGAATTTAAAACGAATTATGTGTGGTGTGCAGTGTTTGTCTTCAGGCTTTCGTTGCGAAGAATTTGTACATCGCACCTGTGCAGCACATATTTTTAAAAATGCTCCACTTTTAAACTTAGAACAAAGGATTCTGTTTGTTAATTAATATTTATATTATTTTGCCATTAGCTGGCACATTACGCCGAGCTTCGGAATATTTACACTTACATTATTTAATTTTCGAATAGGCAACTTAACACGAGCTCCGACTTCTAATTAATAATAAACACAGAATATTTATCGCTCTTTTTTTCTGTGTCTTCTTTTTCCCGTGAGTTCATTAAAGTACATAACTGTTAAATAATAATTCTAATAGATCTACATTAGTAATTGAAGACGAAGTCTTAATTTCCGCTTTTACCTAATGCACTATAAACAATTGGCCATGCTACGATTTTTTTATGTATTTGTTTTATAATTTATTTTGAAAATATAGTCCATTTTAAGGAACCAATTTCGATATTTTTGTGTTTTATCAATCCTATCTATTTTTTAGAAACACTTAAAATTTCACCCTTGGTGACGTCACTAAAGCAAGAATTAAAAAATGCCTTTGCCTACAAAAAAAAGCGTCAATATCAATACTGTCAGTTCAATACTGAACTGTCAGTGATTGTCAGTTCAATTCAGTCCATCTCGCCAAACTCAGATGAAACGTGTTGAAACGTTTCTTTATGTGTACCTAATTACATATTTAAATAACATATAAAAATTACAGCAATAAATCACAATTATGTATGTATTTTTATGAGCAACTAGGTATAATTATAACACTTACATAAGAGCTTTCGCTCCTCTGATCTCCGAAATATTGTGGTTGCTGGAGTTGGTCAGAAACTCTAAAATCATGACGTTGTTCACTCGCGGTAAATTACGAGAGTCGGCTTTTTCGAAATTAGCTGTTCTAGTCGCCATCGCAATAAAGAATACAGACAGAAACAGAATAGCTTGTTGAATAATTTGAATATAACCTCATCAACAACTTGTGTCAACTACTCGTATCAATACCACTTGTCATAAATGAACTTTTTGTAAGCAGGCAAAGGCATATTTTTATACATCTTATTACAAAGGTCAAATAAAGGTCAATCATTTTAATAAAATATCTTCAAAAATACTGAAAAATAAAAAAAAGTAAATATAGGGAGTTGTTTCAAATTCATTTATCTCGAAATGGTTTTCAGCTTTCTGTACTTTTACAAAAACCGAGCATGGCCAATTGAGAGCCACGAATGAGTATAATAATACCTCTAAATGGACGCATAGATACAGAATGTAAACTAACGGTCGTAACCTTTAAGGGATGATGGTCAGAGCCACAAGGCAAAGGCAACTAAGCAAACGAGCCAAGTTCATACAAATTCCCGCGGTCCAGCTTACTTGTCCCGTTTTCCTGACTCTTTGTAGATCAAGCCATAGACTAAAGAATAATACTGCGTGTAGAACGGACACCTTTCGCCCCGCACAAATTCGTACCGGTGCCAATCTCGTTCACACTTGGTAAGGTTAGAACGAAATGTATCTTTTTAGTGTCCAATCCAGCTGAAAAGTCCCAAAATTATGCATTCAACAATAAGACAGTATTACCTCTACCTCCTCAATAGCAACCCCAAAAAATACAATGCCTAACACACTAAATAAATTACAGTTTATAAAGTCTAAACTATCGGAATAACCTCGTTTATGCCCAAGTGTGGCCATATTTCACGCGACGTAAATTAAGACTAAGTAAAATTACGCCGCATTTTACGGCGTGCGTCATTATGGCAACACTTTTATGGCCAACTCTAGAGGGACGTCGCTAATTTAATTTTAAAAATAGCTTTTTAACGTTTGCTACTACAAAGTGGAGTATTAAGATTAAATACTTTAGTGTTATTGTGCTTTAAGGGTGTTGACTTAATTAGTACAAGTCTTTATAGTATTAACGTTGTTAAGTGTATAAGAGAAGCCTCTTTCTCTTATTAACGTTTAGTTGAAGAAGAAAATTAAATGAAAATAATAAAAAATATAAAAGTCTTCCTTACCACGTAGAGGTGACTGACTGTCTATCTAATACATCTAATATACTTGATGATTTAATAATTTCTGGAAAGTTTACACGTTTAGCGATGCTCTGATGAATAGTTCACAATACAGTGAATTGACTTGAGTCAATGAGTTTAATAGTAACATGTTATATCAATGAGTTGGGTTGCGAAGGGGAAACCAGCCCAATACAGGTTAGGTCACATACCTCCGAAAATGCATTTCTCGGGAATGTGGGTTTCCTAACAATGCTTTCCTGCACCACTGAGTACGTGATCACCATTTATGATCCAAACATGAATTCGAAAACAAATTCGACAATCATTGACTTAGGCCCGTGCTGGATTCGAACCTGCGACCGGCTGGGTATTTCATTCATCAATATGATTTGGTAATATAACATGACTCTGTCCCAACATGGCCGCAGTTCCCGTACGGTGTACAAAATAAAAATATTAAGTCAAATTTGTACGAATTAGGAAATATTGCCCTATTAATCTTACTTTGTTAGGAGATTTCGCGGGAAATAGTAGGTCACGCGACAAAGGCAAAAACGCGGAAATTACCCGTATTTTATTTACGTCGTTTCCTTCGAATATTACTTGGCTTATTTAATTTAATTATCAGTGTTTTCACTGCATACGCGTTCAACCTATAACAGTGATGAAATTAATATTTCATAGTATATTATATATATTAATATTACGATATAATTGTAAGAATTCAATACATAACTGTTCAAAATGTTGCTTCGAAATTCATGAATGTGCCGATTCGTAATATGTCAAGTGAATGTAGTGTTTAACCAACCAAATACAGTAGTTCTATTTAATAAAAAAAAATGTTGCTTAAACATAATAATTAATTATATATCTTCTGCATTTTATCAAAAATATAACACGGCTTGAACAACTGTCATAAGTAATTATATAAAACTTAAATACATTCAAATTGTGGGCACTCATTGTCTTCACTTATTACTTATACACATACATAAGCTCACGGCTATATCCTAATTGGGGTAGTCAGATGTGCATCCATCGCAAGATGAACTAAGTACCCACACTTCACCGAAGTTTCTGTTACACCAGCGTGATAGGTGGTGAGCCGTATCGCCGTCTATTAATGGTCGAGCCAACTGTGTTAGTGAAAACAAAGTCAATAGTTCAATCAATCAAAATGGGAATCCGCCTTAAAAAGTATTCATCATCATCAGCCGTATGACGCCCACTGCTGGGCATAGGCCTCCCCCAAGGATCTCCACGATGATCGGTCCTGCGCTGCCCGCATCCAGCGGCTTCCCGCGACCTTCACCAGATCGTCGGTCCACCTTGTAGCGGGCCTACCCACTGAGCGTCGCCCGACACGTGGTCGCCATTCTAGAACCTTTCCGCCCCATCGGCCATCGGTTCTCCTCGCTATGTGTCCTGCCCACTGCCACTTCAGCTTTGCAATTCTCCGAGCTAAAAAGTATTATCAATTAGTTATTCTTATCTTATGTAATTAGGTTTTCGATGCAAAAAGTCCGCTGCCCTACTTTCCTTAGACAACTTATAACTAGGTTTTATAAAAGCTGATTTTAGATTTTCAAGCCGGAATAAGCTGTAGAAATCCTGTTTGATAGACTTACGGTCTGATAGCAAATCCGATTATGCCGTATGCATTCGAAAAATGTAGGTCAGAGTATCTTCGATAGAAAACGTAATGGTGTGTTTACATTTACCTTATATTAAATTGTTGCATGCTGACAATAAGCAGCTGACCATGCCCATGCGTCTAGAGTTATACAGTTTTTCTTCTATTGTGTGGGTTGTGAGTTGTAAGGCCAATGACCCACCTCATCAACCCTGATGTCAGAATCACTTTTGAACCGCCAAAGGTCACTGACAAGGCTCATTCGACGACTACATACTTACTGAAGTAAACAAGGCCCTCCGAAGCACTGACATTTGGGTTAAGGAGAAACTCATTCAAGGAATCACGAAGTGATTTTTGTGATATATCCCCACCGGAAATTGAATCCGGTACGTTCAGATCAAGTTCTTACCATCCGACCACGATCAGAATTCTACAGTTACGAGTTATAAGCAATGTGACCTTACAACATTGATAATGTTGCCAATTTTCACGGACAAAACTTAATTTTGTTTTACACTCGAGAACTCTAAAAATAGTGCTGTCCTTCACTTACGACGAGTGCAAGACAGAGATAGAGCTAGTTTAAGAACTGTCAAACTAAAAAAAAATAAGTTGGTGTGTGCCAGAATTACTACTATTACATACCTAATTGCATAACAACCTATCACTAACACAGTAGCACAGATAATTCTCTACTCTTTTAAATAAAAGCCGGTTATTTCTTTAAGAAAACCTTCCGCGGGATACTTTATAGGACTTGAATTGCTATTATTTTTTTATTCCTTTGACGTAACAAAGCGCAATGACTGCATTGAAGCAAAACGATGGCTATTTGGATCGTAACTGTTTGATCGTAGTCCATTATGTCGTAACTGAGCCAATTTTCCATGAAAATTGTAGTCTGTTTTTTTAAGAAACTGTGTTTTTTTTATTAAGCCCAGAGGAGCTCGGTGGCGCAGCGGTAAACGCGCTCGGTCTGCGATTGTTGAAATTAAGCAACTTTCGCAAAGGCCGGTCATAAGATGGGTGACCACAAAAAAAAAGTTTTCATCTCGAGCTCCTTCGTGCTTCGGAAGGCACGTTAAGCCGTTGGTCCCGGCTGCATTAGCAGTCGTTAATAACCATCAATCCGCACTGGGTCCGCGTGATGGTTTAAGGCCCGATCTCCCTATCCATCCATAGGGAAGGCCCGTGCCCCAGCAGTGGGGACGTTAATGGGCCGATGATGAATCCAATGATTGTCTTATTGGTATTTGTGAACAAAAATAAATTATGATGAATATTGTAAGGGACAGATTAACAGCTGCTTTTTGTAAGCCTTGACTTTACATATGTAGAAATAGAAAGACGTACTCAACGATAGAATAAAATACATAGGTACGCCACGACAAATCAGTCGAAAAATGAGTAGAAAATATTTCCAAGTCGACTCAAAATTAAGTTTCGAACATTCGACACTGTTCTATTGCAGAATTAGTACGTGCAATCGATCTGAAACCAAAATTCGGAACGACCGAATGCTGGCCTCGATATGATTCTCAATAGCCAGTATTCGTATCTATTCAGACACGTCGAACTCATGCAGGGAATTTACTTATAAATTGTTTCAAGAATCGACAATATTGCATCGTTACGCTATACTAAAGAAAAGGAAAAAGTAGAAAACCAGTCTCCGCTTTTCCCGGTGGGAAATAGGCGTGAGATTATGTATGTATGCTATACTTGGCACAATCTCCTTTGAACAATTGAAGGTGTCATAATGTGTCATACAACATGGCGTTCCCGTACGTTGTTTATTCATACAAAGTTTGTTTTATAATAGACACCTAAAACATCGGTACAAATTAAAACGGCTTCATTTACAAATCTAACCAATCTAAAAGCGTACAAACAACAACACAAGTTTACACAACATGTATTATGATATTAATTAGTCGTAACCTGTGGATCTGTTGGACTATTTTGGGTCTATTTCGTCCCTAGTCGTCGACTAATAGGGGATTTGCTTCGACCGATATGATGTGTAGTACTAACAGCGATCTAGGGCGAACATTGATTCGCTATTTAGGTGGCTAGGTAGGCCCGTGTACGTTCGAACAGGCTGCGATGTACTGGGGAATAGGCGAAGTATTCTCTTTATTGAATTTTCGTGGCCCGAGGGTTTGTTTAGAACATAGATAACATTACGAAGATCTTGTAAGTAAGCCATATAGTTAGTAGTTCTGTCAAAATTGGTCTGGAAATAGTCTGGGATGATATGAATATGCTATTTTCTTTTCTTAGTTCATGCAGTAATACTACGTACCGAATGGTGACTCTCCGCCCTGCACTAATTCGTGTGAGTCACCTACCTCACCCCCTCTGGGTTTTACTTTAGTCTTAAATGGCCGTAAGCTACGAAGGAGTAAGAGGCAGAGCGAGCGGACTGGGTCTCGCTCACACTTACGCGTTAGGCAGCCCACAGTAAGAATGAGATTTTTGTACAATGTGTCCGGTGTGCTTAAGTTTAGGTACTCCCAAAGTATATTTCGTCTGGTATCAATTTAAGAAGTTTATTGCGCAATACATTGTTGGTTGGTGTTACCAGCACTTGTTTCGAGCTATTCCGCACTTCAGGACACTCGTAAAGTTGACCCGGAATTTTGACGAGACATTTAATATCTATTACTCTGTGTTAAAGGTCCTTAGGCAACTTCAAACATTTTCCACTAGGTTAGTCATTCGATGAGAAGTATTTGCTCTAGTGTATATTATTGTTCGCGCATAGATATTCATATTTGTTTTCGAATTTATTTTTGGATCATAAATAATTATCACGTGCTCAAGGAAACATCGTGAGGACAGCGACGTTCCCGTGAAATGCGTTTCGGAGGTATGTAACCTAACCTGTATTGGGTGGTTTATTAGGGTTGGAAGGTCATGCTATGGAGATAATGAGGCACGTTTATTGCTAAGAGTTGGTCGACAAATCTCTTAATTTAAATATTATGTATCAGCAGTGATCTGAACCGAACTTGGTATGGAGGATTATTATTATACAAGGTGCTAGTGACATCGTAACGAAAACTTTGAGGGATGATTGAGACCATGATTCTCAGTTGATATCAAGTGGAATTTTGCGACGGAAAATTACACTTGATATTAACTCAGAATCATGGTCTGAATCATCCCCCTCAGTATTCGTTACGATGTCACTAACATCCTGTATATTATGATATATACTACAAAAAATCGGAATATTTAAAATATACACTAAATAGACAATGGTACAATTGGCAGTATTCTACTCCGTACTTTCTGATTGTTCTTTGAAAAAGGAAAATTGGTTCTTCGTTGTAGAACATAGCTCTACTGAAACTCAAAAGGCGAACCATAACAGTGACTAGATTCGATATACATGCAAGCCAATAAGTCTATAATCCGACAAGTTGGCTGGAAGGCTATTGTTTGCCACACGTGTTCATATTCCGTCCAAATCCCATTATATCAGTGTGAGGCGGTATATAAACGTCTTCATTGTATCGGATTTACGTCGGAAAGGTGTCAGTCTCGGCTGGCTAATCTCTGTACGCGTTTAAGCGACGTTATGTTATTAGAGACAGCGAGGGTGACTAAATTACAATATGTAATGCGTACGTTTCCTGATTAAATTGATTACACACATAACATAACGTAGAATCATTATTTTCAATTCTATACTTTTGATGAGCTGAATCATCCCTCTCAGTATCCGTTACGATGTCACTTACACCCGGTACAAGTACATACAAGTAGGTATGGGTGTTAGTGACGTCGTAACGAATACTGAGGCGGATGATTCAGACCATGATTCTGAGTTGATATCAAGTGGAATTTCCAGTCGGAAAATTCATGAAAATCTTTGTTTTTTTTAATTATTTTCCGGTCCATACTTTTGTGACGGAAAATTCCACTTGATATCAACTCAGAATCATGGCCTAAATCATGCCTCAAAGTTTTCGTTACGATTTCACTAACACCCTGTATTGAATTTTGTTATATTTAGTTATTTTCATCATTGTAATCATATATTAATATAAATAAATAGATTATGTACCTGAGTAATGTAAATAGTTTCTATAAAATAAATTGCTGACGTCCCTAATTTGGAATATAGTCGAGACTTTCCCTTTCACTTTGTAAGTACTTGATATAAGAGACTTACGTTTCTTACAAAATTACTTGAAATGAAATCAATTTATCGATCGGAGTCAATCCTATTTGTTCGTTCACGTGTAATGGATTATTTATGTAGATATTACAATAGCTGCGTGCTTTCGAGACTATAATAATGAGATCAAACTAAGTCCCTCCCGCCCCCTCTTCGCTTATAATTCAAGAGTTCTTTGTAAATGAGGGATTATGTCAGGTGCTAAGTGTTTTATTATGGAATGGTTCCTTTCGTATTTCAATTAGATCTAAAACAGCGCCTAAAAGACTACACAGATTTTAAAAACAACTCGCCTATGTATTCTATACTTCTATATAATTATCTTCTCTTCTCCACCTTTCCTATCGGATATAACGTACTTAACAAGGAAAATAACATAACATAAATAGGCTATATTCGTCCCACTACTGGGCATTACGCTCCCCTCAGTAAACCGGAGGGGAGAAAATTATCAACATAATAAAGTTTTTTCAATCTTCGGTCTAATAGTGAATTCGATCAATCAATCAGTAATTCTTTATTGCACATATAACAACATATAGGACAATTAAGTATAGTCTGGTAATGTAAACATAATAAGCGGCCTTATTGCTAAACGGCAATTTCTGCCAGGTAACCTTAGGGTGAAGTAACTAATATAATGTATTTGGAACGCGGGATTGCACCATCATAAAATATAAAAATAATACCTTCGGGACATTTATACGATCATCACTAATTTTAAAGCCACCCTCTTGTCGGTGTATGTTGTAATTCTTTATGCTACTACGATACGTCATTTTAAAAACTAAATAAGTATACTGAGAAACTAAACAGACTAGATAGTTTCCACAAACACACTGCAATCTGCGCATATGTACTAAGACTTAAATCCGTAAGGCCCAACAACAAGCATTAGGGCATTTGCCCCGTTCGATACGACCAAAAGGATTACCTACCATCTAGAATATCTGCTATATCACGTAGCTATTGGGTTGTGAAACGGCTTGAAACTGATAGCCACTGTTTGAAACAAGCTTTATGTACTTACAGTAAATCTGATTAATGTATCTATAGTAACGTAATATAGTAACAGTATGCATTGCAAGTGAAACAATATTTTGTATTTTCTCGTGTGGGTTGTGAGGTCAATGCCCGACTGCATCAACCCTGGTATCAGGGTTATTATTTAGCTGCCCTAGGTCCCTGACTACATACTTACTTAAGTAAATAGTAGCCGGGACCGATTACTTTACGTGCCCTCTGCACAGATCATCTTACTTCCGGATAGTCAGGTCAGCCTGCAAATAAGTAAATTATTTTGTAGGATGTTTTATGAAAAAAAAATGCCTTTTTTATAGAGCTTTTGTATGCTACTTGCGCGGTGAATTCAAACACATGATGCTGTATAAGAATGTTCACGCAACAGAGATGTCAGGCGCGTATGATTGATCTAATACACTGGGAGGGAATGTGAAACTTCCGTCGCTTAGCAAAATTAGTTGATAATAGTCACGTTTAACAACGTCATTATTTCCAACTAGTTTTGAAATTTGGGCTTGCGGTTTCCATCATTATGCTAAAAAAAATTATGAGGCAACGGAACTCCCTAAAAAAGTAAAACCTCCAAACACAAAGCTGCCGCCAAGGGGCAACGCCTAAACCTGTGCACAGCCAAAGTAGAATTTAGAATTAAAAATCTTCCGATAAATCTTCGGTTTCATGAAATTCTCCGGTTCATTGGTTCGGCGCAGCAACAGAGCAGTAAAGATGCGATGCATCGTACGCTGCGGTGCGGTGACGTGGAACACTACCCTAACTCCGACTCGCAATGTTACTGACAGCTACTCATGAAACGGGACTCTTTTGCTTATCTCATTCGGTTTTTGAACGGGTGTTTTTTGGCTGGGTTTGTAGGAATTTGTGACTAAAATTCAGTGCTAGAAAGTCCAGAAATATTTTAGATTTAGTCAGCAATTTCAAATTAATTTACGTTATATATTTTTTATTTACAATGTCTGAAACTAAATTCGGCAAATCCTTAAAAAAGTAAAAAAGCGTATTTAAATTAATTTGAAATTGCTGACATGGGAACTAAATATTTCTGGACTTTCTAGCACTGATATTTAGTCACAAATTCCTACAATCTCAGCTAGAAAACACCCGTATCCCCTCCGGTAGATTGAGGGGAGGCCTGTGCCCAGCAGTGGGACGTATATAGGCTGTTTATGTATATCGAATAAATTAAAATGTTACCTGTCAATATCTATCCATATTTGTAAAAGCAATTTATATTACAAATCGTCCTAATTTGACAATTATTATTACTCAGCTAAGCAAAGCCCCCGAGCAGACTCTTGGTAGCACCGAAATAAATTATACTGTACCTTACTCCTTACTTTCTCTTACAGGAGAGCTGTCAGAACTACATCAGGGTCCTGGTGTCTCTCGCACCAGGACGTCTGCTCGTCTGCGGGACGAACAGCTTTAAGCCGTTCTGTCGGGAGTACAGCGTCCAGCGCGACTCCTATCACATGGAGCGAGAGAAGTCTGGGCAGGCCGTCTGTCCGTACGACCCTGAGCATAACTCCACTGCTGTTTATGCTGGTAAGTTGGAGTTTATCAATGATTGTTTATCACTCACTCACATTACAAACAAAAGAAGCACAATATGCGATCTTATTGCTAATTCTTCCAAGCAGGTTTAGGGTGAAAGAATGCAATACAATTTCATTAACACTTTCAAGGACACAACGTCTAATGACGTTCCGATCCCAAGGTGTCATATTACCTATTATGAACCATCAATGACCCATGATCTCTGTCCATGAAAGGGTTAAATTGAATTCTCATCTTTGCTTTATTGTAACTTCATACATACATAAAAACTCACACATATTTCCTACTGGGGTAATCAGAGACTATAGAATTCCATTTGCTTCGATCCTGACACACTTCCCTTTACCTCTGCCTACCCCAACATAAATACAGTCGTGAGCCTATGTTCTGTTTTTTTTTTATCTATGGTCTAAACACAATTTGAGCGTAATTGTTTAGTAACTAATGTAGGATACTCCTGACTACCCGGCTAGACACACTGTGTGGGTGCACGTCAGTTAATTCAACCACTAATGGGATAGACTGCAGTAACTGTGTAAGCGCTGGTAGCAATTAGGTATGCTATGTCGCGCATGCTGACCAAATATACTGGCGAGGCTGAACGTCCAGGGTTGGCAAAAAAATACTGCTAGCGAATATTGTTATAGATATAACATATCGCAGAGATTGTTCAAACCGAACATGTATCCAAAGCTGTAAGATATGATACTTATGTAGTAGGGATAAAAAAGTAATAAATAAGTGACTTCCTGTTTAACTACTATACAAAAATGGTGGTTTTATTTCTGCTCTGCAATATTAATTTATAAAATTAGTGAAGTTCATTTCAATAATTTATCTTCGTGCTAAATAGTGGTCACAAGGTAGAGAAAGCCATCTTGAAGTGACTTAACCTGAATAGAATGATCTGGTTAAATACAGGTTCAGTCCACTGGTAAAGCAGGACATCCAGGGTTGGCAAAAGAGTAGCGAATATTGCCATAGATATAACATATCTCAGAGATGTATAATCACACTTGTGGTTGAACTCCTAAGGTAGACAAAGTCACAAAGCATCAAAAACAATGGCTCAAAAACAAGGCTGGTTGGTTGTGCTCGGTTAATGGCAACAGGCTCGCTCCCTAATACATGGAACTTATACAGAGCTGGCTTTGAGTGGTTGTATACAGGGTGTTAGTGATATCGTAACGAATATGAGAGGGATGATTCAACCATGATTCTGAGTTAATATCAAGTGGAATTTTCCTATTATTTCTATACTATACCCATTTATTACTATACCAGGTTCAGTCCATTGCTTTTAAGAGGTCCAGTTAAGCAGGATATCATGTTCTAGTCGGCCTACTAAATACATAAAACAGTTCATCGCTCTCCGCTGTATGGCTATCAGTCGCACAGGTGTCTGCCATGACAAAGGACGAAACGTGCTGAAATAGCGACGTAATTCGCGTTAAGGATTAGGACGTGGCCCAAAATTATGTGACGCGCATTCTTACGCGGCACATTCTTTGCATGGAAAGTATGCGAGCTTGAAAAGTGCCGGTTTAAAGTAACCGTGTTAATATTATTATATTATCATAATATTATTTGATCAGACGATCAAAAGGAAGGTTTGTGTTCCATTTCTCTTGGCACGGTAGACGCTCCGCGCGCGGTGCGAATTATATCGAAGTCTTTGGCCAACCGCCGTTCGACATCTATACCTATACGACATCTGTACGCAGATAGCACTCGCTGCGTTTATTGGTCGAAACGAAACCCTCAATATCATTTGCTCGCGTGCGGCACGCGGCGCGGTGCCGTGCAGAACTTGCATGTTCATATTCGCCGTAGTAGTCGACAGGACCACGTCATATATGTATACATACACATACACATAATATCAAGCCTATTTTCTGTTAGAACCATAGAATTCCACTTACTACGCTCCTTTCACACTATTTCTTCCATGCACTCTCATCAAACGCTTCATGCATGCTCGCCGGTTTTATCATGTCATGAGTATCGATATTTAGAAAATTGGCTTGTGATTAGTCACTATAAGATTCATTATGTCATGGTTAATTACCAGTAGGTTTTAAATTATTGTAGCAATTATATCTTCTCGTGCCTAGTAGCACTCTACTTAAAGCTAGAAATGGTCGTAATTACATTCTTTTATCCGTGTTTATTTACCCGTCAAACAGCTCAATGAGACTTTAACGGAATTCGTTATTTACATTTTTTAGGAGAAATTCTGGTACGTAGGTACTTACTACTTACTACTTGATAGTTTAGAATAGCTCGCTTTCTTATATAACTACAATTTGCAATTCAAATTCTCCCTTTCAGAATAATTGGGCTGTTTTTACAATGGGTAAAAAATATTCCCTTTTCGATCCCATATGCTTGGGTTTAGTATTGGATAATAGTCGGAGCAATGTCAGGAAATTAGGAGAGGGAAAATGTGAAATCTTTTTCATATCGATTGAACCCACTTTTACAGTCTAGTGGAATACAATGGGCACTCTTTGTTGCATTGAAAGAGGCTCGAATAGGAATGTACGGGTTATAACGTGTGAACGTGCCTATTCACGTGACTAGTATACTTGTATAACATTTAGTATAGTCGGTATACGAATGTTTCCTAAAAAAAAGAAGAAAAAATGATAAATAAAATTGTGTCAATGTGTCTTTCAGAGTACAAGCTTAGCCTAGTTCAGACCACTAGGATCCTAACTTGTAGTTTATTCGTAATGCCAAATATATTCAGTTATATACTTTTTACACAATAAGTAAATCATCATCATCAGCCGTACGACGCCCACTGCTGGGCATAGGCCTCCCCCAAGGAGGAGTAAGTAAGTAAATAAAAGTAGCTATTGCGACAAGAATGGTAGAGAGCCATTTATCTTGGATATAAATGTTCCTAGATGTAAGTTAGGTATTTTTGTATTTATCGGTATGACAAATACCTACGCAGACTCAAATCATGTAAAAAGGCTTGTTTCTGAAAATGACTCGGTTAAGAATCGAACCACCATATACATATATTATATTATTTTAGTTACCAGGATTTGTGCCCGGACAGCCTCCGTGGTCTAGCGGTTAGAACATTAGGCTCACGATCTCGAGGACCGGGTTCGATTCCCGATGGGGACATTGTCAAAATCACTTTGTGAGACTGTCCGTTGTTTGGTAACGACTTTACAGGCTTGAATCACCTGATTGTCTGAAAAAATAAGTTGATTCCGTGCTTCGGAGGGCATGTCAAGCGGTTGGTCGGGGCTATTAGCCGTAAAAACACCTTCACCAACACGCAGTGGAGCAGCGTAGTGGAGTATGCTCCATACCCCCTCCGGTTAAATGAGGCGAGGCCTGTGCCCAGCAGTGGGACGTATATAGGTATAGGCTATTTATGTAATGGCAATTAGCCTATTACATGGGACTTAAACATGGCTGAATAGGAGTGGCTGTGTACACTTTATACCTCTGCCTATGTGCGGGGATACAGGTGTGATGCTCTATTATGCCATGCTCTATATATTGAGTATATACAGATCATAAGCACAGAGCAATCCACTTTCCCATTCATAATATTATAAATGGGAATGTGTATGTGTCTGTCTGTTTGTTTGTCCGTCTTTCACGGCAAAACGAAGCGACGAACTGGCGTGATTTTTATAGTGGAGTGGTTTGAAGGGATCGAGAGTGACATAGGTTACTTTTTGTCTCTTTCTACCCCCCACTTCCCTAAAACGGGGGGTGGAAGCTTGTATGGAGCATTCCGCAATTTTAAAGGTAGAAAGAAAAAAAAATACTATTGCTATTTGTGACTAACAAAAAATTTTACATATTTTTTTTGTAAAATTCTCCTCTCTCCTGGAATATTCAAAACTAGAATACAATATCTTCACTTACTACAATTGAAATTACGAACAAACCATAGACCAAGAATTTTTTCCCGCTTACATGGAGTCAAGCCATAGTGATATTCCATAGATTCGCGGGTCAATCGCAAATCTGTTATAAAAAATGAGACTAATAACTTTGCAAGTTTTGAACTGCGTAGCACGTTGAAGTAGGTGAAGAACTGAAATAGAATGAATAAAACTTCCACCCCAGAAGTTTCTCAAGGCGTTTCCCGTTATTCTGTGGATTCTCTTGAAAGTAATGTCTTATATTTCAACAACTTTCAAACTAACGGACACATGAATAGAATAGTACAAGGGAAACTTATATAAAAGTGGATCTTTAAAATCTGCCATGGAGATGGCGACAGACTAGGTATGTATATCCTCATAATTTTTGCAACAATATATATTTTTTCTTTTACCTAAATTTTTATTCATTTATTTACTTTTCCAACCAACAGCTACATTAAACATTTGTCATGATCACGCATAGTTTAAAAAAAGTTTAATTATCTGCATGTTAATAATTATCTCAAAATCTAATATGAATATTAACTAGATTAAAGTTAAAAGTTGCGAAATGATGGAGTTTATATGGACTATTGATTTTCCGGCACTTTTATCTTCCAAGCAAATGGGCCTTTAATTGAAAAGTATTTTAGTGATATAAATATTATTAAATATAATTAATTTAAATTATTTATAATTGAAAATGTTATACAACTAATTAATTAATTTAAAAAGTAAGTAAACAGAAAAGGCGGGAACGGAAGTGAGAATTACGCGGTGAACGAAACAAATGGACTGGTTCCCCGACTTTTCTAGGAGACGTTGGTTGTGTAAAGAATTACGATGGAAATTAATAAATAGTCGATAAGGTCACCCAATTGTAGTGTTTTCTTGAAACATTATACGTCTAGAAATATATAGGATACAGAAGAGCCAATTATAGGTTTCCACAAATAGACATAGTATAAATCATAGTATATTTCATTGGATGTTGTTGGGAGAAATACATGTCAATAGGTCACATCAAAAAAAAATCCCGAAATAACTCGGAGAAAGAACCTATTCTGGAATACTTTTTACTGATTCAGTTGTTAGCTTTCCTAATATTTCTCTTATTTATAGTTACTTCTGTACAGACATATACATATACAGGCTGTTTGTGACAGCATAACGAAAACTTTGAGGGATGGTTCAGATTACGTTCAGACCATGATTCTCAGTTGATGTCAAATGTATTTTTGTCGGAAAATTCAAAAAAGTATAAAAAGTTGTCACAAAGGTTTGAATCTGAAAATAAATAAAAAAACACTAATTTTTTATGAATTTTCCGACAGAAAATTCCACTTGACATCAATTCAGAATCATGGTCTGAACCATCCCTCAAAGTTTTCGTTACGATGACACTAACACCCTGTATAATACATTCGTTATCTAACAGTAGTAATTTGTATATGGTAGAATAGAAAAGGTCTTCAATATTCCTTGGCCCCCCAATAACACAACATTCCCTGTAGGAGGCATGAAACCATCAATTACAGTGTCCCTTTGTGCAATATTCTTCACGTTAGCGCATCCCCTTGCAAATTCAACCATTCATCACATTCGGGCACGACAGCGATACATTCGCATTTCGTCGCCTTATATTGAAAACCTCGTAAGCGTCTTTTTAAACCGTCCAGTACAGTCGGCCAGTTTGCGTAGGTATATTTGGCGTTGGCCGAGAGGATAAAAACCAGAAGCACAAATGTACGCGGCAGCACTGACGAGTGTTCCTAAATTTTGACAGTTCTCCAAACTGTCCGGTTAAAATTCGTAATAAATGCGGAGCAACGTGAAGCGTATCCCGTCTGAAGGATGAGTTACGATAAATAAAAGCTGCCAGTTGGAAAAAGACAGTTTTGATTAAAAAAGTAAAGTTTTTCTAAGTTCTCTTCTTTCCGACACTATGATTTTGCAGTTTAATAATATAACCAAAACAATATGTTTGTTTACTCAAATAGTATAGGAAACTGTCAATATTTAAGAACACTGAACAGTAGCGACACCTGATGGGAGAAATAGGCAGTTTTTACCCTCATTTTTATACAATTTCTTAAACATTCGAATACTCCCACATAATATTCCGAATACACACATTCACACCACTATCCTGCGATATATCCCGTCCCACTCATACACTAGCTGTCCATTACGGACACGGTTAGTTATCTCCTATTGATCTGTTCCAATTAAACCAACCGACGCCCATGGGGATGAACGGAGCCTTATAATAATGCTACCGAGTAATTTTATATCGCACCCAATTTATTGGAAAGTGGTTAGAAAATTCCATTTTCCACGCCTGGTAACCTGGGTGAAATTTATATACGGAAATCGACAGAAGTTTATATGGTAAAGCTCCATGGCGTTCTTATATATAGGTATTATAATGTCTACCACCTATGTTGTTTTGCTATTGAATAACATACTAGACAAGTAAAAATAATATACGTTTTTAATTAAATTAAAAATAATTTATGATAATGTATGTACATTGTGTCAACTTTTTGTACTTAGATATATACAGAGTATTAGTGACAAATACTGAGGGGGATGATTCAAACCATGATAGTGATGACTGATGACTGAGTTGATATCAAGTGGAATTTCCTGTCGAAAAATTCATGAATTCATCATACTTATTAGTACAGAAGGCTCGGAACGTTATTTAAGTACCTACCTACCTTAGTCCAATTCCAATGTTGTTTAAATTACTATATGAAATTGATTGTTTCACATTAAGTGAATCAAATGTATTCTTTTGAGAAATAAAGTATCTTAAACCTTATGAAATTTTTTTCGTTTTTATTTTATTTTTTTTAATTCTATATTATTTTACTTAATATTAACTCAGAATCATCCCTCAAAGTATTCGTTACGATGTCACTAACAGCCTGTATATTTTTCATTTAATATTTCATACCGCAAAATGTTGATGGTAAAATATTGTCTATACGATTGTATCGGCTGGATACTTATACTATAATTGATAATCCAGACAGAAGTAGGTTAAAGAGACTACCTATTATTTCGATCCCTAAATCAATTACCACTGGTAAATCTGTTTTTGTATAAGTAGGTATTTACTTATCTAATTTTATCTTTACGATGAAGTAACTTCTTCTTCTCTCGTGTGGGTTGTGAGGTGGATTACCAACCTCATGAACCCTGGTGTCAGGGTTACTATTGAGCCGCCAAAAGCCCCTGACGTGACTCTTGTAACGATTACTTAATTACATCAGTAAGTAGTAACCGAAACCAACGGCTTAACGTACCGAATCACGGATCATCTTACTTTCGGACAATCAGATGATCATCCTGTAATGTCCTTCAAATATCACAAAGTAATTTTTGTGATGTTTCCCCAACGGGATTCTAACCCGGGACCTCCGGATTGTGAACCTAACGCTCATCCACTGGACCACGGAGGCCGGAATGAAGTAAATACACTACCTATTACATTAAATCTATAATAGTTCTTCTAAAGAACGTTATGATAAACGAATCTCAATTCTGCAAAGCACTCTACCGACTTCTCTGTAACACGTAAGTACTTTCGTTTGAGTACGATCGATTTGACGCAAAGCCCCAGCAAATAATTCTAAGAAATTGGTCCTTGTATCTCTCGGTAATCTCGGTCTCGAGAATTGGTAGCCATGAATTCGCAAGAGAATTGTGGCTGAACACAAACTATGTTTTCTGAATCTTATGGTACAGTAAAGTGTTTTACTTTATGATGCCGAGTACTACTACTGATGTTGCCTACTACTTCTGGTGTGCTACTACTATAATAGAACCTACTTGTACTTATAATGATTTACTTAATTCACGAAAATATTGGACCGAAATATGACTATTAATCTATTTGTAAAAAGCTGCATGTATACCGTTTTTTGAAAAACGTTTCGTCATTACCATAAGACTACGTTTTAATTTTAGAACTGCAATTCAGAACGACTATATTTTTTTTTAATTTATATTCGTAATACCTACCTAGTTGCCATAAATAACTCTTTCCATTTGGAACTGTTTTATCGTAGCTATAAAAAGTTAAAAACGCAATCCAAAATAAGTTTTTAGTGAGAATTGCATCACGTGTTCATCGCTGCAATAAAATCCGCAATTTATCTCTTTATACGCAACTCATGTCCCAATTCAATTCTCTACAGACACGTCACGTCATTTTTTCTATACCACAGACCTAGAATGTTTTCGCGCATACACGGAGTATACAATATACATTTCTGGACTGTTTATTCAAATTCAAATTATTTATTTTCATATATCATATAAATAATCAAATTAAATTAATACGTAGGAACAAGAAAAACTTATTTAAATGAGCTCAGTGGTTTGGGGTATGGTACTGACTGCATCCACTGTTTCAGCATTGGAGTCCCACAGAACAGAAAAGGTCGACTTCTCTTATCATATTCACATTAACCGGAAACTTCAGTTCAAAGTAAAAGGAAATTGGTCTACCTAATTGGGAATATAAGCCAAGACCCTACGCATAGCAACGATGTATATTACCAGCTAACCCAATAAGTAACTCAAGTGTTATTTTTTTAATTTTCAGATTCGGAGTTGTACTCGGGCACGGTGGCTGACTTCAGTGGTATGGAGCCCATCATATACCGGGAGCCTCTACAGACGGAGCCATACGACTCCATGACCTTGAATGGTACGTTATTCAACCTGAAGAAAACAATTATTCGGATGATACTTACCACATACTGTTTTGTCGTCGCTTTATACAGTTCTCGTAAAGGAACACCGACATTCAGTGAAACCAACCTATGTAATTAATATAAGGGTGCTAGGAAAATTGTTCGTTACGAAGTATTCAGTTTCAAGCTTTATATATATAGTCGTAGGTACTATTTTCAAACACTGTATTTGGCTATGTTTGTGTTTTATTTTATTAAGTACTTATAATGAATTAGGTAGAGTCGCGAAATTTCTACTCGTTTTCCTTTATCGTAAAAAAGTTAACGGCCTTCGTGGTCCTGTGGTTGAGCATTGGGTTCACGATCCGGAGGCCCCGGATTCAAATCCCGGTGGATACATATCTCATAAATGACTTTGTCATCCCTAGTTTAGTTAGGACATCACAGGTTGATCACCTGATTGTACGAAAGTAAGATTATCTGTGCTTCGGAAGTCACGTTAAGCCGTTGGTCTCGGTTACTACTGACTGATGTAAGTATGTAGTTGTTTCATGGGTCATATCAGGGGCCTTTGGCGGCTCAGTGATAACCCTGACACCAGGGTTGATGACGTTGGTATTCTACCTCACAACCCACACGAAAAGAAGAAGATAAAAATGTCGAATTTCTTTCAAACATGCTATCGCAGTTAAAATAGTGAAACTTGCGGTAAAATATAAGGCAAGACGAATAGGAGCCAGTATTCTCGCAACAGTTTAGTTACAAGTACAACGCACAGCCAGTCTCATGCCAATCAATACTTTAACACGCCTAGTAAACTAACATCCGCCACAGTCACCCCTTAAAATGATCACCCTCAACTAATTAAGAACAGATCTTCAACTGCTTGTGTAAATAAACATACGTCAATTCAATTTGCAATTAACCCCGATAGGTGTAAACTTTCCAAACTTAATTTAGCCGTGTCAAACAAACACGTACATACAGCGTCAAGTTATTAACCTATCACAACAAAATTTGCATGTAGAACTTCGATCACATAATGTGGAAGCCAAATTCAAATACATTTGGTACGCCGAATTCAGTACGCCAATATTGTAACTTGGCAACTCACAAGTCACAACGCGTGAAAGAGTTTTCGATGGTAATCGTAGTAGAAATACATTATGAGCCTGGAATGAGCTGAATTGACTTTATCAATAAAACACAGATTTATTAACGCCCTTAAACACCCTCCTTGTATTCAACCTTTTTTATAAAATCCGGAAATTTGGAGAGATTTTTTAAAATACGCCTTGATGAAACAGACTTGGTACTGACCTATTAGCATATTACCTACTGATAATGCCTTGCTTGGGATAAAATAAATTACCATAATAACATCAAAACAATAAAAACGGATTTCCAATAAACGATAGTGAAATAAATTTTACAATCGCTACCGATAAGGCAATCGGTGGCCGCATGGGGCAGAAATTAACATTGTTTAGTTATGCCTCATATTTGTATTGTAGGTACGCTTTATTGTCTGTGTTTACGCACCCTAGGGACGCTCCATTGGCCCCGAATATGCCTGCCAAACGTACCTACCTACATCCGTCAGTGTAATAGAATTTGCCCAAATAGGATTATATTAGTATCCAGTTAGATTATCACACGGCAAAGAGGGGTTAACGTTCCGATGTTTGAAATTGTGCCTACACGTAGTGGAAGGGTTATCGATTTGTTATGATTTGAACGTTTTATAAATAGAATTCGATGTTTGAAAATTTATCTTTTGTTTGTAAAATGGCTTCATTTGTTTTGAATAGTTTATTAAAAAAAAAATTCTTTTTCAGCTCCCGATTTCGTGAATTCATTAGTACATGGAAACTTCGTGTACTTTTTCTTCAGAGAAACAGCTGTCGAGTACATCAACTGCGGGAAGGTAATTTTCAATTTGTAATGGCACTCATTTCGCCTAAAGTACCAAGGTACAACAGGCTCTTAGATTAGTTCAACCTGAAATTTTATGATTTGGTTAGGTATAAAAATACAAATTAAAACAATATTTTATATGAAACTACAAAAGTCTTGACGAAGAAGTAAGAAAAGTAATATGAAATACTGAAATTCGTGCAAAGGGTACCAACATTTTTGTAAACGCGACACAAAATTATGACCGTATTTAGTCATACGATGCGCGCACCAAACCGCAGTGTAACCGCGCAGTGAATTACGGCTCCGCAATACCTAAGTCATTGTGTGACGTAATAGGCTGTTTAAATTGTCTTAGGTTAAGATACCTATATTAGTTTAATATATTGTAAGGGCCTCGTTTGCCTGAGTTACAATAATAAATTCATTAAAAAAAAACTTGTATCCGTGACAACTCTGTTCAACAGACGCGTGACTTACATTGCAGTATTACGAGTTCGAATCCCGGCTCAGGTTCTAAACCAGTGACTTTATGTGTTTAAATTCATGTTTCGATTATCCACAGATAATCGATATCACGTTCCAGGATTTGTGCACGGTTAATGGCAATAGACTCACCCCTTATTACATGGGATTTGATCATAGCGGCGAGAAGTGGGTGTACCTATATTCAAATTCAAATTCAAAGATATATTTATTCAGTGGGTAACATAGTTACACTTTGAATCGTCAATTTTTACATAACGAACATCTCATCCGCCTAAAACCACTGTAGCTTCTCATAACCTGTATAGCCGGGGAAAAGAGGCTGCAAGAAAAACCTCGGCACAGGGACCGAGATGTTCTTTAAAAAAGAATATAATGTATGTTTATACAATTGAGTAATTTAGCTGCCTAATATCAGTTCTTAGACAGTTAATCCCATGCATTCATATCTTGTAAATAATCACTAACTTTATAATATACTATACTATATATATACCCCTGCCTACCGCTTAGAGGATACAGGCGTGACGCTATGTTATGTAAAAACTTACTTACAATTTACAAACCCAGTACTAACCAAGTATAACCCCCATCAGGCGGTGTACGCGCGTGTGGCCCGCGTGTGCCGCGACGACCGCGGCGGGCCGCACCGCTTCAAGCAACGCTGGACTTCCTTCCTCAAATCGCGGCTCAACTGCTCCGTTGCCGGAGACTTCCCCTTCTACTTCAATGAGATCCGTAAGTATTATCATCAGGAACCTAAGCAGGAACTTAACCTAACTTACTATAGAATCACCAACATATCGAGTAAAAATCTAAAGGCATTCAAACAACCAGCTCGCAAATGTAACTTTCCCATATTTTTACGCGTGGATGTAGGACGTAGTACCTAACGTCAATAAATACACGTATGTGGTCACTGATTTTTTCGTTTTCATGGTAAGTATATCATATCTTCAGCAATTTGTCTTGCCATGATGGTTAGAGAACGCCAATTTACGTAATTTTTTTTCCGAATGTCGTGTAATATTGCGAAAAAAGATGTAGAACTACTTAAAAATACACAGAAACGTCTCGTACTCTTTACAGAATCTACAACAGAGCTGATAGAAGGCGTGTACGGAGGTCTAAACGCCCAGCTGATATACGGGACATTCACAACACCACCAAACAGTATATCAGGCAGTGCGGTCTGCGCATTCAGCATGCAAGACATTGCTGATACCTTCGAAGGGACCTTCAAGGAGCAAAGCGCTATCAACTCTAACTGGCTTCCTGTTAATAGTGCCAAGGTGAGAGAAAGTTCAAGAAATACGTTTATTTTACTTCGTGCTACGGTAGGATAAACGTCTCGAAATGCTGTTTACATACTCTTGTATCTAGGCTGTCGATTTTCACCGCCGAATGATGACACAAGTGATTCGATCTTTTTATGAAAAGTAGTATTATCTATCATGGAAAAGGGTCTGAAGGCTCAATCAATAAATAATTCTTTATTGCGCAAAAACATATACTTAGGACATGTACAAATGAATAAAATAAGCACATTAGGCGGCCTTACAAGAATTTAATTGAATACATAGATGAACAATTTCAAGCTGCATCACACTAAACAAACTATACAAATTTCCAGGTACCAGAGCCTCGCCCAGGGACGTGTAGCAACGACTCCAGACAACTACCAGATCAGACGCTCAACTTCATTAAAACCCATACACTGATGGACGAATCAGTTCCGGCGTTCTTTGGAGAACCCATTGTAATCAGGACTAGTTTCCAGTAAGTTTTGTTCTATTGATTCTTTGTTTTTAAACTATTTTGTACCGCTTACCGAGGATAGAAATTGGCAACCATTCACAATAGTGCATTGCAAAATGGTTAAAAACCGCAGACTAAGGCAAAAATTAATTAAAAAGAAATCAAGAAGATTTATCGGCAACGTTAAAAGATCATTCCAAACAGAGGGTTACGTCACTTTCACTTCTTCAACTTCTTCATAACTTCTTATTTTTTATTTCTTTTGTCGTTACATATTTCCAAATATAGATTGTAATGAAATATTTTTAATTAATTTACAGCTATCGATTCACACAAATCGCCGTGGACCCTCAAGTCAAAACTCCTGGAGGGAAAGCATACGACGTGCTGTTCATTGGAACAGGTAATGCATTCGATTTGGGCCTGCATAATCACTTGCTTGCTGATAAGCTTCTGATCCAGAAGTCAAGAGGCAGACGGCAGTACTCAATCAAACTTAAAAAAAAACTAGCAACGAGATGACTTAGATTAATATTCTTAAGCTGATCCCACGATTATTTACCTAGTCATTACGCTATCAATTTCCACTCACAATTGCACCATAGGCTTACAATATGGTTTCTGATGTGACCGTTCTTTTACAGATAACGGTAAAATCATAAAAGCAATCAACGCAGTCTCGTACGACTCCAACAAGCGAGCCGTGCCTGTAGTCATCGAGGAGCTGCAGGCCTTCGCAGCTGGATCGCCAGTGCGGGCTTTAAGAGTCGCTAGGGCTGGTAGAGATGCCGCGAGACTGATAGCTGTGTCTGATCGAGAGGTGCTCAGTCTGCGGCTGCATCGTTGCTCCAGTGATAAGATCAGCTCTTGCTCGTAAGTATTCTGGAAGAAGTATGGATGATTGGAGCAGAAGTGTCCTGGTCAATGCATATCGTCAAGGGTACAAAAGTCTGTTTGAAGTTGTTTTAAATGGTACACAGGAAAGTCAAATTGGAACCATTGGACTATATTATACCATTTGAAGAAAAGAGTCCAGTTAGCAAGCTGTGCCTGTAATCATCAAGGAGCTATAATCCTTTGCAGTTGGGTTTCTTTTTGAGTATACAGATTTTTAAACTGCTATGGTCTATACCAGTAATCCCTAAGGGGATGTGTCGTTATTAGAAGGGTTACGTCACAAAGGCCTATTTCTGGGTCAGTCGAACCGACATCCTCACTCTTTTATTTACTTATGCTGTTTGATAAAAATAGTTCATAGAGTCAAAGTTAGAAAAACAGGTCATCACTCAGAACATTCTTCTTCCCAGACAATCACATCTATATTGAAATATGAGTTATGTATTGAACATTATCTCTAAAACAATCTCTTTTTCCTTCCAGCGAATGCGTAGCGCTACAAGATCCGTACTGCGCATGGGACAAGCAGGCGGGCAGATGTAGAGCATATTCCCACGGAGTCAGTCGCTGGCTCGACGAGAACTCCTTCTATCAGAGTGTCAGTACTGGGAGCCATGCTGCCTGCCCACATAGCAAGGACGCCGGCGCCGTCGGTGGGCTTAGTTCGGGACTTTATGATGACGCCAGAGGAGAGAACAAGGGAGAAGTCATCAATATTGTGCAAGATAAGGATGGAAAAGGCGGGAACAGTAACAGTGAAGGTAATAAAATAATAGGTTATTTTAGTTTTTGAAATGAAATAAAAAATGGGAGTGCGTAATGCCATCAAATGGTGTCGTTAGACTTGGTCTTACCACAAGTATAATAAAAAAAGGTTTCTTCACGTTAGCACTAGATGCAAATCACTCCTACCCATATTTTCTTTGCCTTTGAAAATATATCAGATTCCCAATACACAAACTAGGTATAACTTGTACATTAGGTACATCCTTGTCCAAAACTTGCCAACTCATGTATCCCTGATGGAGAAGTGTTGGCAGTGACTGTCCTACGTACAGCACTTTCCTGAAAAATGACTAGTTTTGACTGCACTATCCCACATTCAAATTAATTTTTCGTCTAAAAACGTGTCATCTCATGTAACCCTGGTGCTCCAGGTCCAGAAGTACTAGCCGCGGATCCCCCGCCTGCAGCGTACTCCGTGGAGACCCTCGCGCTGGCCGTGGCGGCGGGAGCGCTCGCGGCCCTCGGCGCCGGTTTCGCTGCAGGCTACATCTGCGGACGTCGCTGCAAGAAGGACGAAGACGACAACATGCCCTACCCCGACACCGAGTACGAATACTTCGAGCAACGGCAGAATATTAACAGGTTTGTACTTACATCGGAACAGTGTCCCGCATAAACTTGTCTTTTCAGGACATCTAATCTAAGGCCTATGATGATGTAGTTACATACCTATTGATATCGAAGTTTGAGCAATAAATCAAATAAGAAATCAAAATTTCTAACAAAGAAACGCTCCAAAACACTCGATTCTAACTCAACATTTTCCTCTCCAGAATCCAAGCAGAACCAAAACTCTTGCAACAAGTAGAAGAAGTGACGTACGCTGAGCCAGTGCTAGCGCCGCAGCCGAAGCCGGCTTCTCCGCGGGCCACGCTTCGGAAACACCCCCCCTACCACCCGCACCATGAGACCCTCTTCCAGTTCCAGCCGGACGCCTACCGCCGCGACAACTTCGGCACGCTGCGCTCCCATCAGGTCAATGTCAGTTGTGCTCCTTTTTTCTCTTCTTTGCATGGCTTTGTAGTCTCTTTTCAGGTGCTACGCGGTGAACCTTTAGCGAGCACTTTTACTTTGGGTTTACTAAGTTACATATTTGAATTGGCCTTTGATAGACTGGAATGGAAAATGCTACACGGACAAGAGCGTGGCTCTTAAATTGATGATGATGATTAAGTTACATATTACCTGATAACCGGTCTGTACAATCAGAAGTACAGTCATTTTAATCCTGTCTCTAAAAACCTCCCATAATATCATGTATATGTTTAAATAACACGTTTAGAGGGTAAAGCGAGGGGAATTAGAGTATATCATTAACCAGTTTTTCAATCTTGATCGAAAGCCGGTTTTTCAGTAAAGGGAATAAAAGAGATAAACACCATATAAACAGCCTATATACGTCCCACTGCTGGGCACAGTCCTCCCCTCAATCAACTGGAGAGGATATGGAGTTTACTTCACCACGACACTCCACTGCGGGTTGGTGGAGGAAAAAGAGGTAATATGTAAAAGATATTTGGGTGTATTCAGGGCATTTCAGGGCTTAGGATTTTTCCGAAAGTTTTTACGCTGCCTACAGTTTCACCGCGTAGTATTTTTTTAAGACTTTTAGGATATTCTAGAAGGATGACAACACTTAATCCGGCTTTAAATTTCTTTCGTGAAGAACTTTATACAGAGGTTCCTGTTTGATGAAATGTTTGCATGCGTCTGTCTGTTATGTCTGTCTATAAAGCGGGTGGAAAAAGGTGCTAAACTATGGTCACACTTCGTATTACTTTACGCGGCAGTAAGCGTAAGCGATCAAGGGTTGAGTGAGCGAAACGCATTTTTTTTTCCGCCTGCGCTTGAAACAGACTTTAAAAACACAATTCATTAGCCAGCTCACGGACATTTTTTTGCATGATATATTTATTAACCTCGTAAATCAATGAGGGACAGGCTACATACACCAAAAACAATATAGATGGCGCTGTTCAGCTTTAACGTAATAATTACCTGTTTTCTCATTACCCGGGTACAGAAATATACCAATATAAAATGTAATGGCAGAAGCATTTATAAAAATAATTGTCGCTTGATATTTGGATCACATTATGTATACAATTACGCTGTTACCTATATTGCTTCTCTTAATTTTGATCAGAATAATAATGGATGGAGGATGTAATTGTTTCTGGGTATAATTTTTTTTTTTTTATTATTTTTTTTTTGTTTACTAACAATCACTTACATTAGTACATTGTAATAAGTAACACATTTGCAACTTATAAGCTAAATGTAGTGACTAATTATAAGTAAACACAGCATGCATTGATATAAAAAAGAAAGTGGGTACCTTTAGACAAAACTGTTGTTTAAAAGTTAAAAAATATTACTATTACTAACAATAAGTGAGTAGATTTATTTAAAACAGATATTATCAATAGTGGTTTTACGGAAGCCATGAAGTGAGTCAGCATTGAGGTCTAAAACTTTGCTATAGTGGTTCAAGAGCTTGCATAGTCTGGGAACAGGTGAGCTAGTACCAAAAACAAAGAAGGTTAAACGAAGGAAAATCTATACAGCGCCATCTATATTGTTTTTGGGGAACGTAGCCTGGAAAGTCCCTCATTGATTAAATACTGTCATTTGCCTAATCATCAAATCATCCATAAATCAACTATCACCATTTAGGTCACCATAATCCCTAATCATCAATCATACTCCAACATTTTTATTAATAACATATTAAGCCATTTATGCTAAAGACCATTTTTAGCTTTGTGTGATTTCATCCACCCATTTAACAATCAGTATCGTGAGTTATTGTAGTAATTCATTCTAAAAATATCCTCATACATAAACATATTATGCCCAAAAATATTAGTCAAAATTGGGTAGTTTCCTAGCTCAAAGATAAATTATGAAATTCTGATTAGGTACTAAATAAAGACAGATCCAAATGGGGCAAAGAACGTTTTCTTTTTTCAATTTAACTTATTTATGACTTAAATAAAAAAAAATTTATTAAATATGACATTTTTGTCTTTTTTTTCTATATTAACGTCAAAGGTTGCTTATTCATGCAAATTCCATCATTTTCACGGTTAATAAAAAGTAACTGATTTGACTAGTTGGAAACTATCCTATTCAACACGTAGGTATTCAACGAGCACTAAGCACAGTAGCCGTTTTTGAATACTTATTGTGCAAAGTGTCATAATATAATCATATCTGATGTTACCTTTTTATGGTTACTACGAAAACTCACGAACTTCTCACATATCAATGTCATCGCATCAACTAACGCACGCATATTCACTGCCGCATGTCAGTTAACGCAGGAATATTCGGACCGCAGGGCGACGGCTACCGGCGCGGCAACGACAACGGTTTCTCGACTACGCGCTCAGTAAAGAAGGTGTACCTCTGAGAAACAAGCGGGGCGGACTCGCGCGACCAGATGCACCACCATAAGCATAATACGCACCACCACCATACGTTGGGTAAGTTGAGTTGTGGTACTTGTACATAAACTAAAGATTGCAGGGAAGCAAGCTCTTCCGACTACCTAATATTTACTTACTAAAATTTGCCTAATAAAATAGGATAGTAATGTGATTTGAATAAGCGCAAATCAATCCCTAATGAAGTCGGTTAAAAACGAAAGCATCATATTATAATGAAGCGAAGCAATAAGGCTCAGACCCCAGTATAATACAATACTATCAAGCAGAAAATGGGATAACTCAAGTGTATATAATATAATATTATAACTAGTAAGGGGATAATTGTGATTGCCGGGACTAATAGAATGTTTGTTGGCCGGCAGTGTCGCAGCGCAGCAGCGGCTCGGGCTCCGGGTCGGGCAGCGGCGGCGGCTCGTCGTCGTCGCCGTCGCCGCCGTCGTCGTCGCCGTCGCCGTCCGGCGAGCGGCCGCCCACGCCGCCGCCGCCCGCGCCGCAGCCGTGCGCATACATCTACCGCAACTAGCGCGCCGCCCCGCACACTCCCGCGCATCACCTCCTACACGCCGTGCCGTCGTCGCCGGCCTGAACGAAACTTCCACTCTTTCGAAAGACTTTTCTATACTGTGGACTGACGAGACATTCCAAAATCGAAAATTGAAAGTGATCGTTGTTCGAGAACGAATAGTACTAATACTAATATAGACAATCGTGTTTTGTTGATGATCCTGTAAATTGTTGTCCATACGGATACGACGTCGTACAAGAAAGTTGCCTAAATTATAAAACGTGAAACTATTAAATGGATTGTAAGTTTAAAATCCCGAGATCCGAGTTCGGTGACGGAGATCCTCTCTTCCATGAAATTAAAATATACGTATTTGTGATTGATTATCCGCGTTGTAAATTGACCGCATCATGCGGTCAGACGAAGGTGTGACAAAAATAATTGTATTTTTTTTAAAAGACGGAACAATATTATCGATTGATGTATGTAAGATGAATAATGTAACAAATTGTAGATTGTTTAGATATACATAGTTTACTAATAATTTAGGTGAAAATATAAGTTTTGTTGGTAACATGTTGATGACTAGTTAATGTGAAATTGTGAGGTCGTTGCAGATTTTTTGACAGAATTTACTTAACTTCCATATTGGTCCTTTATATCGTTGTTACATCAAGAGATTTAATGGAAAAATCTGCAATGGGCTCGCAATCGCTTTTTTACATACCTACTATTTGTAGTATTACGTCATTAAATATAGGATTCTCTTATTCTAAAAGTTCTAGCGACTGGTTAACCGTGAGACACCAATGGTGGCGTTACCGGCGCCTGCGTTCCTTACACCCTGCAACCCTTTCTTAGAAGGCCGCCAGCGACGCAATCATTGACGTCACAAAGTTACAACACAAATAATATAATTATAATAGTTGATACCATTATGAAACACAAAATATAAATTATATATTTACCGTGTATAAATGATATGTAAAGTTCTGATACTTATTCATTCATTAAAGTGCTTCTTATGGGTGTATTTAGATTACTAGGGGATCGTTTTGATAATTATTCGATAATGTTATAGATTTAGTGATTATGTATACATAGATATAGTGTAAGAAGGCACTGTGATGCCACATTGCCAATTTAATTGTTGGTGCGCCATTTGTAAAGTTACAATTTGTAACTGTGATCATTATGTACATACATTCTGTGACACTAACTAGATTCTCCTTTTTAATCTACCGTCGTTTTTAAATTTAAATTTCCAGAATTGTGGGCCAAACGTTAAAGAATACTTTCAAAATTCTTTCCTTATCTGTAAAAGGAAAATCCTAATTCCAACTTATTTAAAAATAACGCTTTTATTTCTGCTTAAGATGTAGCTAACGTTTATTTTGAATCCCAGTACAAAAATGTCTGGTTTGTAAGTTAAAAGTAAATTATAGATCGCTTGGAAATACCTACGTCTAGGTGTTTTAGAAGTCGATTTATAATCTACTGTAGGTACCCTCTGTAATCCTGTGACAAGTGTTCATCTAACCAAGACAAGTCGGACCCATTTTCGCTCATTGTTGACAATTTAATGTGTGTAAAAGAAAATGTCAATTCTATTTGTAATGACTTAGTGCCTAAGTGTGTGTGGCAGGATTTGTAATTACAATCATTCAATTTTTCGTTTGGACTGACGTTAGAACGAAAATTAGGATGCCATTAGAGTATAGACTACAATAGATGACAAATATAGATACCGCGACCGCGATAGGAACTAAAAAGCAAATTTTTATATACTTACCATAATAATATATAGAGGGCATTCTCAAGATTGCCTTGGTAATACTCATAATTCTCATTTACATTAACATACCAAAGATGCAATGATTTTTAATGTAAATTATTTATTTATAGTAGTTATTAATAAGAATGTATTACTTAATCAATTGTTACTTTTTTATCGTGAATGTAACTGCCATTGGTATACATTTTTATTAACCAAAGTAAACGCACAGAAAACGTTTAATTTTATCATAAAACATGCGATTAGATAGACGCTTTTGTACACGGCCAATCTTGTTCGGAAACATAGAGTCGGATTGTGAAAATGATAACCTGAAGATGTAAGTAAAGACGTTGATAGTTGAAAGGCGCTAGTTTTAGAACGTAGTTTGGATATCTTAATTTTCTTCAATAAGTAAACTTGTATTCCGAAATAGTCTGCTAGTAGGTCGTTTGTTAAGAAGGGACCCATTTTTTACAAGTTACGATTTACATGTTTGAAATGACAACATTGATCCCAATAAACCAATCTCAAACGACATTGGGACACTTGTCGTCAATTTAACGTGGTAAAATTACCTGCAAAAAAATAGAACATCAAAACCCATGGATAAATTAAACAAATTTCACGATGTGTAACGCTACAAATTTTCATAAATATATTTCCAACGGCGGGAACCTAAATCATTGCGTTCCCCGCTAGGTGTATTTTATACGAGATAGTGGCGCTACTAGCGCAATTTAATATTTCCTATCTATGGATTTTAGTTCTATTTTTTTAGTAATGGACTAATTCATCAAAAAAGAAATTGTTATCATTTTCCCAATCTGTGCGTACAAAAAGTAATACATACATACGTAAGTGAGGCTAGTACTTGTAAATAGCGAGTTTGTAATGTAAATTAGTTTCGTCGAGAATAAACGTAAGCGTTAGGACATAAGCGGATGGAAAATTTTGGAAGGCGATTGTTAAGAATTGTTTTTTGTATAACTTAAAAATATTGATGAAATGTACAATAACCATTTCTACGTTTAAATTACTGAACCACCTTTTTATACTTGTAACGTTAATTGTAATCGTAAAATGCCTAGACAGTCGTAATAAGCGTAAATTATTGATTTATAATTATATTGAGAATTATATAGAACGTATCGTACTGTAGTTTATGATAGACCGCTTAATTTTGTTCGAGACTCGAAGCCTTAGTGTTAGAAATTGAAGACTTTTATTAAAATAATGAAGTACTGTAATTACAGAGATGGGGTTTAATAAAGAAATCCACAACTTTTATTAAAGTATAATGTTAAGGTATAGCGCGTTTATGTCACGTTACTCTCAAACTATCCATCACATACTTATACTATAGCGTGTAAATATTATGGGGTTGAGTTCTCTTACCGAGTCGGTTTTGAAGCCTGTGCAATATTTTTCTACTTCTATGTACTTTCTTCATTCTAAATTAAATAATAAATATGTATAACGAAAGTATTTCGAAGATAAAATGTCTCTGAAGATTGGGAAAGAGAGTGGGCCGCGGGAAATTTAAAATTGGAAGTACAGATTATATCACGAACACGCAGAAGGTAGTGGTAGCATAAAATATGCAGTGCGCCAATGTTTGTGTGATCTATGGTTCAAGAGTCACACAAAATTGTCAGGAATGTGAGCCCTCCCACTCTTAATTGCTTCGTTGAGTCCTACTGTATTACGTAGCCACTTGTTGGAATAGAATATTCTTCACAGCCATTTTTTTATATATCTTCTAGGACCATAATAATAGAGGAGAATCACTATGGGAAGTGCCTAACTAATTTAAATTGCAACTGTAGTGATAACGGCATGCCTCCAATACCCATCCCGTGGATCTGGCCGTAGGTTAGCGTGCCTTTAGAATATACTGATTACCGCCCATATGTTACTAAGGAGGCGATTCGGAATAACCACTGAAGTTTGTATGACGTTATTTGTATAAGAGTTCCATAGTTGAAAAGATTTTTGAGGAAATTTAATTAAGCTCGATCTTTCCCACTCGCGTTAATGCTTAGAGTAGAATAGTTTTGTAATTACTACGATATTCCACATTAACAAATTGCTATTTAGTTATAGTAAGTGGTTATTCCATTGAACTCCGCTTAAGTCCTTCTGATGATAGTTTGGGGAGCTATACATACCTACCATATAATATCATTATAAGTTACCTTCATCTTCATACTCAACTTTTAATATTATCTCAGTTGTTAATACTGCATTAATTTGCTTTTTAGACACTCCATAGGATTAAGTAGGAGTTTTATAAATAAAAAATAAATAAATGCAAAACGCAACTGCAGTGATAGTAATGTTACACCATATTCGCTGCCCGTATTTATAGAGTGCAATTTTTTTATAACTAGATACAAATAGAACTGAACGGTGACTTGCAAAATATAAAATGAGCTGCTAGAACGCATGGTTTTGTATTTTACTCTTCATTGTTTGAAATGTTATGATCATTTTCTCATTAAAATATTATTAATATAATGCTAAATATTTTAGCAAAGGATAAAATGTATTCCTTTTCTTTAGTAAATAAAATATTGAAACTTGAAATCCTGTTCTTATTTATACTACCCATCAACCTACAATAAAACAATTTTGCATTTACGCAAATAAACAAGTACCTATCTAAGGAGCTTTAAGGTTGACCACCAACCACACCGCGTCTATCAGCACCTCATCGCACTTTCCTATGCTTCTATCATTTTCTGCTACTCAGAACCGTCATTTGCTAGACCGAGAGAGACGAGAGAGATTGACGACACGCACGCGGCAGGATCAACAAGTACAGCGTGCTGCCAGCCGGGTCTGCATGACAACCGCGCCGCGCGCGGTGCGAATTATATCGAGCGCTTGGACCAATAAACGATACGAATGCTATCTACGTAGATAGACGTCAAACGGCTATTGGTCCGCGTGCGGCGCGTTTGTCGTGCAGACCCGGCAAATGTGATTCAACCATTCGAGGAATCTGTTATTACACTTTCCACAGTGATTGCACTATTACTCTAGTTTGCGTAAATGATAAATAATTCGCCACTGGCTTAGCATCGATATTTTGCAAGCTTGAATCACCTGATTTGCCGGAAAAGTAAATTGATTCCGTGCCTTGTAAGGCACGTTATGCCGTTGTTGGTAAGTACCAGCTATTACCATGCTATTACCTAAATCCACCAACCCTTACTAGAGCAGAGTGGTGCACCCCTTCGATTGAGGGAAGCCTGTGCCCAGCAATGGGACATAGGCTGTTTATGTAATTACATTCATATGTTGTATTTGCTAATGTTAAAACCGTAGATCCGGAACTGTGAAGATGACTTATAATGCCGGTTATTTGTGGTGCGCCACCCAAGTCACCATGACTGAATTTTACATTGAAAATCCGTCTAAAAAAAGTCGAGTCGGTCGATTTTTCCATACACAACTTACACCATTAATTTTCTTTCTGGCTGTGTACTATAAAATGTACTTTACTGAAGACTAGGCAGCGTGGACTTATGATCTTAGCCTGACCCCTAACTGAGCGAAAGGGAAAAAAAATATTAGTGTCAAGTCAAATCAAGTATCGTGCACGTGTGATTTGTTTGTGCGTAATTTGTGCAAACGAAAATGTGAATTTAAAAATAAATACTTAAATATAATGGATAAAAGTTCGCATAAACACTTTGCTTTTAATTTTAAGGAGATATTATTAGATGAAATTGCTTTAGATGGTCTAGAAGGCACAGTGACCGAATTATTATGGAGGCGAGTAGAGAAAAGATTATCTTCGACCGTCACAGAGAAGATGAAGGATCGTTTTTGGAACTTTATAGTCAATTGCGAAGCTATTTCGTTTTACCAACTCCCCGAAGCACGGAACCCTATCGAAATACTGGATAGGTTTCAAAAAGTGGATGAAGAGTGTGGTTATATTAGTGATCCTGTAAGTACCTACATCACATTATAAATATTGACAATAGGTACCTGTTACTTTGTGGCCTTATCAGTTTAGTAGTCTTGTAAAATATATTTGAGCGAAACATTAAATTCTCTTTGTAAATAAACTACAAGCTTAAATAAAATAAACCCATGTAGAAATGGTATAATAAATGTTTTTGTATCAGTATACCAACAGTTATAAAGAAATTTAGCACGGTAAATGTTGAGGCTTACTATGGAAAAAAATGTGTGCGATGTGAAGATTATTTAACAATATTTTTCATTTTATTTTTGTATTATTTCAGTCAGATTATCTGGATGGCCCATATGAGTATAGTCCTATTGAAAATGAATTTGGATCGTGTACCAACTACTTCACACGGGAAACAGTTCCTAGAGAGAATCTACGGATTCCATACAAAAGTGTTGAAGAAAAGTATGGAAATACTTTAGTGCTAGTGGCCTCACTCGAGGAGCGATGGAAGGCTTTGGTACCGCATATGCCAATAACACAACTGAGTCAAATGACTGTTGGACAATATTGTATTTTGGAACTTGTCGGCAGAGCTAGAGAAAATGTTAGTACAACCTAAAGAAACCTAAAAACTGTTCTACAAATTATAAGCATGAATCTGCATGTACTACTCCTCTCTTTGACATAATTAATTATCGCACTGAATAGGGAATTCCTTTTTCTCATTTTGGTATCTGATTTTAGGGACAAATTACTACAGGCACAACAAATCTGATGAAAATAGTAAAAGATTCCAAATTACTATTCTACAACAGAAAATATTTGCAAGATTTGGGTTTAATAAGAGTACAAAGTTTGAATCAGATAATTGGAGGTAAAACTGTAAAGAGTTTACTTTTGAGACTGAAAAGATTTTACCAACCTCTGATGCAATGTTTGCCTAAACATGGCAAATTGTACAATGTAGTACAGTACTTGTTAACTAAGCCAAATTACAAGGATTACACTGAAGAAATGGTTAAAAAAAGAATATTTAGTACAGGAATGTGCAAAAAGCTTAGAAAATCTTGCACCTTCCTCAGTTTTGTAAGTATTTCTAATAACACATTTCTTTATTCTAAATAAGGAATACAATAAACTGCATGAATATTGGCTGTCAATTTGTAGTTTTTCCTAGCAGTTATTCACTTGTGTTTATATAAATAATAATTCTATTACAACAGGTCAAACTCTACTCAACAGCTGTGGTTCCAGAAGAGACAGGGAAAACAAACAAGAAGTTGTTTAAAACAGAAATAAGCCTGAAGGTGGAAAGTGATGAATCTTCACAATCAGACAGTGAGACAACTACAGAGCCGCTGAAATGTGAATACAATGTACATATTAACTTAATGAGGCAGGTATATGAAAAGCTACTTGAAGCAGGAACCAAGGGGCTGACACGAATGGAAGCGTCAGAACTCTTTGGAATTGAGTTCTATACTGCAAGGACAATGTTTAGGACATTAAAATCGAAGAATTTAGTGAGGGAGTTCTTTGAGGACAAGGGAAAGCAAAGGATTGCCAGGTAAATAAACCTATTTACCACCAAAGAATTAATTTACAACAGAAATAGGTACCTATTTCTGTTGCTTCCATCAGATATATTAAAGGAATGACAATGGATGACGTCTGTGTCGCAGATTACAGCTGTAATATGCCTGGCAGGGATATGATCATAACAGGGCTACGGTTTAAGGATATGATTATATCACTAGATTCGGTTTTGTGAAATTGTTTTATCGCTACGTCGCCGCGGCTGTTCCCTGGATATCATTTACGCAGATATAATGTTAATTGGTTGAACAGCCACGGCAATGTAGCTTTATATTATTTATACTAGCTCTATACTATTTTTGCAGTGATAAACAAATCTTCCATATTGAAAATAATAAGAAATGCCATTATCTATATTACAGATATGTTGCAACAGTCTCGGCAATAAAAGGAAGTAGTTCCACATATGAGGAAGAAAAAAGAAAATTTATGGAGTATTTAGATGAGTCTAAAACTGCTATCAGAACATCAACAATCACAGAATCTGACAATGAGATACCCAGAAAAAAAGTTAAGCTTGAAAAAGATGCAAATATTGAACATGATAGCTTTATATCCGATTCTGAAGCTATTGAAGAGAAAGTTACTGAAATGTCTTGTTTAGACGGATTGGAAAATGTGGAAGGAAAGACATTGTTCGGGTCGAAAAAAGGTCCGACCCTGAGGCAGCTTAAATTCGCCAATGGTATACTCAAAGTTATAAAAGAAAAACTAGCTATATCTGGATATCAAACTTTGAGCTTACTGGTTGCCAAGGAAATTGGGGAAGCCCCAATGGACACAAAAGGCATCAAAATATTTGTCCAAAAACTAGTCGCTGAAAACCAAATTAAAATTTTAAAAATAGCATGGCCAGGTTGCCTTCAAAAATATTCTGTATTTCTGTGCGCGCCACACGTACAACCCACCGACCCGATCATCAGGGCGAAATACAAGGAAATAAACATTCGGGCATTAAGAAATCCGAATATTCAAACAAAAGTGCTCAAGCCGGTATCAGACACTACTAACACGAGACCTATAACTCTATTTTTGTACCCTCGGTACATGAAACTTCAAAAGCTTCACGAATCCATTATGAAACTAGTCTACTTCAATGACGATGAAACTTATCATTCTAATTTACCGAAAGGATATTCCTCAATCATTGATCTCATGCCAGAATTCACATTAGAATTCGCAATAGGCAACTTGAGCAATATATCTCTAGCCTCTATTTCACAAATGAAGATCACTAGCGACATGTTACAATGTAAACTACGAAACATACCAACTGATCTCTTTAAATTATTGTTATCATCATCTGCCTTACAAAGCGCGCTACGAGTAAATTTGAAAATATTGGCGATGTTCGGACTAATTCAATTGATCAAAGAATCTGGGTCTGATGGTAAGATTATGACGAAATACATGTTTTATGCTAATCAACGCGCGAGAATCATTGACACACAAGGAGAGTGGCCTAGAGAAAATGCTGACATGGAAGCTCTAGAAAAATGGTACAACTTTGAATCCTTCAAAGATGTCGAAAGATTTTGGAATGACGTATACAATATCAGCCAAAATACAACTATCAATTTAGCTTCAAGCGAACGTTGCATGAAATATCCAATAGTGGCTCCTAGAGAAGAAGAGACAGTGGAGCTGTATGACAATGGTGTAATATTGGGAAATGGGTTAGGTCCATGTGGGTATGATTCGTCATTTCACATGGAAATTCCACGACTTTGGGTTGCATATTTTACGAAGTTTGTAAAAAAACAGCAGCTATTACACAAAAAACTAATTATAAAAAATCCTAGACGAAACAAGCCCAAACGAAAACTAAGAACTAACTTAACCAAAACATCACACTTGAAAAAATCAAAAGTTTTTGTAGATAAAAATAAACCAATTAAATCTTTACGAAGAAAGAGAGAAAAGGGTAGTTTAGTAAAGTGGTCTAAAGAAGACGACAGAATTATAATGTTGGGTAAAGCAGCTTTGACTATTATAAGTCCCGTTGCTCAACCTGGATGTCTTCAACTCAGAAATCTAGTTATCAAAGACATATTTTCTATCACTGACCCAAAAAAAACAGCAAGTATATGTCATAAACGAGCAATACATCTGGAAACAAATAGCGCACTGGCATATGAAAAGGATTGTGTAATAAATGAACTAAAACGTCGTCCCAATATAACTAATAAATATGAGGAATTATTGAAAATTGTACGGATGCAATACCCTGGAAACATGTCGAAACTGATAAACGGAACTAGACTTCCAATGATGGAACTTGTGTGGATTATGCTACAATTGGTCAAAAGCAAATCATTCAACCAAAAAATCCCTTGCGTTGCTTTGAGCTTTGAAGACTTCCATGACAAATTTAAGATACATCCAGCTTCAGCCAACCAAAAATATAATCTATATAAAACCCCTCTTGAAGCTGATCCTGAATTAGCTTCAGTCAAAGAAGGAATTATTATTGCAGTGATGTCCAGTTTTAAAACAGCGCAGTCTACTAAAACAGCTAACACAATATACTCTGTATTCAATGCTTACCCGGAACCGCTGATGCGGCCGGCGATAGAACAGTTGCGAAAATGTAGCGCAGTAGCCGCAAAGGAGAAAGTAATCAATGCCCACATCAGTAGATTCAATTTCCAAGACATTGTGCATTCGTCGTACAAAGTTTCTGCACACTACCAGCGTAGATGGATCAGCAGATTAAATTCAGAGTTTATTGAAAGCTTGATGGTCAGTTTAGATAGAGAGTTGCCTCAGAGTGGCTTAAAAGGATGCCAGGAGGTGAATTGTTTGCTACTAGAGTTAAATAGCAGTGACGTATTGGATATTACGACTACTACGGTACCCGCCATATCTGCTCCATCTGGTTCCATCATGCAGGAAGACCAGTTAAGTGTACTTGACATCATGATGAATTTCAAACTGAAATCAGGAACACTGGGATGGAGGAAAAAAGCTAATTTCCAAAAATTCTCAGATCTTTTCGAGAACATTGAGTATCAAGACATTTTAAATACTATACAAAAGTAAGAACTGTTTCTTTTTAAAGCAGCACAACAAAAACCTAACAGAAAATCCGTTTTCACACAAAATTATTTTAAATTATGTTTTCAGAAATGCCAGAGTATCCGACCCTGTCGAAAATGCTGACACTGACGACAAGATTATATCTCATCTAAAAGTGAAAAAAGAAAGTGGATCAACTTTTTCTGAATTACAGGTTAAATATTTTTATTAACTGCTTCCAATTCATGTTTCGTCCAATATCGTAACTTTATTAACGTCTCTCTTTTGTTTAATTTCAGGACTTTACTGGCTTCGACACTACAACATTGATTGATAAAATATTGTCACTGGAATTTTCACACATTATCAAACGCGTGGGCTACTTCGAGAATTTGGTTGTCCTGACGGAATTCGTAAAACCTTGGACTATATCTATCGAGGGCTCTCTTATAATTCCCACGCCTTGGCTCAGCTTGGATTTGGACATCAGAATTGATATATTATTAAAATGGGCTAGCGTGATCATGAACAAAGTGTTCGAACATCCAGGATGTTCTATTGAGTATCTATCAGACCAATCAGAATTCCTCTCCACTCGTGCTGTCCAAGATATATGCATTGTTTTAGAAAAAGTCCAATGTGTGGTTATAAAATGTATAAAAGTTTCACAACCAAGTTTGTTTTCCAACAATGAAACAACAATCCCAGAAGAGCTAGATTTTAATCCTTACGAATCTGTGAAATATATTATAATCTTTCCGGTAAAAGATTCGCTTACAAGATTTGCTTATTTAAGAAAGAAGATGTTAGATGACTATTTTGGTCCAGAGTAATTACTCTGTAATGATTATAAACTATAGGTAATATAAGGTCACCGAATTAATGTTTCATTTAAATAAAGTGTAGGATATGTATATAGTTCACAATTATTTACAGATAATCTGAATTTTTAAATTTTAGGTAATTTGTGCTCGTATTATTACGGGGCGGAATCTCTTCTATTATGTAATATTATTGTTTCTTCTATGTCAGTGGACTCGTGGACCATACTGAAGTTTGATTGTTGGGCTAGTAACCAACCACAGAAAAGAAGAAAGATTCCGCATAAACAACCCATTGCCAGTTTTCAAGTCGTCCAAGAAACCTTCGACTATTGACGTATACGTGCCCAAGTGTATACATGCATAAACTCACGCTCGCAATCCCTGATGGGGTGAGGTGAGCTACAAAAATGATCTTATTTTGTCAGAAGACAATGGAGAATTTCCACGCTACATTGTCTAAAAAAATATAGATGGCGCTGTTTGTACAGCTACAAACTAGGACGACTGTAGATGCATCTTTGTTTGGGTATCAAAGACCAAGTATAGATCAAGATATACATGATGACCTTTGTTATTATCCAGGCACGATACATCTTTGATCAAAATAAAGAAAAGCAATGTAGGAGCAAGATAATTCTATACCAGTTAGCCAAATATCAAGCAACAATTTTCCCAACTGCCCATTTATATATAGGCTGATAGCCTGATACTAAATGCAACCGGCTAACCGGGCCCTTGCGAAAGAATTTTATAAGTAATAATAATGGCTCTCATGAAAACTGAATTAATATGAGAAAAAGGACTAGACATATTTCATTATTTCAATATATCCTTTTTACCATAAGCACTAGCGGTGTAGTCTTGTAAAAAAACGCATTTAGATGTTCGATCGATTGTCAGCTATTTTTGTCCATGGTTATTTTTTTGTATGGTAATACTTGCAGCAAATGATTGAAGTGAAGTGAGTGGAAGAAGTAGGGCAATCAAAAGTTCGCCATTTTTACTTTTAGTGAAGGGAGATTTTATATTTTGTCAGGCTGGAGGACGAGGATAATTTTCTAAGTGTGTCATTGTATTTATTTCTCGTAGAAGAGACTATTATTTGAGAAAATCTTAGTATAATAGTGTGGTTTTATTTATTACTAACGTTTTGTATGTAGTGCTACTTCCCGTCGTAAGATTGCTCGTTGGTGTGTCGCTTTAGCTAATTCGATGGCTATGATACTGGAATTGTAATCTAACGTGTCGCTTAGACATTCTGCACACGGGATAATATCGAGAAAGTGAGGCGACGCCGTCAGAAATGAGCAGGCCTCAGGGCGGACGCATACAAGTCCCGGATGACCTTAGAGAGATCTTACTGGAGTTCACCATAAGCTACCTCCTGGAGCAGCCCGGCGACGTGATCAACTACGCGGTCGAGTTCTTCACACGGTTACAGAACAACAGGACCACTACCATCGTGCGGGGCCCCACCGCCGGCACGCCCGATGAGTCCATAATATCAGATGAAGAAGGTACTCATTTCCTCGTTATTACACTCAGTAATAGGCCACAAAAACTTTGTCGGGACACCCGAGGTGAGCTGATTAGAGCTGCGCAAATGTAGACGCAGTACCATTCATTTCCATTTGAATGAACTGAATACCTAATTATCTGCTTAGTTTATAGCCATGTGTGCTGTGCTAATCGGAATATGAGTGACATGTCGGCATCACCGCGCGGCTTGCAGCTGTTGTTGATGCCAAAAATCTATAACATCTATTTTCTATCATTGCCCTCTATTACCTACATATAATACTGATAGTAATTTCAATGATATTGTAGAACTGGTACCTACAAATTCTATAGATTCTGTAAATGTGAAAAGACATACTGAAAAGTCCTTCAGATTCAGAAAAGTTCAAATTTAATTATGCCATGATCAATATCTATAAAATTAGAAATGACCTATTTTAAACAAGAGTGATGTCGATGACTTCCTTGTTACTTTGCCTCAAATTGGAGAACAACAACTGACCTCCAATTGGAGAATAATTCTGTACTACCAAATTGTTATAAATAATTCCTGTAGTCACTCAACTAGCTACCTCACATCCTCATTAAAGCGGCACAATAGTAGATTGCTAGTGTTTCTTGAGTAGAAGTAGTAAATGTAGCCTCTATTTCAAAGTATTATTGCATAGTTATTGTTTAAATCCAGGAAACATTATGAAAACAGCTTGTGTCTTAAATTTAGAACTTGTTGCTCCTTTTATACAGAGTTGTATAAAAAATATTTATAAATACACTCTTATAGAGCTAACGGTTGTAATCATTACGTTCTATGCTGGCACCCTGCCATTACAGTTTCATGGTATAACTTTGTTTTATTATTCAAAATTTTAGGCAATATCACTTGCCAAGTAATAAATAAACAGCCCAGAACATTATGTTTGACAACACAGATAACTCCTGTGTTTTTTTTTATGTTTCTTGTCATTTTTCTTTTAAACAAAGTTTATTCATAATTTTTGAAGGAGTCCATAATAAATGAAATCAATTTCTTTATGAAATAATTATACATGTAAAGTAGAGATATAAGTTTTGCTGATTAAGTCATTATCTAACTTTATCTCTGACGATAAAATTTAATTACTACTAAATCTATTTAACTGATACTATAAATTCAGTGTTCCGCCGTGTTGAGCAACTGTGATGCCCGCAAGGTAGTTCCTCTGCACAATACAAATATACGGCTGCACAATTGTAGTGATTCCGTTTGATGAGAGTGTCTGAAAACAAGCACTAACATGCTTCCCAAAACACCACCAACTAATGCAAGTGAAACTGTCTGGTGAAACATAAATTCCCAGTGTTTACTACAAGCTGAAACCATTTGTGTGTTTGTTTTTTAACGCTTTGAACTTTGTGATGATGAGATTGGCTTGTTTTTCTACGTCTGTGGCTGACTTTAACGTCGTGAATTGAACCAGATGTCGGCCTTCCTTACATGCGCGTTACATAAAATTACCCGAGCCCATGTAATGACAGGTAATATGTATCTTCACAATGAAATGTTCAGGTGCTAACCAGACCTTGAGTTGTATTTGCGTAAGAGACATGTTTCAGCTCTTTTGTTGCCATATGTACTTACCACTGAGAAACATGTTCATTACAGTGAACATTAACTGTAATGACTCACTTGAAAAATACAGTCTTTTTGAGTCATACTCTCCATAAAATTATGGTTGGGTTGCATAGACTATGTACTTGTTAGTAAATAATAGTGACGTCATATATATCACTGTAGTTAACCTGTACAATGTAACATAGCTTACTGGATTAGCGTCAAAACCTGTTGACACTTAAGAAGTGAAATAGTGTCATTCAAGTTATTATACTGTTTTATATTTTGTAATGTATCTAGCGACATAATAAATTTCGCAATAGTTTATATTCCTTATAATATGCATCTTATCATGGGCAGTTGGGAATTTGCTAATGGTACAAATTATTATATAATCTCAACTAGTTATTAAACTCTTTAATAAAATATGAACCTTAGTGCAACACATTCAACTCTTTTTCATTAGATCAATTAGTTATTTACACTTCTAAATAATTAAACTCAGGTACGTCAAATCCTATATCAGTCACTAAGGTAGAGATGAAAGACAGATCAATGGCAAAGGTACAATTTCTCAATATAATTATTACGTTACAATTACAACTGCTCAATCACGGGAACCAGTTAGCCGCAAGGTCATCAAGCATTTGCTATACTTACTACAGATTAATGCGTCCTACTTAAACGACAGATCGCGAACATATTTTCTATGACGCTTTAGGTCTTACCTAGAATCGGCTATTAATTTTAACTTGTAGACATGGCAGGCGGTTCTAAGAATGCATGGCGTTATTGCGACAAAAATTTGCGGTGAGCTTTGCCTCAGTAGCGGTTCTGTAGAAAATGTAATTTCCACTGACGATTGACCCCTGAGATTTGCACCCACGCGTGAACTAAGCGTGACAATAGATAGATTAGCATGAGTACGCGACAAGCGTGCGACAGACTAGATAGATGGAAAGAATCGAGGCAAATGTGCTTGCGACATTACGATAATTCACTGGCAACTACTACTTTACAACCATTACTTATGAAACAGGTATCCAATAGCCGAAAACAACCGGTCTTCATTCAACGTTGATTAACATATGCCTCAGAGAGATTACTCCACGCAATGTTCTACTCCGTCGCTAGCTTTGCGCTGTTTTTCGTCTATTCCGAATGGATTGTAACACAGTATATTGTGACGGCAGAGCCGCCGGTGGCGCGCTTCAACAACCGGCGCAAGTCTGTGTTCGCGGAGACTTATGACCCGGAGGAAGATGACTCGGACGAGGGGGCTCCAATCGTGTTCCCCAAGTCGGATGCGCAGCGGACGAGGCTGGCAGAGGCAGTTCGCAGCATACTACTCTTCCGTGCCATCGACGTGCAACAGATGCAGCAGGTGAGTGACGTCACCAAGAAACAAAATGGCTGCTCGACAGACACGTAACTAGCGCAGGTAGGTAAGACTTAAGACCATGTCACAGTTCTCTACACTGAACTGGACATAGGAATTACAAAATTCCTTATTCAATGAAAGACATACAAATGTCTTTCAATAAACCTTGAAGACTGAAATATCTTACTTACCTATCCCTCACAAAGACTTTAGAAATGTAAATATAGATTATCTAAGAGAAACATCCTAGGTAAAGGTCACGTTACTCACTTAGATGTCTGAAGTATTGGATCCGGTTTTACTTAGCCTTAAATAGGAGAGAATGATCTTGATAATTAAGGTCAGTAACGCCATATGGAAACAACATGGCCTATTACATGGTGGTATGTTAAATACAAACATAAACAGTCATAAAAAAAGATCACACGAAGTTGAAACTTGTCTAATTACTTAAATACTTATTGATATATTTTACATTTTTAATGTAGGCTTTTTATAACACATCATTGGAAATTATACCGCTTTCATATAACAAGACTGATAATTCCCTAAGAATAAGGTATTTAGGCGAGAAGCTCGGTGGCGCAGCGGTAAACGCGCTCGGTCTGCGATTGTTGAAGTTAAGCAACTTTCGCAAAGGCCGGTCATAGGATGGGTGACCACAAAAAAAAAAAGTTTTCATCTCGAGCTCTCCGTGCTTCGGAAGGCACGTTAAGCCGTTGGTCCCGGGTGCATTAGCAGTCGTTAATAACCATCAACCCGCACTGGGCCCGCGTGATGGTTTAAGGCCCGTTCTCCCTATCCATCCATAGGGAAGGCCCGTGCTCCAGCAGTGGGAACGTTAATGGGCTAATGATGATGATGATAATGAAGGTATTTAGGTACCTACCGCGATTTCGATTACCGCTCGAATTTTCTAGGCTTAAGTAAAAGTAAGGCAATTCTAGCATTAGATCTTCTATCGATGTTATTTTTCTAGTTCTATGGTAGGTATGGATGTGTTTAAATCACGCAGTTTACGACCAGGTCGTTGCGGCATCATTATTGTCTTATCATCAACTCCCTAGCGTTATTCCGCTTTCACAGGGTCCGCTTGCCTAACCTGAAGATTTAAAAAGTCTGGCATTTTACAGAAGTGTCTGCCAATCTGTCCTTATAACTACCGACTGGTTAAGCCGCTTACCCCCGAAAACAGGTTACAGGTAGGTTTACATAATCACTGGCAATGATTTTAAAATGCTTGTGTATATGTCCAGGTCCTAGATGCGATGTTCGAGAAGCGCGCGGAGCCGGGCGAGTACATAATTCGGCAGGGCGACGACGGCGACAACTTCTACGTCATCGAGAACGGCATCTTCGACGTGCTCGTCACCGGCGACGATGGGATCGAGAAGGTAAGACTACTGATTATTGTCTGTGGTACTCGGGGCCTAGATACAGAACTTGACAGGGCGACGTCGATGACGTGCATGGCATAAAAAAACCAGGTATGTTCAGTCCTATGACAAGCCGCCATTGCTAGCCCTTTGATGACGTAAGTGTTACTACTGTGTTACCATGAAATTGGTATCTCCAACATTCCAAGGACGTAAATTGTATTGTTGAAGTTTAAGTGAATTACTGATTAATGTGTTTAATTACAATTATTTAATTACTATTATGTAAGTAAATCTTTTACTAAAAGTTCAAAATTTGTTTGCAAAGTAAATATAAAAAGATTGGTTGTCGGTAATTTATTTTTTACGAAATGCCAACGCAGGATGGGATGTCGTTAGTTGGGCTAACCTTGAAATGTTAGCTGTCACTTTTGAGCTTACCTGGTATTCTTATACCATGGGGTCGTAAATGTAAGACTATTGTTGTATTTATAGGATGTATGAAGCGACCAGTGAGTTTAGGAACTCCATACAAAATATGATAAGCATGACAAAACAGGATTCGACCAAGAGGCATCATAATGCTGCTTTGTAAAGAAGCGTAGTGCTATTATAGTAACAAAAATCACGTGTTGTCTTCCGGGTTTTTTGGCAGGCTGAAATTCAAATAATTTGCTGAATGAGTGATTTTCAGAGCAAGGACGTCAATATCATTAGTGACACTCATAATAATTCCTGTAAACACCATCTAATTTTATTTTAAGTTATATCTGTCATTTTCTTATCCGCCGAAAAGGAAAGGGACGGGTAATCGACAAGCGTAAAATTTACGGAACACACGTCAATTTTAAGCAAGTGTAAAACAACCTTATAACAATTTTGCATTAGCTAATGACCCGACAGAATTATGTTGACAGCACATGTCAAACGGTTTGCATACCAGCAAGTTTGCCCGGGTTATTAATTAAGAGCTGTCAATCATCCGTCCCTTTCCTTTTCGGCGGATAAGAAAATGACAGGTAGGTATAACTTAAAGTAAAATTAGGAGGTGTTCAGGAATCGGGGCCATAAGCTGTTTACAGCTCTAGCCGAGATTCGAAACCGTGACACTAAATAAGTCACACGTTCTCAGAACAGGGCTAACACAGATTCGTAAAAAAGTACATCAAAATGGACATGATTAAGTAATTTAGATCGTATATAATCTTAAGATAGGTATAAAATTAATTTATATTGTTCGTTGCGTCATAGATACACGATCATACACATAAAAGTGAGTCGAACGCGACCAATTGATTGTGTCGGTATTGTCAATTACATTCACGAAAATCACGATTCATTAGAATGCTACCGATAACCATATTTGCCGCGTACGTACGTTTACATGCGTTTTGAGCTTACTTTAGAAACAGAAAAGTCCATCATAGGAAGATATTAGAATACTGACATTATTTATAAAAAGTTCGATGAGGCGTGGGAGTTAGTTTCATCTTGCAATGGATGTACCTCTGACTAGCCCAATAGGGAATAGTCGTGAGCAATTCAGACTGATTACTTAGTCAATGAGGAACTTTCTAGGCTACGTTCCCCAATACCTATGCCCATATGCGTATAGGTACGTATATATATAGGTGGCTAACGTTGCCCGTATAGGCAGTCCATTATGTTACTGTAGAGGACACTTCCCTTAGTCGGTTTTTAAACCTGTTTAAACCGGTTTTTAAACTCTTTATATTATTCCCTAACATAGGAGCGTAAGACTGGAATGCTCGAATGATGTGAACTGGGTTTTACTCCCAGTGCAGAAGAGAAGTAAGATACAATAATCGCATACATCCATATGTATAGTTACGGCTGGAATATTCTGTCTAGTCTACTCAAGTGTTGTAAACAGTTCATGTTTCTAGTTATAGCAACAATGGTCGTGCCACTCGATGCGTGTCGTATCGTAACACCTTACCTTGTCTATGGATACGCAACAATACGTATGATGCATCAAAACAATACCATTATGAACCCTGAATTTAAAGCGTACTAAATAAAACCAGCTCACGCAAAATTGCGATAAGGACGTGTAAATATATAATATTTTGTTCGTACTTTCCGCTTTATGGCATTTAAAGGACAAATTCGATTTATGTAAAAATGGAAGTAGGAGGTAAATTGACATACGCAAATAACTGTTCAATAACGCAATTTGCAATTACGAAATCAAACGACAGATTTGATTATGTTCATACTCATTGACACTCTCACTACGAAGAAGCCCTGTACCCATTTACTTTTACCCAATAGTGGGATGTATACAAAGGTGTAAAACATGAGTTGAAAACCCATCACTACATATAGCTTATATCTAGCTATCTGAAGATACCCGTACCAAGAGTCAACAAGACGTCTTCCACCACTGAATTCGACTTTTTGAGTTGCAAAGCAATTAATTGATATCACGCGGTTTCCAGGATTTATGCCCGGTTAATGCCAATGGGCTCGCCCTATAACGGGGAGTTGAGGAGTGGGTATATGTACCTCTGCATACCCCTTCAGGGATATACAGGCGTGACGCTATGTATACAATACAATACAAATACACTTCATTGCACCAAAATAAAAACAAATAATTACAAAAAAGTCTCTTAATTAAGTACATGGCAAATGGCGGCCTTATCGCTTAAAGCGATTTCTTCCAGACAACCATAAGGTGAGGAAAAAATTTTTTAAAAAAATAATAATTGAAAGATTGCGAGTACAAAGTATAAGTACTTACAACTAAAACTAACTATGGTAGTAACTATGTATATGTCTATTGATTACTTGCTTGTGTCTGCGTAAGGATTACAGGCGTGAATTTTTGTATGTTAAGGTTAGCCGTAATTTAAACCCAATTAGATAATACTAAGGCCTGCACCTCCCAAGGTCTGTCGTCCACGAAACAACACCTACGCCTAAACACTTTTCTAATAAAAGAATAAACGGTGTCATTGCGTGGATTAGACTCAATTATGCTTACTTAAGACGCAATTCGTTATGAATCGATAGTCTGGTAGTAACCCCTGATCTGCGGAGAAACCAGACAATAGGTTTTACATTGTGTCGCGTGTAAAGCTGCGTTTCGATACTCTAAAGGTTAACCAGTAAAACTGCAAAATAAATCTTTACACACTTTCAATAGTCGTGCATGTTTATTTATGACAGGATTCAAATAAATGAAATGAATGATTATAAAAAAGTAAATCAACTTTCTGATCTAATGGGGGACTATGGCGGCTCAATAATAACCCTGACATTAGGGTTGCTGAGTTTGGTTATCCAACCCACACACACACACACACGCACGCACGCACGCACGCACGCACGCACGCACACACGCACACACACACACACACACACACACAGACACATATAAACAGCCTATATGCGTCCCACTGCTGGGCACAGGCCTCCCCTCAATCAACCGGAGTGGGTATGGAGCATACTCCAACACGCTGCTCCACTGCGTGTTGGTGAAGGTGTTTGGGCTAGTAGCCCGGGACCAACGGCTTAGCGTGCTTTCCGAAGCACGGAATAATCCCACCCCCGCACAACGGAAGATTTTTGTAATAATAAATAATATATCGTATGGGCGAATGCGGCGATATAGGTCGTGATATGTGTACACTTATCTGTATGACATATGACAGGAGGATGATTAAGTATGCCAGGGTATACAGTAGTAGCATAACCTTGCCTTTAGACGCTGCCCATCTAGATCGCACGCAACTTTGTTAGGCTCGTAGCCAGATAAGGTCAAGGTTAGGTTATGAGAGCACAGAGCTGTCTTTTCAGACTTGCATAACATACATGGGTCGTTCTTCTTTTTTATCGACAATGATCTGTCCTTCGCTCTGCTATAACATAGCATGTTTTAGAATTTTATTTAATCTTTCCATTGTCCAAAAATATAGTTATCTTATTATACTTAAAATACTAGCGAAATACTAATCGGTTCCTCGATTAGTGATTAACGTAGCTTGGTTGTTTTTCACAAAATTCTGTGACAGAGTGGTAAATCGAAATGCTGTCTCCGATGAAAAGGGCCACTCTGTCACAATATATTTTGCAATGCGCCTGCAAGGAACAGTATATTACCAAGATAAAGAGAAACACTAAATACTCCTCTACAGACACATCTCTATATGATGTTTTTTAAATATTTATTGCCGTTATAATGAAAGATGTTAAATCCGATATAACGAGAAAATGACTTCTTATTGTCGATAAAAAAGAAGAATGACCCACAAACGTTTTAGGCAAAATAACGAACCTCCTCATTATTCGTCTCGTGTCCAGAAATATGACGCGACTATTTAATATTTTTCTTAGGAACTTTTATTGAGAATAAATTGCACTTTAATTTATAAAATATTCTACCGATTCTGATGAACGTTTGTAGCTGAAGAAAACAAACAAATATTGCATATATTATGTCAATTTTGTGAATAAATATGTAGAAACAGCCCTTGATATTATATTATGTATATAAAAACAATCGTCCCAAAGAATCGTCGACATAATCCCATCAGAGATCGAAAAATTCGCAGCATGAGGTCAAAGCACGTGACGGTTAAAACGCTTGTCCTGAATTGACAGTACATACATAAACTGCCTATATTACGTCCCACTGCTGGGCACAGGCCTCCCCTCTATCAACCGGAGGGGGTTTTGACAGTAGACAAATTGACAGTAGTAGGGGGTTTAAATCCCAACCTTTTTCTCTTTGACAATCTTTGATATTCGCAGTCAACTTAGTTACATACATTGTTTTAAGTTTACGCGGTTATTATCATAATTAAAACACTTGCCGCGTTTAAAGTAGGGATATGAGACTCCCGATATTTCGACACTGTTGCAAATGCCATGATCACGGGATGACTGACTGTCATATCCCTACTTTAAACGCGGTAAGAACCCGTTATTATGTGTTTTAACTTAGTTACATGTTTATACCAATATAATCTTATCCCGGATTTATTCTTATTTACGTATTTTAATCCAGGTGGTGCACACGTACGAAGGATCAGGCTCGTTCGGCGAGCTGGCGCTGATGTACAACATGCCTCGCGCGGCGTCGGTGCGCGCGCAGACGCCGGGCGCGCTCTGGGCCATGGACCGCCACACCTTCCGCCGCATCCTGCTCAAGAGCGCCTTCAAGAAGCGCAAGCTGTACGAGGAGCTGCTCGACAAAGTGCCCATGCTGAAGGCGCTGCAGGTATGACGTCATCGCTTTCCTGCCCTTAAAGCAATTCAGATATCCCACTAAAGCGTGGCCCGAGGAGTAATTACCGAGCGCGACAGAGCATCTTCTCTCACTCGCTCTGATAGGCTGGTCAGCTTTTCAGATTAGAAGCGGTGTTTAGCTTCATTGGGAATGTTCCTTTACTTAAAAATATTTTTAATAAAATTGGTTTTGCTTTTATTTAATATGATGGGACGAGATCTACGATGAAGTAACCTGTATTCTCACGTGTTAATAAAAAATTACTAACATGCGTATGTTAATAGTGGAACTCCACACTTCAGTTACATAGAATTGCGTAGTTTCCTAGGTCAAAGACAAATTATGAAATTCTGATTATTAAATAAAGACAGATCTAAAATGATGACAAAAAAAGATTTCTTTTTTCTATTTAACTTATTTCATCATCATCACCAGCCCATTAACGTCCACACTGCTGGGGCATGGACAGGGAGATCTGGCCTTAAACCATCACGCGGGCCCAGTGCGGATTGATGGTTATTAACGACTGCTAATGCAGCCGGGACCAACGGCTTAACGTGCCTTCCAAAGCACGGAACGGATTTAACTTATTTACAAATGTTAATAAAGAAAAATGTAATAATAAGCGCGATATTTTGTCACGTTTTACTATGACGCCACTGGTGGCTTTTTCATACAAATTCCATAGTAATTTCTATTTCTTTTTTTTGTGTTTTGAGTTTTGACATTTAATAAAAAGTAACCGATTTGACTAGTTGAAAACTATTACCATTCTATTTTTGTAACGATTATATAGGTTTAGTCTGACGTCACTTCACGACAAATATTTTTCAATCGAAAGAAATGGATTGTTTATAGTATTTATAATGTAAGAGTACTCTAATAACATAGATGTTCCGTATAACGCCGTGTAAGATAACATCGAGTATTTACTCAGCGACTGTTCACATTGCGACTCATTCACTTGTTTATCTTGGCCCGAGGCTATTTTAGTGAACACTCGCTCTTCTAGTTACCCACTTAGATACCTTTCTGCACATGCATGACGTCAGCGTTGAAAGGTTTTTGAACGCTTTACGTAAATGGAACCAAATTGAACTGTAATAGGCTAGATTGGGTCTAAAACAAGCAATATAATATAATATAACATAGGACACACGACGAATACGTGCGGCGTTCGTGGGTATAATAGAAGAAAAAGAAAGAAGAAACAAAAAATATTTATTCGACATACTAATGTTTTCACATATTAAAAGAACATAATACAATTATGAATGTATGCCGAAACGGTTCCACCTCAGTATTACGCCACGTTTCTTTCTTTCTTTAAAAATAAATTACAAAATGCTAATCTAATAGTCTACTTTTGCAAAAGAAATCAATCTCATTTGTCTTTTTAATTCATTTACAAATTTGAATTAAGAATTATGTAGCCAAGAGTACGACGTTTTACCACGTCTACTGGTGACGTCATTCGTGTGTCTATACAAATTCTACAGAAGATAATACAAATGTATCTATCAATTTACATTTCATAAAAAGTCAAATCAAATATACTTTACTGCACAGAACTAAATTTTAACAATCAGACATATGTAACACATGAATACAGTACAATTGGGGCGGCAAAAAGTTTCCCATATCACTAGGTTGTACTCTTGCCTATCCTATGTTGGATCGACTCAACGTGTATTCCTCTTCCATCTCTGTCAGTCGTCATCTCACTCACACTTATAAACAGTGGTGCTGATTCCTGTACACACCATCTAAGTTTATTTTAAGTTATACCTGTCCTTTTCTTATCCGCCGATAAGGAAAGGGACGGGTAATCGGCAGGCATAACATAAACATTTATGGAACGCACGTCAATTTTAGGCAGAAATTAAAAAAACCCTTCCAAAATTTTAAATAGGCCAATAACCCGACAGAATTAATTTGACAGCACACGTCAAACGGATTGCATATGAGCGAGATGTCTATTTTATTCGCACGGGTTGTTTTACCATTTCAAAATTGACAGTAGTCAATCATCCGTCCCTTCCCTTTTCGGCGAATAAGAAAATGGCGGGTATAACTTAAAATAAAATTAGGAGGTGTCTGCAGGAATCAGGGCCTGGGGCTACCTAGCCGCATCCTATCCTAATTAATAATGTATGTAAATAAACAGGGGGGTTAAAATGGCCACATCGAAGCAATTCATCTAAGAGAGCTATATTGCAATTTGACATTTGCCCATATAAAAGTAGGTGCACAATGCAAACAAATGTCAAATAGCAATATTGCTTTCTTAGATAAATTGCTTCGATGTGGCCATTTTAACCCGCCAGTTCAAAAATAATAGTATTTTATGCAACAGTTGTATAAGAAGGGTCAAAAAATGCGAGTGGCGTGAGTTGCGATGTGAGCCTTGGCGAACATCGCAATAAGAGACGCCACGAGCATTTTTTGACCTAGTTATACAACGTTGCATACAATACTTTTTCTACGACGACGTAATTTTAAATGAAACAAAAATTATACAAAGAAAAATTTTATTTATAAAAATGAAGATGTAAATCTTGAGCTAACGTTGAAATTTCTTCTGGTGTAAAATTCAATAGTTCTTCATCCATTTTTCCTTTTTATTTTATACTTTTTAGTGTTTTGAAACGAAACACAAAAATTTTCCAATTTATTTTCCAACGCGCGGGAAAATGGCGGCAAATGTATACTTTTTTTTTATAGTATATCTATGGCACCAAACAAAGTAAAGGTGCCAGTTTCCAGGTCAAAAAAAAAAACAACAACAATGCTTTTTTGGCGACATTATAGTACAGTTACACTTTGTAAACAATGCTTTTATAGGCCATAGAGCGTACACTTTTTCAAAGAGTTTAATTATGTATGTACTTATATTAGACTTTTTGGTTATTTAAATGCCAGATTAAAGTAGAGGAGTAGAAAAACGTCTTTATTTTGCCTATACTGACGCGATTCTGTAAGCATTGCCATATCTTGATCGTAAATCAAGTCAACACACGCACTATGTATGCCATTGGGAGCGGGCAGCGTTCTACATACGTTCTACCTTAATGTAATGCAGATCTCGTTACCATTGTGAAACATGCAGTGGGCAAGCCGCACTGTTTATACCATACGTGTTTTCGCTCGAGTGACATACTAGAACTTATAAGGAGTAGTAACATAAACTGCCTATATACGTCCCACTGCTGGGCACAGGCCTCCCCTCAATCAACCGGAGGGGGTATGGAGCATACTCCACCACGCTGCTCCACTGCGGGTTGGTGGAGGTGTTTTTTACGGCTAATAGCCGGGACCAACGGCTTAACGTGCCTTCCGAAGCACGGAATCATCTTACTTTTTCGGACAATCAGGTGATTCAAGCCTGAAAAGTCCTTACCAAACAAAGGACAGTCTCACAAAGTGATTTCGACAATATCCCCATCGGGAATCGAACCCGGACCTCCAGATCTTGAGCCTAACGCTCTAACCACTAGACCACGGAGGCTGTTGGGAGGAGGATAAGGAGTAGTATTGCTGAATAATCGATCGATACTATCAATAGGCATATCGACATTTAGAGTATTTATCAGGTTAGAAAATAATCGATTATTAATCGATATATCTGAAGAACCAGGTTCGATTCCCGATGGGGACATTATCGTAATTACTTTTTGAGACCGTCCTTTGTTTGGCTTTTGTCTAAGGACAGGCAGGCTTCAACCACCTGATTGTCCGAAAAAGTAAGATGATAACCGTGGTTCGGAGGGCACTTTAAGCCGTTATGCTACCAATCAGCGTGGTGGATGATTAAGGTGATGCCATCATGAGGACGTGTATAGGCAGTTTATATTTTTTTAGATTTGTTTGTTCTGTTTGATATAAAGTCGATTATCGCCTAACACTAACTATGAGTAGTGCTGCAAAGAACTTTAGGCTTTTAGCCCTTATTTTAAGACTAGACTGTTAAATAAAAAGCTTAGTAGGCTAAAAACCTATAAAGCCATTTAGTACTTGCGGTTAGGCTAGGGTTAAGCCTATTCAAGCCTATTGGTTATAAGCCTAAAGGCCTTAAAAAGGCCTAACCTTGTTTAAGACTAATTTAATAAAATAAGACGCTCAAAAAGCCTATGAAGCTCTTAGACCTTAAGGTTATTTAGGCTATACATACAGTCCCTTTCTGAAGTAAAAAAAGTAAAAGTGTGGGTGGGTACAACAAACTTTAAAAACATATATACCTACACAAACACTGTGAAAAATTGATTTATTGTTAGATGCACAACTAGCTAACTAACTATGAATATTGAAAATAACTTCTTACTATCAATTAGTATGGAAATAGTCTAATAATTATAGTAATACGTAACAGCACGTCCTGTCAGCCCCATACAAATTACTTACGCCAGTATTATATAGTACTCTGTGGTAACAGTATAGTAATAGACTATTAGGTATATTAGGTACTTAAATGAAAATATACTTGATCATAACAATTAGTTTTTATTTTACATTGATAATGGTGCTAATTCCTGTAAATACCATCTAATTTTATTTTAAGTTATATCTGTCATTTTCTTATCCGCCGAAAAGGAAAGGGACGGGTAATCGACAAGCATAAAATTTATGGAACACACGTCAATTTTAAGCACAAATCTAAACCAACCGTCTAAAAATTTTACATCAGTCAATAACCCGACACGTTCATTTACTCATTCTTCCTAAAATTAAGAGCTGTGAATCATCCGTCCCTTTCCTTTTCGACGGATATGAAAATGACAGATATAACTTAAAATAAAATTAGACGGTGTCTCCAGGAATCGGGGCCATTGATAGATTAAAATCAACTAAGTTCTAAACTTACTAAGGTACTTAATTGTATTCTTTTAAGTGGTTTTTAGAAGTTTTTTAGCGAGAGTTCTTGGGACCTCGGAATGAAACCAGTCCTTGAGAAATTAACGTTTTTAATCAGTGTAGGTCACTTAAATTAGGATAACAAAACTATTTTTCGCGGCGCGCGGGGTGGAATTTTCGTATCAACTTATCAACTACTCGAGAATGTAGCTTTCGTAACGGGCCGGTAGGCGGCGCTCGCGTCGTCCGGTAAGACGTTTCGTTTCTCGCGCTACAGTTTATATTTAATTACTTTTTATTTAATATTTTTTACTAAGGGACTACTACCAGTGATACACAATTTCAGACAGTCCCTCAATATTTGTAAAACGTGGCGAAAACAACCGATTTTTAAGGCCAATATCATGTGTGAATTTTATGTAGCTCCAATAATATTATATACATACGTATCGAATTGATAACTCCCTTTTTTGAAATCGGTAAAAAGGCTTTTACTAAAAAATGATAATAAAGACTCCAGTCCCAAAAAGCCTACTACTTTAAAAAAGCTATAGGCTTTTTAAAAGCCTACTACATTAAAAAGGCTATAGGGTTTTTTAAAGCCTACTACTTTAAAAATAGCTAAAAGTTTTTTAAAATGACGAAGCTTTTAAAGCCCTATTTTACTGGTCTAGTCCCAAAAAGGACTCGGTAGGCTGAAATTTAGGGCTAAAAGCCTAAAGTCCTTTGCAGCACTAACTATGAGTGTAAGTACCTTAGAGATTTTTACGCGTAGAGTTGTCATTGGTAAAGGGTTTCGCAACTCAATGTGTTTACATTCATTTGACCACAATCTCATCTGATGGTAAGTGATGGAGTGGCCGAGGATGGGACATACTTAGCTAGAAAGTGCCTATTCGCTCTTGCTTTGACGGGGCCCAGGGGATCTGAAAAGGTCACATTATAACAATTCATCTAAAAAAGCAATATAGCAATTTGACATTTGCGCATATAAAAGTATGTTGGAGGCGATTCTGCCAACACAAACTTAATTTAAATAATTTAATTTGACCATTCTAATAATAGTGTTGTCCTGCACTTTATATATGGGTAACATAGAGATATACAGTTAACTTTAGATCTGTCATAGAAAATGAAAAATAAGCCGTGTCGGCTCGAATCAACACCTGTACGTCATTAATATAAATAATAATTGTCTACTTGACAGTTGTAACAATACATACATAAACTCACGCCTATTTCCCACCGGGGTAAGCAGAGATTATAGAAATCCATTTGCTTCGACAACAACAACAAAACAAGTTGTAACAATAAAATATAAAAAATGTGGGAAATGGTAGTTTATTATTTAACGATAATTATCCAATAGTTTTTTTATTGAGATCTTTTTTAAATATTTTTTATTTATTTTTACAAAATAAGAATGCATTTTTTTTATCTGTGTATTACAAGACCCGAAACACGGGCGGCCATGATTGAGCTTCGTGTGACGTCACATTTCACAAAATAAAAAAACTATCTGTCAGGTTTCAAGTAATACTGTTTGGCAGTTTCTTTGCTTATTGAAATGTGACGTCATTGGGTAAAATGTCATGTGACCAACCGTTTTCGCGCGAAATTTGAAATTAGTATTTAAAAACCGTTTTTCTTGAAAATCTTTTTCGAGAATATAATATATTTTAAGAGATATAAAATAAGCGTCTGTAATTTTTAAAATACTTATCCGAAAACTGTCAAGTAGCCAATAGGTACATCACCATCATTATTGCGGAAATTGTGGTGTTAATAACCTTATTGTTGTTGGCAATAGTGATAACAAGTTCCTGTGGTCCGTTTATATTTAATTATTATATTTTATATTAGTTTCCCGTGATATCGTTAGACTTGTATTAAAAAAATACAGGGTGTTAGTGACATCGTAACGAAAACTTGATGACGGAAAATTCCACTTGATATTAACCCAATATCATGCCCTGAATCATCCCCCTCAGTATTCGTTACGAAGTCACTAACGCTCTGTATAACCGGTTTCCCTTTTATAAGCTTACTGAGTGAAAAGAAACGTATCTTAGGCCTCGACAAAAAATAACTTTAGCAAACCAACCATTTATCTCACTTTAGCTACCATCCAAATATAGGACTGGGGTACAATTCATCACATTAACTTCGCAAAGAGAATATTTATAATGCTTTGTTTCACCTTATGGCCGAAATAGAGTGCTATTTGCTTAGAAAGACGTACGATAAGGTGCAAAAGTCCAATCAGTTTCTTGCAAAGTAATAAATTAACTGGTTGCACTTAACACCTCCTGTTTACATGTCGTTTCTGTAGTGTACCAAAAACATCTACAAAAACATAAGTTTTATAATTATGACAACTAATGGTTCATAATTTCACCACTGTTTACAAATAATTCGCTGGGCTCACTGACTGCACTTTTGCTCATTGTACATTATTTGACCAAATTGGAGATGTGCTTAGAAACGGTTTAGTACGATCTATTCTGAACCGGATACGTGTATGAAACGATTGTCGTATGTGATAGAAGAAGCAGGACTGTGTTAGGATCAAAGCAGATCTAATTCCTTAGTCTGCTTACCCCGGTGGGAAATAGGCACGAGTCTATATATAAATATGAGTGTAATGTAATTTAAATGACGCACAGCTGATTTGCAAACCATTACTTATACGTTCATGTTTTGGCAGATGTAGTTGCCAACGTAATTATGCTATAGGTACTTACTATTCACGTTTCATTACTTTGACCGTAACCTTACAATGCCATTAGAATTCTAACAGCAATGTTATGGTACGCAAATGCTAAGGAGTACAATTATAATGCCATGGACTGTTTGTTTACTCCGTTAGGGGGGATTCAAGGCTACACTGAATAAGTACTGTCTAGATCAGGGTTTCCCAAACTTTTTAGATAACTTACATGACATGAACATCATATATAGGTCCCACTGCTGGGCACAGGTGTGCCCTCAATCAACCGGAGAGGGTATAGAGCATACTCCACAACGCCCCGTTTAGATAACTTAATAGATACCTTTTGTTTTATGGAACCCTATATCAAATGATTACAAATCAAAGACACAAAGAATAAAACCTTTTACAAAGTGGAAACACTTTATTCTTCACTTTAACTTTTAATGCTAAAAATGGTATTTGGCGGAGCCCTGGTGACTTTGTGGAATCCACTTTGGAAATCGCTGGTCTAGAACATTCTAGTACTTAAAGTTAGGCCTTCGCCGTAGTGTTTATGTTGTTTTTTGTGATTTGTCTTATATGTAGCTCTGGTTTGGGTTCACTATTTGTTCGTACAAACAGTGAACGCTAAATACTCCCCTATACTGGTATACTGAATGAACATAAATCGCCTAAGTCGCGTATGCCTTCATTGTACATAGCTCTGGTAATAAAGTCACCAAATGAAATTATTGTACATCGCTTCGCATTTCAACAAAGTTATCAAAATATTGCAATATATCGCTAATTCCGACGACTTATCAACAGTACGAGAATCAATTCAATGATAAATGCTTGATAAACATATACGTCATTTATTATATTATATAAGCGGAGTCCTATGAGATAAAAGTGCGCGTCATCAGGTTGTCTTTCAACTGAGATTAGAGCTGATAAGAGGAGGCAGAATTGTCATCATAATAAAGAGGAGATGACTCGGATAAGCTACCGGCTTCCATTGTTGCGACATCTAAACCCTGATTAGGTTGACTGAAGCACAACAGATCAAGAGATTACTATAAATAACTCATTTTCATATAAAATTTCTGTACATGATGCCGAAAGGAAGGGTACTTCGATAAACAGAAACAAAACACTCGTCAAATACAATTATACCTAATCTGTAAGTATTATAGAAGTCGAAGAGAAGCCTTCCGCATATCACGTAGGTCTAACAGAAAGTTCTGAGGAGCGTGGGTACACAATTCATCTTACGATGTATATACCTGATTGTGTAGTAAAAGGTTACCTCCCTATCGTATAATTATAAAATAACTTCATAAAGGTTATAAATACAACGTGAAGTGACTTCGAAAAGAAAAGCAGCTCAAAACACATTTATTCGTTTTTCTTTTGTTTCAAACCATATCTGTATAGCTCCGGCGCAGATTATCTTTTTCTCAAAATGTATTTTACCTACATTGTCGGGCATTTAGCTAAAATGTGATTCAGCGCCGGAAGGCCGCCGGCTGGTTGGTCAATTTGGTTATAATGTAGTCTGAGTGTTTATAATTTTATATACAACTCAGGGAAGCAGCGTGGTGTAGTAAGCTCCATACCTCTGTAGATTGGGAGAGGCCCAAACGTTTAAAAGCTATATAATTAAATATTTTATTAAAGACATTTAACAGACTTGTTTATGAAAAACCGAAAATAAATTGATAGCTAACAGACCTTATGATGAAGGGGAAAATTCACACAGTAACAGATAATAGGTTGTGACGTCACCCATCGTAAGTTATAGTCGCTCTTAGAACAATAAACAATTTCCTGCTCTTGTAATGTATTCTTAACAAGCTAGTTGATTACTCATCGTTTTCAACTTTTTAGACGTTCATTATTTTAGCTAAACGCCCACTTATCTCTAATTTTTAAGAAATCGTGTTGTTGATTTTATTCACATACATAGTTATATACATACACTTAAACACACAACCACAACTAATCATAACACAACTTGCGGCTAACGGTGCTAATTCCTGTGAACACCATCTAATTTTATTTTAAGTTATATCTGTCATTTTCTTATCCACCGAAAAGGAAAGGCACGGATGTAATCGACAGGCATAAAATTTATGGAATACACGTCAATTTTAGGCAGGAATTTTAAAAAACCTTCCCAAATTTATATATTGGCCAATAACCCGACAGAATAAAGTTGACAGCACACTTCAAACGGTTTGCATACCAGCGAAATACCTTTTTGATTCGCCCGGGTTATCCATTCATTTACTCATTCTTCCTAAAATTAAGAGCTGTCAATCATCTGTCCCTTTCGTTTTCGGTGGATAAGAAAATGACAGGTATAACTTAAAGTAAAATTAGGAGATGTCTGCAGGAATCGGGGCCGATGTCCTTATAAATCAACGTGGGACTTTTAAATCGACGTTCCTCAAACACACGATAGGTGGCGATCATATTGCTGGGGTACATAATTATTCAAAAATATAATGACAGAAGCATAAAACTAATTGTTGCTTGATATTTGGATTAAATTATGTATAGATTTATTATTGGCAACCCCAACATAAAATTTTTACTTTTATTACTATGGCAACATTTGTCGCGTCTTTCCGGTTTTCTTGGGCTCTATTGAACTACTGTATCATACTGTTTGTACGAATTTGAATTAAATTTAGTGAGTTTTGGCACTCTGGACGTTTTCATCTGACATCCTCATCGTCAGAACACCAGCCCTCCACAGTCGCTAGGAACATAACACCGTAATCTCCTCTGCCTACCCCTTTGGGAATATCACCTACGAACGTTCGTAAAAAACATAACATAACGTTGCTATGTTCGTGTGTATGTTAGAATTTACTCTATCGTGTGGGTTGTGAGGTGGACTACCAACCCCATCAACCCTAGTGTCAGGGTTACTATTGAACTACTACTACTAACTTGCATCAGTAAGTAGTAACAGGGATTACAGGGGCTTACGTGCCTTCCGAAGCACTTCAACTTGAAGAATTTACTGTATTCATCGGTCTTAACTGCCTGCTGTCTAGGTGTGATTCAAAGTTTGGTAGACAGATATAGACATGCGTGATGCTATGTTATATTTATTATTCAAATCCTAATAATTGTCTTCTCCCCCACAGCCTTACGAGCGCGCGAACCTCGCGGACGCGCTGATCCCGCGGCAGCTGATCGACGGCGAGCTGATCATCCGGCAGGGCGACATGGCCGACGGCATGTACTTCGTAGAGGACGGCTCCATCTCCATCCGCATCACGCGCGACGACGGCAACGAGCACGAGATCAAACGCCTCGGTAATTACACTTACAGTCATGAGCAATATAACGTACCCACTTTAGGACTCTGTCGCACTAACATTAGTGAGACTTACAGTTAAATTTGTCAAAAAAGTTAATGTGACATGGTACCAAAGTGTATGTATACATATTAATGCTCGTGACCGTACATTCCACATGACGATAAAAACTAGAAGCTCAAATGTAGGCGGCAGCACTGTTGAGTGTTCCTATATTTTGAGAGTTCTCCTTACTATCCCGCTAAAATTTGTGAAAAAGTGTTAATTGGAAAATGACTAGATAAATGCAGGTCAAAAAGTAATGAAAAAAAAAATGTGTTTCAAAGTCCAATGGCGATGTCTAAAGTCCGTGGTCCGCGTCATACTATTATGGATGAAAGGTCAATTGACCTTAATATTATTGATGTGTTTACATAATGAAATTATTTACTAATTCATATCAAGAAAACCGTAACAAAAAATTTGGTATTTTATCACGTTTTTTCATAATGTCATTTAAAATTCCATTAGTAATTTCTTGTTTAGACGTTTAGTAATAAGTATCTTATTTGACTAGCTCGAAACTACCCCGTTCTTTCTCGAGACACCTTTTCGGTATTGATGAGTGAGTGAGATGAGTAGTACAACAGTATGGGATTTCATTCAATTGGTTCGCGAACTAGGATCAAGATAAATTATGAAATTCTGATTACTAAATAAAGACTGATCTAAAACTAATGAAAAACATTATCTTTTTTCTATTTAACTTACTTATGAATTTTAATCAAGAAAAATTTAATAATAATAAGTCCGACATTTTATCACACCTTTCTATGACGTCACAGCGTGCTTTTTCATACAAATTCCATAGTAATGTCGTGTTTTGACGTTTAGTAAAAAGTAACTGATTGCCTTGACGTGTTAAAAACTAGCCTATTAATTTCATTCCAAATCAAAACTGAGATCATTTTTGTTTACCTGGATTGAAACTAACTTTTTATTGAGAGGTTTTGTTAACAAAATTACATCCAAATCTGGTTTTTTAATAAGCCGCTTACGTACTTTTCACTTTCAAGTGGTATAAATAAGTAATGTACATACATTATGTGTGTTTCAGCTAAGGGCGGGTACTTCGGTGAGCTGGCGCTGGTAACGCACAAGCCGCGCGCCGCCTCCGCGTACGCTGTCGGACCCACCCGGGTGGCATGTGAGTACCGGCTCGTTCATCAATAAAAAAAATGTTTAGTTTAGTTTTTTTAAATAAAGTTTTATTCGGGTTAGTTGGTTTTCCTCGAACCCACAGTCGAGCGCTCCACAGTAACTAATTGTAATACACCTGTGTCAATAGAAATAGCATTCTACACGACAGCACTCACATAAACAATGTTACTGTATTTTTATTACCAGTTACGTATTTAGTAACATATCCTACTTATGTTTTAAAGTATGTACCATTTTATCGGTTTTTTGAGTACACTCACGACTGTTACGAATATATTTTAGATGTTTTCACTCTCGGTCTAACAGTTACATTAGAAATCTTGTGTTGGCTTGACAACAGTTTCGTGTTCGAATCGCTAGTGCATCGGAATTTTACGATCTACTTTGTGCACCCTAAACTCTGTTAAACGTAACTATTAACATATCTCTCGTCCCCTTTCATACTAAGCCATATGCCGTTTGTGCGAAAGAGACATTACCTCCTCTCCTTCGCACAAGGCGTTGTATAGTGTTGTCTGTCCTGCTGTCGTTATAATAGGGTATAATAACTGGTAATGTAAAAAGAAAAAGTGTATGAATGTGTTGTGAACGTTTCCAGTCCTGGACGTGGAGACATTCGAGCGGCTGCTGGGCCCGTGCATGGAGATCATGAAGCGCAACATCGACGACTACGAGGAGCAGCTGGTGAAGCTGTTCGGGGACAAGAGCAACCTCACCGACGTGCGATGAACGACAACGTCGCACGCAAGCAACGCGGGCCGTTGTTTCCCTTCCACGCACCGTAATCTATGCTCTTTGGTTTACTCTCTCGTGTCTGCGAACGAACTGGCAACGTCGCCTTTAGCGTCTGAATTTATTTATATATTATTGGTTTGTAGAAGCGATTTTATTTCAACAAAGGTTTATAATTTTACATTTGGAACCCTTTTACTTAGTATGGAGTTTTAGCTGAACAACGCGACGTTGCCAGCTCGTTTTTGTTCATGTTTTGTGTTCTTAATGAGACGCGTAAGTCGAGATTGTGCTATGACGTTTTTTAGAGAGAACGAAATTACTCTCGATCAGGGAATTTCCGACAATATAACCAGATGAAAACCTAAAATACGGAACGTATTCTATTCGTTCCGGTGTGTTAATGAGAGAACTCTTAAATTCTACAAGTGGAAATTGAAGGAAACAAAATTACCAAAGAGAAGCGCAATCTCGACTTCAAGGGCCGTCGGTTTTATGCTCATGTTAAGCAATTGCTAACTACAACTCATAAATTATATAACGTTATTTACCTACGCTTCACTTACCCGCTACTAATGACCGGACAAAGTACATTTATTTATATAAAGAATTATCTAGAAACAAAACTGTGCCATGTTGACGTTATGTTCACCTATAATTGTAAAATAATTATTTCGATTACGCGTTGGAAGGCGAAATGATGACAGTAGACGAGGGCTCAATAATATTGCATTGGTACAAAAAATACGCTTATTTTAGATAGTGAAATGCCTTAGTAGCTATGTAAATATAAGATACCTGACGGAGATGTGTGTCACCGGCGGTCGTGGACGCGGGTTCGACTGCCAGGGTACTATGTATGCCTTCTCTCTCTCGCGGCTCATTGAAGAGGAAGAAAACATACGCACAGTTTCAAAAGACTTAAAAAGTTGAGCTCACTTTATGTGCCATAATGGAAATTTATAATTTATTTTACGTAAGTCGTATATTTGTTTAATAGGGCTGGCCAACGGCCCATTTTTACGAAACCGTTCACACAGGTCTACTGTGAGAGCATATTTATGTGCAATATAATTTAATAATGATCGAAGGCCCGGTAGCGACCCGGGCGCGTGACGCTTTGAACGCTGTCGCCTGCGACCGCCGGCCGTTGTGAAGGGAACATCTACGATAGAGAAATAAAATAAGACTCTTGGGTTAAAGGCATTAGTCTTTAAAATTTACCGTAAAAAAGTGTTTAGTAGTGAAAAGTTGAAACGTGACAATGCAATGCTATTCGGCGCTCTGTCGTGACCACCCCCTGTCATTCTACTTACTGTAAGACATTTCACTGACACAAGCTTTCTGAGCGATACAGAATTTATATACCTTGTAGGTAATATATGTAGTTTTATTTTATTCGTGGCTAGATTAAATCTACTCACTTCTATTTTATTATTTTAACACGGTTAATGGATTCTATACGATATATGTATATGGAGATAGTAATGTGCGGATAAACAGATATTGAATGCCAAATTAAATGATATGTAGAACATTTATTTGTAATTGTTACAGGACAATGCGAATTTACAAGTGTCATTTGGGCATATTCAATAGTGAGGGGAGTCGAGATACAATCTTACTCGACGTCGGGAATCGTTTTGCTGTAAAATCTATATATTTTTATTTAACTGAAGAATTTTTATATAGAATTTGTTAAGAAAAGGAATTGTTTTTGTGTTAACTTTTATTAATTTATGTTTTAAATATTTTCTGTTGTAGAGAGTTCCTATTGTTTTGTTTGGTCTTAACATTTTATGTATTAGATCTGAGGTGTGTTGACTACTGTTTATAGCGAACACGTTTAATGATCAAACCCGTAGGTTGTTAATTTAATGCCCTTTTGTAACGAGTAAATATATCGGTGTACCAATAGATCGTCGTTGATCACGTGTGCATGCCCGCGAGCACCACTCGGCCCCGCGCGACTGCGGTGGGACCGCCGATGTCGTTTGACCCTCAGGTAGATCTTTCCAGTATTATTTAAATTAGAAAAATCTACAACCCTTATTTGTGAGTCCAGCCAAAGTAGGTGAATGCATAAAGATCATGTGTAGCACTAAAATATTTAAGTCTATATTTACTATGTAGTAGTTAGTTTTTGTCACTTCTTATTGTAATTTAAATTAAATATTAGTAGTTTAGGGAATCTAAATGGAGCATAGTCACATCCTGAGGGGAGAGGTGTATTAATTTAACGCCATGTGCAAAAATGTACAAATTTATTTCAGCTGCCATAGAAGATTTTAACGTTTTATGTTATTGAATTATTATCTAATTGAATTAAATGTTAGTAATTTTATTTCGATTGTTAGATTTGCAGTACTTGAGACTTCCATTGTCTGGCAGGATTGACGTTTTATTGATTGTGTAGTGTGCTGTTTGCTTTGCCGCTTGTGTTGTGGCCGGCGTCCGGTGTCGGCGTGTGGGATAACAACGCATTGGTTCACTTAGCATTCCTTGTTGCTGATGAAATATATATTTTTAACTATTCTATTTTTGTTATAGAAAAGAGATTTATTTTTATCTGTCCATCAATTGCGATAAGATTCTCACTTCAAGTGCCTATTTCATACAGAAACATCAACCAGGATACAATTAGTACTTCTCACTAACCACTTTAATCTCGTGTTTTTTTTTATTCTTGAACTGCCTTTTTCTAAGTGAAATTGTGAAATGTGTTGTGAGGTATGTGTTTAGTGCATCAGGTAAAATTACTCATTTGAGTCGCATACAAATGTTATAATGTAACAGAGTGAGGGAGTCTCCGAGCTTATCGACTGGGAATCGTTAATAGCCAATCAAACATATAAGATATCGGCATAACGACGTAAAACATTTCAAACCGTTTCATTTTGTTTTCCAAACCGATTTCACGTCGATAAGTTTGGAACTCTAATACAGTCAAAGAAAAGAGCAATTCGGCATAAACACAGGCTCGTATTTGACTCGTGTAATATTTGACATGGCTCGTATTTGACATTTCTTCGACTGTAAAGTGCTCTAATGCTAACGATATAAATCGTTGTACTATCAAATCGACGATGTTATACCTAGTATCTAAGTGCGCTAACTCTGAGAGAATATCAATCTAAGAACTTCCATTCTTCAATGTTGGATTGCTTTTATGTGTGTGGAATGTCATTGCGAAGTTTTCCCTTCTATGATACATATTACCTCTATAGACAGGGTGCTGCATTACCATCGAGCACAAGTTACACTCGAACTCCAATTTGATTCATCGCCACATTTCTATCGACATAACAATATTCACAGTGTCAGTCGAATGTATTACAGACGGCCGGCAGTGGTGCAGCACCGTGGTAATTTGATATTCCCGTGTATAACGTTGTGTTTGTTACATTGTACAGGTGAGGTGCGTAACGTGTCCACTACTCCACATTATTAATGTCTGTGTGTCCCCGGTGTATCAAACCCAGTAGTTAATAGTATTGTGCAATAACTTATGTCATTATATGTCGTCTACATCAATATCATGTGTTAAATTTCGTCAGTGTGGAATTTATTTATAGATTTTAATAAAAAATAGAATAAGATACATATATTTCTCTTTATACTGATGTTTAATAAAAACATTCTAAGTATTCGCATCAGGGACTACTTAACAAAGCTATCTTGTAAGGCTAATATAGTTTGGAGAATTGTAACTGACTTGCAATATGGTAACGAAAGCACAAATGTTTGTTTGAAACACGTGAATTGATAGATTTCGATTCTGTTGTCTTCCAAATGGGACGCACAGAAGTTCTCAACTAGTTCACAGCGACATCGCACCTGCGTCATGCGTCGCTCACTGTCTTCGTTTGTTCTCACCAGTTCGACTGTTTAGTTCAATCGTCGAACTAATGAGATAAAAAAGTGTCACTAGCTCCCTGCAGTTACGTGAATTACTGCGAATATAAAAATATTTAAATGCAGTAGAATTAGCGTGTCCTTAACGCTCTCACTAGTTCGACAATTGAACCATCACTAGTAGAACATACGCACTATCTGGCATTCTGATGTTAAATTCAATACGCTTATACGTAGCGTAATTTTTTATAAATTACTAGTCATTGGTGTCTTAACGTAGATTTGTAACCTGACGGCACTTTGGAATGGAACATACTCCATATCTTCACATTCACATTAGGTGTAAGTTGTCATGCCAGTTCCATGAAGTGAAGCATATCAGAGCGGACAGCCGCCTCCCATGTTGTCTATTATATAATTGCACCACATATGTACATCCGGTAGCCAGTTGAAAACTAGTACCGCTTTACCCACGTCATGAGCTTACCCTGTACATTTATAAAAATTATGTATCGTAAAATGTTAGAAAACTGAATTATATTTGTTTGTAGATCTAAATCGCGTTATTTATTTGTTAGCCCTTTAATCCCTTACTACCCTGACACATGCTATCTGCAAGCTATAAATAGAGTAGTTGTAGGGTATTTTGCTTTATCCAGCTATACCCTTTTTTTTAATGTAGAATTACGCAACAGATTTATGACATCGCCTAGTACGAAAGAGACGAGAGATATGTCACTAATCGCATGAGGATGAGATCTTATGCATAATGGGCCATGTCGGATCGGGATTCTGACTACACAGAAAAAGCGACGAAAAATGATCGCCAATTTTGTTTGGTTTTACGGCTAATAGCCGGGACCAACGGCTTAACGTGCCCTCCGGAGCACGGAATCATCTTACTTTTTCGGACAATCGAGCGATTTAAGCCTGCAATGTCCTTACTAAAGAAAAGACTGTCTCATTAAAGTGAATTCGACAATGTCCCCATCGGGAATCGAATCCGGACCTATCAGAATTTGTAGGTGTGCCATTAAAAAATTACAAGCATCTTTTAGTGGCAGTGCCCGGATAAGCCTTTTCCCAGCATCGCTTTTTCTGTTACAGCACTTAGAAGATCTGATTTCACCACTCCTCGACACGTCGTTCAAAATAATAGACTATCAATAAATAAAAAGATAGTTCCTCGACTTTTATTTTTATATATAATTATGCAGCAGTAGTCCTGAAACCAATCTCAGTAAATGTTAACATTGAATCAATTCTAGGTAGGTATCTACTTACTAGTTTATTTTATCAAGGTTCAGGTTTTGTTTGTTTAATATATAAACATAAATTTTGTTATAATAGGTATAGGTAGGCACTTAAAAGATCTTTAAGGAGATTGACCTAAGTTGTATGGAACTTGGTCCAAATATCCACAACTGAAACATAAACATATACACCATAATAGGACATTAAAATATTGAATACTATTCTCAACTGATACACAGTTTTAACTGATATGGACTCGTTTGATTTGTCTTGATAAGCTTTCTGGTGCTACTTGATATCCAGGGTCTGAAGATGGAACCAGAAGGTGGTGTACACATAGGTAGGTAGGTGTCTAGTCGAGATCAGTGTTTCGGCAGACAAGAAGTTACATGTTTTCGTATAATACTTATTTAATTCTTGTCTCTTAGCTTATGAAACAGTCTATCATTATAAAATTAGTTAAAAGGAAATTGAAAGTGACATTCATAAGATAGCTCTGATCATATGCTATATTGGTTCAGGTTCTCTACCATAAACAAACATAATTTTCTCCATAATTTCCCAATTCTTCTCTTTTTGTAAATCTTTGGTAAACACCTGCAACAAAAAAGGATAACATTAGCAATTGAAAGAACATTGGACATAGTAAGTTTCTTTAAACAGTATAGAACTTACAGAATACCAAGCAGCATCGTCATCTAAAGTAGATGCTAATGGCACTGATACTCCCAGCACATGTAGAGCCAACGTGAGGCAAGCAACTGCAACATGGGGAGCACGGTAGTCCAGAATTGCTGGGGAATGATGAAAGTCTTGAAGGAACGCCATCGCTGTACGGGCTACCGGCGCACACCGCCATTGGGCCGGCGGGAACCATTCTTGCAGAGAGCGCAGGTAATGCAACAGATATTTGTGTGGAGACGGTGCGTCCAAATTAAAGCCTAGCAGTCGCAAAACTAGAAGCTCCGCCTGAGCCACTGCTCCCCGCCACGACCAGTATTCTTCACCGAGTTCTAAAGGTCCAGCTCCACGGTTAATAGAATTATGCGCCACATTCACTGCATCTCTTAGTCTGACCGGCTCATCCCGTGACTTCCCCGCAGCACAGAGACATGCAGTACAGATCACATAGCAATCGTAATCATTTTTCTCAGCTTCCTTAAAGAATTTATGGTAAAATATAGCTGCAGTGGCGACGGTAGCCGGCTGCAAGCCTAGTTTGATGCCGCACTCGAATATAAAGTTTGTAGCTAAACTATGGCCCGGCGCACTGCGATAGTCTGGTAAACGTCTTTCACGTCTGCTACTTTGTAAAGCCATTACGTCTATTACGTCTTTCATTGTTATAATTCGAGAAATGTTATCAATTTACAAACAATTCAAGGTTAACCATAAACTTTTTTTTTTTTTTTTTTTTGGTTTGGTTTTCCCCGAAGGGTAAGGCAAAGGGAACTATGCCCATACAGCCATGTCTGACGTATTTTTTTTTTCTTGATGATTAATGAAATGGTGAAAGGTGATGAATGATGATGATGAAACCTAAGCCCCCACCCTCGGAGTAGACTCCTACTCCGAACCCCAAACGAATTAACTCAAAAGTCCGCATAAACTTTTGAGCTATGAAGCGGCTTCCTAGCACGAAGCGAAAATAGGCAGATACACTTTGTTTATTGAATACTCCAATGTAATAACACTCGCGAATGTCTTCCGACTAACTTAATGCGATCATTAACCACAAAACACCACTTCGTATTAATTATTTAGATTATTCAATGAAGAAAGCAACTGTCCCGTTCTCGTTTCCCGCTAAAAAGCCTTAACCATAAACTTCACAAATTCGATCGATAACTTTTTTTTGTCTGTCTGACGTCGGACGCTTCATTTGTTTTTAACCATAGATAACACGAATTAGTGCGTGCGCGCGACGTTCTGTTTTTGTTTATGGATTTGCTTGATTGGCTGACTGACAAATGCCGGGAATTTTGAAATTAAACCTGTCTCGAGTCGCCATCCTCGCGCATTTTTTTGCTAGTTTTAAGATATTTATAGCGATTATAAATACTATCGATTTTCTTTAGATTATTTGCGTTGCTTAGCATCTCCCATATTACCCAGGCGTAGCGAAACCTCGATAACATCCTACCTAATATGATCGAAACGTGTTTATGCCTGCCTACTTCGAATGAAAGAAATTATTTAGATTGTTTTAAATAAATGACAATGAATCTTCTTATTTTCGTCATGCTTTATTAAGCAAGTCTCAAAGCTGATATTAATCAGCTTTGTTAATTATTTTTTTAGGTAGTATGCAGGTACTTTTTTCTAGCTACGTGTGTAAGTTGCACGCCTGTATCCCCAAAGGGGTAAGTAGTTGTACTCGTATAGTATTTATACATCACTTGACAGCTACGTTTAAGTTTCATGAAATGTATTAAAAGGAAAGGGAAATAATAAATAAAACGACCATCATTATTTGAACATAAAAATTAGAATATAATCATTTTCAGTAATTATTTAAAATTATACACTTAAAAGTACATTTATAGTAAATTCAATAAAAAATACCAGTGCAGACGAGATACAAAAAAGAGAAAATATTTGTTTAATCGTTGGTTAAATATATCGCTCTCAGTAAATGCAATACAAAACATAAGTCGGAACGTAATGAAATCAAAATGTACAAGATGTCACTCGATATAGAAAAATAAAGATAAGATTGAATCACATTCAAAAATTACCCACTAGTGACTAAAAATTTTACTTTCTTAAACGTTTGTTCAATAGATGGGAACGCTCGGCGTATGTTAGCCGGCGGGCGGGCCACGGCCGCGCCGACGCCGGCGACACCGAGCGATCCCTCGCACGCGCTAGAAATAAATGTTTACATGTCATCAATTCTAAATAAGATATTTTCAACATTGTACTCTGATCAGTACCAATACGACTATATTCGCCGGCGGGGCTGCGCCGTGTTGTCGCTTTCCCCGCGAATCTCACACATAATTTAGTCATCAAAGAACATACAGTAGGTATAAATAGTGAGGTTAGTATTAACTTTGGCAAATATGAATGAAGCATGTGATATTGTTTTTAAATCGACAACATTGTGACAAAGACTCAGCGTTTAATATTAAAAATTACAACTGAATGTCGCTCAATTCGCAAGTTTCTCGATCCGGGTAGTCTTCGAGTTATCTTATGCCACACCTTTTATAAGTATTATTAAGACATCTATTTTGTTCCAATTACTAATCGCTAACTCTTTTAAAAAACTGCATTATCCTCCCCGTTTGGATCTAATAAAGCGCGAGAACATTTGAGCGGCAACATTTCAGTCTTCAAATAAGAAGCTTACGCACATACCACGTTGCGTAAAGTTTGGCTGAAGGGTCGATTGAGCGTCGAGACGAGGTGGCTCGTGCGCACTGCCGTGTCCAAACAAACAAACATGCTGCGTGTGGCGTGTGCGTTCCGGTCACTGTCCCAAATCTTATAAACTAAATGTGATTCGAGCGAATAAACAATGCGGCAGTGTATAAAATTTACATCACATTCACTCGAAATATTAAAGCATACAAGTTAATGTTTAGCGGCGGAGGAACACATTGAAATGCGAAACTGACGACTTCGTGCTCTGCGGCACGTGAGGAGACGCGGCGGCTCGTCGAAGCTGCGCCGATGTCGCCGCGCTGCCGTTCCATACTGCGACTGTGCCGCGCTCGCCTGCACTGACGCCACTCGACGACCAGACACAATCGGCACACTCGTCATATTATCAGTTGCCGTGCAAAAAGCTGCTTCGTAATCCGGAAGACAACCGCAGCAATCTCGTCTTATAGCGAACCGCACGGTCGGTTCTAGTCGTTCAAGTATGAAACGGAAAGCGCAATCCTCCAACTAATCGTATGGATGCGACTTAGTATCGACTTCGAATGCCACATCCAGTTTATCATTTAAAAAACTTTTAATGTAGTGTGAAGCTTACTTAGATGTAATGTCTGGGCTGAATGTAGAACTGCGCTAATAATATTTTTATTAGTTTTACGTACACATATTGTTACATAACAGTAAAAAACCTACCTAGCAACAAGCGAGCTCGCGCTCGGGCCGCGGGCCAGGCCGGCGGAGCGCCGCGCTCGGTCCGCGCGGCCCCGCGGGCGCGGGCGCTAGGGGGCGCAGTGCAGCGGCGTCGGCAACCAGGCGAGCCGAGGGCCGCGGCCGCCGGGGTGGCCCGCGTGGTCACAGTGTAGGCGTTACATTTTCATTTAATCACTTTTTACATACTTCATAAACGTAAAATGAAAACAAATCACCTAACTATGACAATAGTAAAGGTTACTGTCTAATTGCATTATTAATTAATGTTTATTGATACAGTTACTGCCCTAATGCTTAAAAGTAAGATTTTTATTTTATTATTAATAATAAATTATGTTATATAGTATATATATGTATAAGGTTTGATTACGCCAATTCGCGAGTGTATACAAAGTTTATATACTCACATATCTTACACCGTGCGAACAGAACGCCCTCGGCCGGCGCCGGGGCCGGGTGCCGGCGGTGCCGGCGCCGCCGGACCACGTGGCGCGACAACATCATCATAAACATTGGTTAATCACTTAAATATAAAATTAAACATGACAAGTTTACATATACCACCTTTAATACAAAATACGCTAGATAAAATAAATACCTAACATGATTTTTATAATTGAATACAAGAGTAGATCTTAAATGGCTACATCTTAAGGTTAACTGTAAAGTGATATAGAAAAAATATTAACACGAAAAAATATTTAGATTGTATATGGCATAAAAGAATCAATGCTCTCACAGAAATAAATAATTTGTGCGTAGTACGACGCCTAACTAATAATCAAAATGCATGCTCCGAGAGTGAGACAGGACTTAGCTTAACACGACCCGAGGTACGTAAAACAAACGATCTTAGCGGTTACAGTTTGTGCATTCAAAAGTTTATAAAAATAATTTCTCATCGTAAGCGATAATACTTAATAATGGAATGATGTTTTGTATCAGTAAAGTAGGCCTGTGAACGTATTCATGCATCTCACTACAGAGTTCAGTACTAAATATTGGTTCCTTTCTGTTTTTGGTCCGTAAGAGAGTGAGTATATAAGCACAATGTCTCCGGGCTCCCGGCAGTGACGCGACTAGACCGCCAGCCACTAACTGCACAAACCAAACACTATACTAGCACCAAAATTTAGAATTGAACACTAGATACCTAATTCACTTTCATCAAAAATTATTTCGCTAATCGAGAGCGGCGCGTGGGTGTCGTCGGAAAAACCACACGCCCAGAACTAAAGAGGAAACGGCGGTTTATTTTACAGGGAGAGAACGCTACATCGCGGGGTCTAGTCGCGTACTGTCCATCGGAGCTAATGTAAAACATACACAGTGCCCCAAGCCATGTGACACATGATATCTGCACATCGGCGGTATATCCGGTAAGCTTACTTCCCATAAAAATATATATAAGTATGTGGTGTTGCGGTAGACGCTGCGGTGGTGGCGGTGATATGGGCCGGCGCGGCGCGGCTAGTACAGCCCGCAGCCGCGCAGGTTGTTGGCGATGATCACGTCGGTCACGGCGTCGAACACGAACTGGATGTTGTTGGTGTCGGTGGCGCACGTCATGTGGCAGTAGATCTCCTTCGTCGTCGACTTGTTCTTGGCCTCGAATTGCGCCTGGATGTACGCCGCCGCCTCGCCGTACTCTTGCGCACCTGTACACGTACAACACGTCCCTCAATATACAAGATAAAGTGGCAAAACTATCTAGTTAAAACGAAGTCAAATAGCGTATCCTTAAGCAGTTTGCTTTACGTGTATAAATCTATTGTGTTTTCTAATATTTTGGTGGGTTTCCATTCCACGAAAGCGGAGAGGAGAAAAGAGGATCGGAGATTCTGTCGCCCTCCGTCGCGGTGAATGGTCGATTCCTGCACGTTTCCACTCCTCTACGCTTTGGTTTGGAAACTCAATTCTAGCATCACGCGTCTGTTAGGTCGATTATCAAACATACACACAGATCACAAGATGCAGGCTCAGCTTTGGGAACCTCTGCCCATAAATGTCACTTCTTTAGTTACTCATTGTGCCTATGATTTTGTTTCTGCTGTATTTTCTCAGGGAATAAACATATTTCTAATTCGTTCTTTTAATTTTAACCATCCCTCTCCTGGGGCCATTCGAAGTGGCTAAACATAGTGCTACATACCGGTGTATTCTGGGAAGCAGATAGTGAGCGGCGACTTGCGGATCTTCTCCTCGAACAAGTCCTTCTTGTTGAGGAACAGGATGATGCTGGTGTCCGTGAACCATTTGTTGTTGCAGATCGAGTCGAACAGCTTCAAGCTCTCTTGCATGCGGTTCTGAAACATACAAGAGGTAACCTTATTTTGTGCAGTTTAAAAATACCGTGTTATTAAGGAATTTCTTCTCCTCAGCCATAACACATTTCAATAGTGGTGATAGGTTATAATATTATACGACTAAATACATAACATTTATCTTCAAGACTTGAACTTTTGGCTCTGTCATAAAAACCTACTCTGCCTGTCGTTCGCATTATTTCCACTGTTTTGTTCTACTTTTTTCTGCCCTGTCGGTGACATGGTCAGAACTATTTCACTTGTGGACGGCAGCGTGCTTTTACATTTTGCGGCAGACTTGCCCGTAAGAAGATACTGTATGTTAACTCGCGTTCTCGGTCGACTTTTGACAAAACACTCAACTAAAGGTGCTATGGGAAACAACAGTAGCAGTGGCAGGACGAATGTTAAGTTTACATACTCGCGTAAAGATATAAGTTCGTTTGAGTAAGTACGTCCGGTCACGAACATTACTATGGTACTTTGGTACCATGTCACATTAACGTTTCTAACAAATTGAGCTGTAAGTCTCACTAAATGTTAAATATGTTAGTGCGACAGGGTTCTAAAGTGAGTACACGATATTGCTAATGAGATGACTGTACTACACGAGTCATGACAGGGGGCCACTTCTTCTCTGCCACCAGGGTTGGTGACGTCGCTTATTGTCTTTTACAAAAGAGAAGTCGCTCACCGTTGTCTCATCCTCGTGCAACACCTGGTCATACTCGGACATGGCCACGCAGAATATGATCGCCGTCACGTCCTCGAAGCAGTGGATCCATTTCTTTCTCTCCGATCTCTGACCGCCCACGTCGAACAATCTGAAAAATTACACGCGTACACATTAGCTCCTATTTTCTAAAAATTTTCACAGGCGGGAAAAGTACACCTATATTTTTCCTATCGAGTTTATCGCGACACCCCGGACACTTCATACAAAAAACCTCGTTTTACGCAGACACTACATCTGTGTGTGTGTCGTCTGACGCCCATACTATTGTAGACTAAAGTATGTCCGAGGGGGGTGAGGTAAACCTAGCTAAGCCACTGGTGGGGTGCGGAGAGTTGCTGTTCTATACGCAATATAATTCCTTATTATATGGTACCGCTTAAAGTTTGACAATAACAAAAATATAGGAAAAAAAAGAAATAGAAAATACCAGCATTTGTGTAGATTGCTTTTTCTACTAAATAAATCTTACTATACATAAAACATTTGTCACGATATTCTTGTTAAGTATCGATCCTCTTAAATCGTGAGAAGCTACTTTATCTTACCATAGAATAAGGAATAATACTACGTATAGAACGGCAAAATAATATTAAAAAAGCACTCTCCGCTCCCCCGACGTCACACACACAAATGCGCGTGTACGATAACGTCAATGTGTAAATGTCTGTGTTTTGTGTGAAGTGTCCGGGGTGTACCGCTACTATGGGCAGTATCATTCCTCTATTCGGTCTTAAATCTCATTCAAGCTAAGTATCAGCCCAACACAAGTAGACTTTAAGACTTGTCCGTACCCTTTTACATGATAAGGGATGGGCATTGTACCAATTTATATGCAAACATGATGTATATTATGCAAAGTTAATGAGACTTGCAAAGGTTTTCCTTAAGAATAGCGGAGGTAAGGGGAAACGTATGGCAGTTTTTATTTTATTTTTAGCTATGTTCTCACACCCGACTTAGAGATAAGCGTTACTATACTTTTTTGTTACAGCATTGTGCGTAGGGCATCTGTCATTATAGTACATTCAAAATAGTACGTAGCATGATTACTGACATATGATTAGAGACATATTTCTCGTCTCTTTCGCTCTAGGCGATATACTTACTATATCTCTGTCCTGCTGTCATACGCACAATGTTAGATAGTACAATAACTATAGGAGATAAAATAGATGGCAAGAGTGTCCTATAACATTAAGTAGGTATATCTTTAACTGTCAAAAGCTTCCGAATTTATCCGCCAGGATTACTTTACCTCATAACTTTGGCGCCACTATCAACTATCTTATTTATAATCTGTAGGTCATATTATGAATTTATGATATAACAATTCCCAATGTACATACACATATTGCACATTGTATATTTGCTTAAACACATTTTTATATAATTGTCCATTCATAATAATGGGAACATTAACAGTTTGAAATGGCTAACGATGAAGAATGGCTATAAATAATAGACATTCGAAAATAACTCAAGGAAAACAATAACGTGATGGAATTGTAATATAATCGCGTGATTGAAGATGCATGCCAATTATCTAGAGCTTGAATGAAGTATTATTGTTTAAATGCTGTCATCTTTAGACTGGCAAGGTTGTTGTAAGTACAAGTTCCACCTTTCGATATAATAACAAAAGACATTAACTGTCATTAATATTATAATAATTATGTTAAATATTTTTAATCCTTTCTTCTTTATAAATTGATATAGCACATTGGAAGGAACCAATTATAAGCGTCACTTACATAAATAAAGAATAAATGTCAATATTTTTTGAAAATTGGACTTTGGAATATTAATAATCCTTATATCAATATTCTTTTCGTGAATATTCTAGCAAATCTTATGATAACCTATTCTGTGCGAAACGTTTTTTTCTCATTTTAACCTAAAGTTACAATCAGGAGGGTTAAAAAGGCCACATCGAAGCGATTCATCTAAAAAAGCAATATTGCAATTTGACATTTGCGCATATAAAAGTAAGTGCGCAATGCTAACAAATGTCAAATAGCAATATTGCTTTCTTAGATGAATTGCTTGCAGCAGAATTGCAGCACCCGCGGGGGCGACGTGAATTATATCGAGGGCTTTGACTAATAGCCGTACGAGATTTATCTGCATGCATTCGCTGTGTCTATTGGTTGAAATCCTCGATATAGTTCACGCCACGAGCGGCGCGGTTGCTGTGTCGTGGGGGATGGTGGTAAAGGCAATATTCTAATTTGTATACTCACTTGAAATTAAGGTTTTTGAAGGAGAAGTGCACTTCGACAATGCCAGTGGTTTTGACTCTTGTCCTAAGGATATCCTGCTCCGTGGGCTGGTAATCTCTCGCGCCTAACCGGTCGAGATCATCCAGGAAACTGAAAACAAACAGAAACAACACGTTTAATAATGTTTTACTTCACATAAAATTTTAAGTCAAGATATTATGCGAAAATTTTGTAATAAAAAATCTTATTGGTCTATGTGGTAACATGGTAAGGAAATAGGTCATTTTGTGATCTTCAAAACTGACAGAGAGTGTCGTCTCATAAGGGTATTTTTACCATTTTGATAAAGATAATAATATAACCCTTGATATATTTTTTTGTGACATATATATATGTCGCGACAATGATGTCATACATCGTCTGAAACAGACAGACGAGTGAGGTATGAAGTCTATGATGATGACTTTTTTGACGCACTGTTACATCCCAAGTATATTATTAGGTATTTTACATTTTTATTTGATAAGAGAGTTCAATGTCGACCTGAGGTACAGTGTAAGACGGTATAATACTGCGGTAGTGCTCAGCGTCAATCAGATAAGACACAAAGCAGAGACAATGGTGGTGGAACTTGGAACGCTGTATGACGGGTGAGTCTATTGTATCACGGCCGACGTGACCCACACCACGCACTACATTTTCAAATTGAAATTAGTAATACTCATACATATTTGTAGGTACAATGATAGCGACTCCAAAACAAGAAGTATTGTGCATCCGTTCGGTAAACTGCCGCTTTGCGGTTTTCGAAGGTGATCTGTTGTATCAATATTAGCTTTATTTTGAATTATTTTGTTTCTTATATTGTGCTTTAATAGAGTCGTAATTGAAAATAAGTAAATTGGCCAGCACACTCAATGAGACACTAGGATTCGAGTCATAATTCTGAGACATAGAGAAATACAGAAAAATCACGTCCAAACTTAGAACTATCCTATGCTTCTCATCACATTTTATTGTGAGCACTGGAATTCCCTACCGACGTATGTATTTCCGAGCCCGTATAATCGATAACCTTTAAGACTGAAAAGGTATCTTTTGGGCGAGCTCGCTCCATCGTAGGCCTTGAGTAAGCTCATCAACCACAAAAAATATTGTGTTAGAAAAATAACAAAACCCAAACTGACGCTGTTGAGTGTGGTGTGGATTCTACCTCGATGCATGTACGCAATTCCTTTCTTCGTTAAAAAAACGACTTCTCTTTAAAAAAAAATAAAATTACCCACAATCTACGTTTTTGTTCCAGAGTCCGATCCATTTAATGATGTCATGTTTAATTTACGTGTATCGCGTCCGTGAACTTTCTAGAACCTTGAGGACTCCTGAATATACGCCATGCGTCGTCATAATAGGATAAGCGCCGGCAAATGTGAATGTAACGTCATCCGTGGAGGTGTTGCGAGTGAAAGATGGAGTGTCAGATCAGAACCAACACTACTGTGTTGTACCAGAATCTGATATAGTGGGAGAGTTCGACGTTTTCCTCGGCAGGGTCTTTCCCTTCGTTTGGCATGTATTTTTCCTGTCCAAGAACAGTCTTATAGTCCATAAATGACTGCAATTTGATACATTTGGAGCTCCTAATCAACATATGCTTGAAAAAATTGGTTTATTACAGTTACAGTCGGTTAGTTATCACAAATACTCCATTTAAAGAATTGAAGCAAAAAAGGTTGCCACATGTTACACAAATGCTTACAGCAGCGTAAGCAAAAAACACTAAAGTAGCCAGGTCAAATACGCTGCCAGTTTAGACACTGCGCACAGACGTTATACTATCTGTGGGCCGCAGTATGTAATGTTGGATCGCATACACAGTGGCACACTGTGGCGTATGGTGTCTCCCTGTCGTTTCTTCGTTTCGTAGATACCGCGTTAACATTAGCGATCATCATACGTCATCATCATATAAGGCGTCGCTCATACAAATAAAATAATCGGGATTATGATAAAAGAACCGTGTTGTAGAGGAGTTTCTTCCGATGCTTCAGCTCTTCAGGCATAAAACTATATATCTCACATCTTAGGTGAACTTTTCACTAACACTGTTGGATCGACCATTACAAGCGGGATTACGGTTCACCACCTATCACGTTGGTCTAACAAAAATTTCGTTGAGATGTGAGTGCTTAGTTCATCGTTGCGATGGATGTACCTCTGATGTTGCGTTAGTCATGAGCCTATGTGAATTACATTAAATATACTATCTGTAGTTATATTTCTTTTTGTGGATATCCACAAGATAAGTACATTAAAGCATCGCCCTGCTAGCAACTAGTTGGTGCGGACGGTGCCACCGCATACATATTAACGAGCGCCCAGACAACACGCGATTGTTCAGCATTACGGGGTAAGAACCCTTCACACTGTTTTTGACAGGCTTTTAGCGGAACGACTATAGGTCACGAGAGCGACGAACTTTGACGTGGCTGGTCTGTTTCGATGGCGACTAAAGGGCAGAGGTATCTATTTATGAAAACGCATGTCTGAGTACTGGACTGTTATTTGCTTTGACATAACGATTTGCAAATATGGAGGCGTATGTAAAGTTCGCACCTAAAAAATCAACGCAATTATAACACTAGATAAAATTTATGTGAAATACATACTTCAATTAATAAACAATCGTCTACAACGACAATAATGACATAACTTTACCAGAATCCCCTAACAATACTGCTTTCTCACCGTCAATTACCGTGAACGTTACTTGTAAAAAACCTTAATAGCTCTGGCGAATTCGTAGCTGTATTTAAAAGCTGTGCGTGCAAAAGGCCAATGCAGCAAGGGTGCCTCCCGCTTAATAAAAACCTCGTATTTATGTCACGCGAGTTTTTTGTCCCTTCCAACTCAATGCACATAGAGGCGGCACCAGGAATGGTTCGGTAGTGAGGATTTTTGTCGCTTCGTCACTTCCTTTTTGATGCCAAGAGCTTGCCAAAAACATTATAATCTTGGAACGGTATTTGCTAGGTATCACGTGGTTTCCAGGAGTTGTCCTCGGTTCATAGCAAAAGGCTCGTCCCCTATTACATGGGACTTAAACATACTTGGCGAGGAGTAAGTGTATATAAGTACTGGGAAGTCCTATCCACTATTATCTGCTTGTATTTAAAAGAGAAATAAATGAATATTATTTTATTTTTACTATACAACTCTGCCCACCCCTTTGCGGATACAGGCGTAATGCTATGTAATGTTGTTGTTGTGCATGTCTAGCACACTTTGTACGCGCACGTGTGCACGCGTTAGCACACTATCGGTTACCAACAAGTTTTCATTGTGTTCATAGGCGAACCGCAATCGAAAAGTACATAAATACAAAAATATGTTTGCCCAGTTTTCGCGAAATTCCGCTAACTCCCGCATCGCAACGCTGCCGATACCGCCTCTGTATTTGAAGACCTTATGTTCGCAAGGAGTACTCGTGTTGTAATATTCGCGCTAAATGCTTCGACCGTAGCCCAACTTCGGCTAATGACGCGGCTCTATAGCTAAATAACACGCCATGTTGAATGAGGAACTATCCAGAATAAGTTCCCAAAAAAAATATAGATGGCGCTGTACAGATTTAACATTGCTCGGGTACTTATTTATTCAAAAATATTATGGCAAAGGCATATATAAAATAATTGATGCTTGATATTTGAATCACATACGTATAGAATTATGTTTGCTACCTATACATAATCTTCTATTTAATTTGATTTGAATAATGTGTGGAGATGTGTTGTGCATGGGTGTAACAACAAGGGTCATCATTTATACCCAAAAACAAAGATCAAAGATGCATCTCCATGAAATTAGAAGCTTTAACGAAGGCAACACTGTATAGCGCCATCTACATTTCTGATTCGGTACGATTTGTATTTCTTTTGTGAAGGTGAAAAGTGAGTGAATACTGAGGGTAAGGATTTTTATTTGTTGTTTGATTTGACAGGAGGAACTATAAAATGATAAAACCGAAAAACCTAAATACGTTTGACCTTTTAGTATGACCTTGTTATTATTTATAGAATCATATATTATTTATAGAACCATATATTATTTAATACTAAAAAAGCTAACGACATTGTAGTAGTATTATTCCATTTTTACAACAGTATGGATAAGATAGGAGCGAATAATAAATGCCAAGGAGAGAGAGAGAGAGAGAGATAGAGTAGAGCGTACTACATTACTTTCTTCACAATACCTTCATCTATAAAGTCTAAAAGAAACGAAATATATCCTACAATTAAAACGTAAATGGGTATCATGATTGGTGTCAGCGTAGATGGCAATTCAAGGGCAATCTCTGGAGTATGGATCGAGGCAGCCTGGCAGCCTGCCAGATAGAAAGTTAGACAAGTTCACATCATACTGTGAGTACTTGAGGATGCTGTCGTTTTCTGACATTTTCTGGAGTCTTCCAGATATGCTTATGGTAAAATATGGGTTGGATTCCAAGTTGACACAATTTGAGGAACTAAGTTTTCCAACTTTTTCAAGCGTGAAGACACTGATAAGAGCAAAGTGGTTTGTCAGGATCGTATTGAGTGGAATTTCGTGGTATCTGCTTACCCCAAAGGAATTAGGCGTAAACGTATGTATGTAACTTTTCTAAAATGAATCCGGTGTGGGTGTCCTTCCAATGTGTGGTAGAGAGGTATGATCCGTAGCGCGCCCGATCTAGTATAGGTATTTGCCCTATGTGGCAAATGAAAGCATTTTATTTTGAAACGCATCCGGACTCTAATTCAAAAAGTTTAAATGCAAGTTGACAGGACGAACTTAATTTCAGATACAATACAGACCTACATTTCTTATATCACAAACCAACACGGATTACGTCCAATTTTGGTGTGGCGCTCTTCTGTAAGCGTTCACATTTTAAATCAATGCGTTATAGAAAAAGCAACTCGGTGGTAAGCTTTTCCTAAAGTAAATCGATCTACAATCGTCCCGTTAGTAGAAACACCCCGTATTAAAAGTGTTTCCAACACATAACACTCGTATTAGAAGTGAGTCCTAGACATGCGTTTCATTCAAGAGTAGCTTAAACAAAGCCTCCGCGAAGCCATTAAGCCGGGTTCGGGCGAGCCGCGGCACTCGTAGCTTTCAATGTCAACGCCGCGCGCTGGCCCGCGGCCAACATCGAGGACCTCTACCAAACCTTCCTTTAGTCCTATACTGCAGTGCCATACCAAAACGCTAAATGAATAATTTATAAATACCATTTGCTTACACTTCTCCGATTCCTCGAAAAATTCTCTCATTTCCCTTAGGAATGCTGAAATCTCATCAGCCAACGCGAAAAACTAAAGTGGCCAGATTAATGTTCCGTTACGCGATCCATATTAACGTAGATCAGACCAGACTTACGTCACGGGGAGTTACAAGATAAATAAACTCCGAACTGATTCCCGAGGGTTCAGTGCGAGTGCTAGCCGCTCACCGCGACCAAGTTTTCAGTTTCCCCGCTATATTCTTGTCATAATTATCTAATATTATATAAAACATTAAGACACGCTAAATATCCGAGTTCGTACGGCTTTTTCGCGCCGGTCCTAGCGCCGCTGACGTCAAAACTCGTGTCAACATTAACTGGGTCAGTAGACAAGGATGAATTACATTCGGAACAGGCGGAATCGTACACCCCAGTGATCGTTCCTTTCTAACTATTGATATTGTAGATACTTTCTCTTTCATCTATAAAAGACAAAACAATGAATCACAGAGTATTTTCAAGTGAGAATTTTGAATAGGTATTAGTTTAATAAAATGTTTATTCGAGATATTTTTTAGGGAATTCTGTTTGGTTTCAGAGTAAGATGTTTAAGAGTGCAGAATTCGTAATGCAGTAGTAAGACAGTGCAGGCATGGGAAATGCATAATGTGTGCTGTGCGTGTGTGTGTCGGGTGCTGGGGTGTTGGTTGGGTGTCGGGTGTTGTTCGCTGGCTGCGGAGCGCTAGCCGGCGGGCGCCGCCCGGCAACAGGTCGGGCGATCAATACGGGCGCGCCGACGCGGACCCGCGCGCCCGCCGCGGCCCGCAGCCGCACGCAATATGTTCGCACTTCACGCACGATCCCTGCGAGGGATGATACACGCACGATATTCTGCATCGATCTAGCAAAGCGTTCCTTGTTGATGCACAATAATAAATATCAGACGGAGGGTTCCAGTTAACAGCAGCTTCATTTGTAAAATTGCTACATACAACGACTATTACAAAATCAAAGCTCAGTCATAGCCTAATCTCGATAAAAGAAACTCAAATCAGGCCCTGCAGAAATACTGCTATTATGATCTAGCAAAAACTCATCGACAAATGTGTACGGAGTGAAAAACTTTATAATACCCTATTTTTTTTTCATGTGTACCTATTACATTACACTCGAAAAACACCATCTATTTTTAGACTTTCTAAACACTTCGCAATATTAACTAGTTCCATAAAAACAAATATGCAGACTCAGACACTATCAAATTAATTACGAATAGCAAATAAATATGTTCTCGGCCAGCGTTCCGTTACATTACGACGCGATGGAAATATTGGGATGATTTGTTTCAGAAAGTAGAACACGATACGTATGTTCAGAGTAGATCTACAAGCTAACGGCCAGATATTGTTCATATACAAACAAATTATATAGAAGATAAATCTGGAGGTAATTGTATAGTGACAGACTACCAACCCATTATCCTAGAGAAACGTAACATTTAAGTCGACTTCTACTATATAACCGGTATGATAAGCATCGCGGAACACTATAAAGTTTTTATTATCTCTGATCGGGGCGTAGAGTAGAATGGAACATAAAAATTGTCACCCAATGTAGCATAATTAAGGAAACATGGAAAGGTGAATAGTTCGCAGCGGGGCGGCGTAGATTAGGTGTTGGAGGGCACAGTTCAGGGTCTGAGCATCGGGCTAGAGTTTCCGGAACATGCGATCGCCACATAAATCCGTCGTCGGCGTACTAACGCATTCACTAGCACACTTCGTGGGCGGTAGCAGCGATGCAATCGCTGCCACTACACTTGTCCTATCTATTTAACTAGAAAAGCCCAGTTTATATTGGTAAAATTGACTTTAGAAATAGATACAACATGTCTACAGATCCTTGTCTTAACAAGACTGCTTTACACAAATTATGTCTTCCTTTTCAGAATGACAGCACAACACAAGAGTAGCGTTTTTCGAAATGGTTCTCTATAATGACGTCCTCAAATACCTGGGCAGATACATATAAAGTACCTAATTGATCCCAAATTGACCCGACTTTAACATTTCAACATTGATCTCAACGGCGCCGAAAGCTCATTCAAACGTAATGGAACAAAATATAATCTGTAATCAATACCTAAATATCAGGAGGGTTGCCATTAGCAATGTACTTCCCGACACAACAATCTAAGCTTCAGCCGTGTAATGCTGACCGACAGGCTCATAAATAAAACATTCACGAATTAAGGTCTTGACAAAACCAACCCCTATTCCTAATGATCTTATATTTTTGAATTACGCCCGTAATCTAACGCAGAGTCAGAATTTGTTATACACACGCACGAATTAGCCCGCGTCGATAACGTAAATCGGCAATAGGGTAATGTTGTTGAAGGCAAATGAGGCAATAATCGAATCTAATGGATAAGGAACGGGCGTCTATATTTGTTTACTATTATGAATCCTCACGAAGAGGGCGATGAAATAATATAGTTAAATAAGTAATACAGTGGAGTGAGAATGTTTAAAACCGGTGAAAAGTGCTTACTATAGTCGTGAAAGACACAATTGGGGGGTGTTGTTAAAATTTATTATAATAGAGACCGAGTGTAGAACCTTGAAGTTCTGTGTAGTGATAATAAGTTTCTGAAAGCGTTGGCGTGCGTTCCGCAAGGGGCATTCCGCAACAAACCGTATAGACGTACGCTCGGAGACGGCAAGTAGCAATTTTCCAACCTCTTAAACATGAGAGTGGATGCACGGTTATGCATGAGCATTTCCACATTGCACCAGTGTGATGGAACATATCTACTGATGTACAACGCACAAGAAAATAGAAACATTCATGTGTTTGCCGCAAACATGAAATATGTAAGTCATGTTGATACCACTGCATTACAACAAATAAATCTTTTGGCGCAGTCGTTTATAAAGCAATCGTTTGTGTGGTTGTCGCATTATGACATTTGTCGTTTCTATGTCTAGTAGTCTTTTAACTTGTCAGGTGCAGGTAGATACAGTTAGATCTGTCGATGTTGTAAGGCTAAGCTGAGAGATAAGGAGACGAGTCGCGATAACGCTTCCGCCCGTGATTCGAGACGAACATGGCAGATAGAGTAATCATCTTCGGACAAAGAGTTCCTTGTGCGCTACAACATCCGTCGACGCGTCGCTGCACGCACAAATCAAACAAAACCACACGCTTATCGAGTTACTGATGCTCTTTCAATATGCGTTAAATGATACTGCCGTATAATCAAGTTCTCAGATAATTTATCTGCAATCCCGTCGTTACTATGTAACATGTACGGTTAGTAAAGTTTTAACAGTTTTATAATATATTTTTTTGGTTTGGGTAACATTTACTCGATAAAACATATTTCAATTTTTAATAATGTTTCAGAATATGGACAGATTTATTATTTTCTTGGGAAAAAGAGTTAGAATAGAACAGTACATTATTACTTTCTTTTCTAAGGTTCTCTAGGTCTATGAATATCCAACTAGAAATGCAAGTCATAGTTCACTACTTCTCGCTCGTAATAGCTCCTATCGCTAATTTACGTCGGTGTAAACAGACATATTTGAACAAGTTAAACAATCACATTCGACACCATTTCGTCATGCACCAAATACCCAAGGCGTGTTTGCTACAACAAATATCTACGCCATATAGTTTTTGAAATCGTCACCAGACACTAATAAACAAAGCAGACGGCGTAATTTGAATATTAAATACATAACTGATTGTGTATTAAAATGGCAACTCTGTTACGGTGCTAAGTAGTCCTATATTATGCCACTTATGGTGTTGCTACGTTCATGACTTGTTAGGTATAGATAGATGGTAGATGTTGAGCGATGTGATTGCGGAAGATAAACGTACAAATATTCATCGACCGGACGAGTCAATCGGCGCGGGCGCAGCTCCCATTGAGGGAGCGACTAATTGAGTGTGACGTCACTGGCTCCGCTCCAGCTCAATAGCGAACATCGCAAGCATCGCCAACCATCTCATCTCTCGCCGACCGGCGGTCCAACCGCGTACGTTCTCCTGATAACTTCTCAATGACACCCGATAACGATAACGCTAAATCTACGCCAACCTCTCAGGTAGCAACAACCAAATATAATAAATTCTAACCATGAACAGTGACATCAGAAATGTTTCAAGTGAATACATAATCCCTTTCTACGCTTCTAAATCACGCTTAAATGGGAACCATTGTTTTGTTGACAAAAAACTGCACATGTGAGTAGAATAGCATTAATTAAATGCAGCTCTACTAAACAAACCTACAGCAACTAATCGCGTCATTAAAACGAAAAAACATAACAGGAAAAAAATTACAAATATCCATTTTACAGCTATATCTTTGTATAAATTGTTATACATTGGGGTTAAATATTTAACCCTCACCATATAAAGGTAGGTATTATGGTGTGGCTAGTTATACATCCATTTTCACGTACTCGTTAACGATATTTAAACGAGATAATGTTAATAAGTTATTTCGAAGACTTTATGTAATTTGAATTGTCCGAAATAAATTATTATTTGAATGTTATCTGTGATACTCAGTACGTTGAAATAGGTCAAATAAGTTTAGTTTGAACACTGGTGCGAAGTGACCCAGTAAAGGATGGGCTTGTCTGCGTTACAGTTAGACGGCTAGTGAAGTATTACGTGTGGTGTACTGGCAGCCGTCACCGATACGCGGTCCGGTGGCGCGGGCGTGGGTTACGACACCGCTGAAAACGTAACATCTGCCCCACTAGCTAGCAACAAGGGGCTGCAGTCGCCAATGGTCATCCAAACGCGATGAACAACGCACGGTGTTACACGGTCATGCCGGGCCCCCGCCCCTTGCCCATACTCGGCAACTCCTGGCGGTTCGCCCTTGGACAGAAACCCTGGCGAACCCGCGCCTTAGACATAACATTATGGACCCTAAGAGCTCTAGCCGGCACCGGCGGCGCCGCTAAAGTAGCCAAACTATTCGGACACCCCGATCTCGTGTTCCCATTCTGTGCTGAAGAAACCGCCAGGATATACAGACGTGAAGACGCCATGCCGCACCGAGCTGTGGCGCCGTGTCTCAAACACTATAAACAGGAATTGAGGAAAGACTTTTTCGGTGACGAGCCCGGTCTTATTGGAGTGTAAGTGAATCATTAACTATCTCTCAATTGTAACTACTAGGTGTGTGAAACTAAGCTTTTAATTCAGGCATGGAGAGCCATGGTCCAGATTCAGATCGCGGGTTGCGAAAGCTGTGGCGGCTCCCGAAGCAGCACGAGCCGCGGTGCCAGCTTTAGACGACGTCGCCGACGACTTCGTCTGCAGGTAACTCATCTACCATTTATTACACATGTCATAAAATACATATCTAGCGGGAGAGCGATTCAGAAATGTAGATTGCGTTGCCAACATTTATCTTCGGGTAAATGTGACACGTTCGTGATATATGGATATAGTCGTTCCATTGACATTATACAAACTCCTTGTGATATCAAATAGTACGTAGCGAACATCGTTGTGATTTGTAAAGCTTAGTTATGAATAAACTCTGTGCCAACAACCATATAGTCCCGACACTAACATTAATCGATAGAGTATTTCAAAAATAGATCACTGATTGCTTTCCTTTGCTAGAATTTGTGATATGCATTTCTAAGAACCGCTACAACTGGTAAGTCCATATATGAGTCACTTAATACGATCAAATCGATACTTTAATACCATATTGCACGCGATTGATCTTCTTTTGATAACCCGAATCAGATTACATAGTGGCCGACAGTAAAATGTATTAACGCTTTTAAACCCCTGACGCAACATTTGATAATAAGTAAAGTAAACCCGTCATACAGTAGACGGCTCGTTAATTCGCCGGCAAAAAGTAAGTAGATCAACAGTTTCGCGGTATGCACTCACATTGTTTTATATTTGCATTTCTGTGTACAGCAATGACAGGTGGAATGAAAACAACTCTAAACGTAAAGGCGTAACACGTGTTTTCATGTAGCTTTTATAGAGTGTGTTCTTATAAAGCGTGTTGTGGTCTCAGACAGTAGAATCTCGGTTTAATGACCACATCCCGTTTAAAACAACGGCGTCTGCGCATTTGTTTTGAGCCCCGCTACTGACTCACTGGTCGGAACAACAAACCTCTTTCAATGAAAAACACCGCGTTTCAGTAGAGTAGTTCCGTTCAGTTTTAATTCAAGCAACATAATTTGCATTTAATTATTTTATCACTGTCGAAAATATTAATTCATTATAAAAAGTTCATTATTTTCGTGAATTAATCTTTCGAGTTTTTATACATTAGGGTAGCCTTGCGTCTTTTTAACAACGTGAACGTTATATAACATAAATAAATACAGATTAAATTTATTATCATTGGAAAAGAAAATTTATTCAGTTTGTATTTTAGAATGGAACGCCTAGTGGACGACAATCGCGAGCTGCCAGATGACTTCCTGACTGAGCTGTACAAATGGGCTCTGGAATGTAAGTGCCGATTGATGCATGTAACCATTCTGTCTAATATTCAACGTTATCAATAATGGCAGTTACGAGAGCTAATCCGCTGCAATAAAGCCAACAATGTCTGCTTGTAACTAATCGATCGATACGCGCATAATATTCACGTAAAACAAACACAGCGACGGGGAAGAAGCAAATACTCCTATCTTACAGTTAGGTCTGTGTAAGATAGGAGTATTTGCTTCTTCTCCGTCGACAGTTTGAATTTGCCGAGTAATTACTTCGTTTGCATGCATTTAACGCCATAAATTGTGTTATTGTTTCTATAAAAAAAATTATTGCGTCAATGCAGTGTACTATTAGATTATAGTTAGATTTTAGTTCTCATAATTATGAGTTATTTAATTTGTTTTAGCTGTAGGAGCCTGGGCACTAGGCACGAGACTTGGGTGTCTCAGTGACAACGATGCCGAGGCAAAGCAGATCATCCGATGCATCCACGGGTTCTTCCATAGCGTTCCCGAGTTGGAACTCTCTGCACCATTATGGAGGATATACGCCACGCCAGCTTACAATACCTATGTTGAAGCACTGGATGTCTTCAGGGAATTATGCCTGAGAAGATTGACTGACAAAGGAGTTTGCGCACAAATAGCGAAGCAATCCGGCGAAAAAGTTGCCACGATTCTTGCCTTAGATCTGCTATTAGTGGGCGTGGACACCACCGCGGCCGCCGCAGCGAGCACCATGTACTTATTGGCAAATAATGACAGAGCACAAAAGAGATTGCAACAGGAACTGGACAGTTACCTCCCATCGGACCGCGTTTTACATAGCAAAGACCTGGATAAACTACCGTATCTCCGGGCTTGCATAAAGGAGGCTTTACGGTGAGTTGCGAACTTTTAAAGTTCTCTTTACTATGTTTGCCGAGTTCACAGATATTCTCTTCATTATCATTCAAAGCCTAGGCGTATTTTTGCTCCGCAGCACTCGGAAGGATGGTAATTTTTCTTTAGCTTCTCTGCTGGCAGAGTCACCCTCGCTAGTCTGTTATCTCGGCACATGAGTGTATCTCACGGTAGCAGTTTGCATAATATTGACATTAGGCGCCTAATGTGGCCCGCGCCGCTGCAAACAGGCCTACCGACGTATCGCCCTGTGTCACACCGATAATACCACAGTCGAGCGAGCGTAATCAACAATGACCTCCAAATTTTAATTTATAGCTCAGTAAAATTTATATAAGCATAGGCAAAATGTTGTCTTACATTATTCTGACTGTTCATGTTCAAAGTCTACTAAAGACAAAATATATAATATGAAAAGAAGTATACTTTATTATATATATAAAATATAAATGTAACAATGACTGCCTTTAATAAATTATTGCTTTGTAGCTTTGAAACTTTAGTCTTGTACTAGTTCTAAAAATGCCTGTTGCCGCCTTTGCTAGTTACTTATTAAGTAAATTAAATAAGTAGGCAGCTATCTACTAATGTTAATAATATGATTTATGAATAAGCTCTGTATTATTTTTCCGTGCTTCGTTTAAGGTTAGGTGATGACGTCACGCGGAGATCGTTACTCATACGTCCGATGCCGGTGTTTTGCGGTTTTGACGCCCTATATTGACGTTCGCGGAATAAGCTGAAGCGTTTAACTCTCTTAATTACAACTGTTGAACTCGTTCAATCGACTCCTTGCCAATTAATCTCACACTTCGCGTGATACGGAAATGTTTATCTAACTATAAAATGGCACTAGCTATAAAATTATTTAACGACCTACTCTGATTTACAGACTTAAGACGTCTAAAATAACCCCATTGTAAAATCAAAATGACACGTTTAGTTTTAAAAATATCATCAATAATAATTAATAACAAACAACCGCGGCGAATGGAATTTATTATTAGCTAAGCAATGACAATTTTGTTATTAATTCTTAATTAAGTGTAGCTCAGACGTATTTTTGTCGCATATTAACGGTTGTTTAAACTCATTAATTATGCATTCATTATAGACGGTAATTGGACCAAGCCCCTAGCGTATACCCGACACTGGTATAAACCACAATACTCGTAGATACCACCCTAGTTGAAAATATACGTGGATCATCGCGTTATAATATGACTATAATATCACTGTGGCCAGTCGTCTTGTATTACAATCGACAATGGAAGTAACGCTTCTTTACAAGCCTATAGCAAACATAAAGAGACTACAAGTTGTATAACGCGTTGAACACATGAAATTCGTTATCAATTTTCTATCGACCCATTTAAAACTTTGGTATGTTTATTGCTAGTTGCATTCGTCATGTACGTAAGCAGTGAGGCCCTGACCCACGGTTTCATAATCATTATTCGGCGTGTAATGTTTTAATGCATATAGCAAGCTATGCCAGTATTCTGTCTCACGCACTGATAACGCCAAGCATCGTTCAAGCTGAAATTGACAGCTCGCATCGACCGGTCTCGCATCAATGCGACACGTAACGAGACATCTACGCACTTATTATCACTTGCAAGCAGCCCGCCATTATGTAATATTGAACCTTTGAACGACAAGGAATGCAGTGAAACTTGTTATTTAAACAGTCCCAAGATTGACACGTGTTTCGTCAATCGATGGAAAAATGTTTTTTATCGCGTAACCTATTAAGCAAAGATGTCAAATAAAGATATATATTTACATATTTTTTTTACAGAATTAAACCAGTTATTTTGGGAAACGGGCGCTGTATCCAATCTGACGCAGTAATATCTGGATTTGAAGTGCCCAAAGGGGTGAGGTTATTAATAATTCTGTTTAGATTTACGTGTTTACTTTGTACATTTTTAAGCTCATATGTATGATTTCAGTCGCATGTAGTGTTTCCTCATTACATACTGTCGAATGAGGAGCGATACTTTCCCGCGCCGGACAAGTATGTGCCGGAGAGGTGGCTGAGGGACCGTGACATTGAGAAGAGGGAACCACAATGTCCCGTGAAGAGCTCCGAACCTGGCACAACACAGTTCTCTAGCTGTCCACACGCCCAGGCGTCGTCAGTATGGAAGAGACAGAAGGAAGTGGGCATACATCCGTTTGCCTCTTTACCTTTCGGGTTCGGCAGAAGAATGTGCATCGGGAAGAGGTTTGCCGAAGCAGAGTTACAACTTTTGCTTGCTAAGGTAAACGTGTATTTTATATGGAATACATAATTATATACTTGATCTGATAAGGAAACGATTGGAAGATTTTAGTGCATGTTAATTTACGAGGTAGACAAACTTGCTAGTCTTGTCTCTTTTAATGCGTATTTACAAAGCATTTCTATGCAATGGTTTCTTAATTACAAACTAGTGCTGCAAAGGACTTTAGGCTTTTAGCCCTAAATTTCAGCCTACCGAGTCCTTTTTGGGACTAGACCAGTAAAATAGGGCTTTAAAAGCTTCGTCATTTTAAAAAACTTTTAGCTATTTTTAAAGTAGTAGGCTTTAAAAAACCCTATAGCCTTTTTAATGTAGTAGGCTTTTAAAAAGCCTATAGCTTTTTTAAAGTAGTAGGCTTTTTGGGACTGGAGTCTTTATTATCATTTTTTAGTAAAAGCCTTTTTACCGATTTCAAAAAAGGGAGTTATCAATTCGATACGTATGTATATAATATTATTGGAGCTACATAAAATTCACACATGATATTGGCCTTAAAAATCGGTTGTTTTCGCCACGTTTTACAAATATTGAGGGACTGTCTGAAATTGTGTATCACTGGTAGTAGTCCCTTAGTAAAAAATATTAAATAAAAAGTAATTAAATATAAACTGTAGCGCGAGAAACGAAACGTCTTACCGGACGACGCGAGCGCCGCCTACCGGCCCGTTACGAAAGCTACATTCTCGAGTAGTTGATAAGTTGATACGAAAATTCCACCCCGCGCGCCGCGAAAAATAGTTTTGTTATCCTAATTTAAGTGACCTACACTGATTAAAAACGTTAATTTCTCAAGGACTGGTTTCATTCCGAGGTCCCAAGAACTCTCGCTAAAAAACTTCTAAAAACCACTTAAAAGAATACAATTAAGTACCTTAGTAAGTTTAGAACTTAGTTGATTTTAATCTATCAATGGCCCCGATTCCTGGAGACACCGTCTAATTTTATTTTAAGTTATATCTGTCATTTTCATATCCGTCGAAAAGGAAAGGGACGGATGATTCACAGCTCTTAATTTTAGGAAGAATGAGTAAATGAACGTGTCGGGTTATTGACTGATGTAAAATTTTTAGACGGTTGGTTTAGATTTGTGCTTAAAATTGACGTGTGTTCCATAAATTTTATGCTTGTCGATTACCCGTCCCTTTCCTTTTCGGCGGATAAGAAAATGACAGATATAACTTAAAATAAAATTAGATGGTATTTACAGGAATTAGCACCATTATCAATGTAAAATAAAAACTAATTGTTATGATCAAGTATATTTTCATTTAAGTACCTAATATACCTAATAGTCTATTACTATACTGTTACCACAGAGTACTATATAATACTGGCGTAAGTAATTTGTATGGGGCTGACAGGACGTGCTGTTACGTATTACTATAATTATTAGACTATTTCCATACTAATTGATAGTAAGAAGTTATTTTCAATATTCATAGTTAGTTAGCTAGTTGTGCATCTAACAATAAATCAATTTTTCACAGTGTTTGTGTAGGTATATATGTTTTTAAAGTTTGTTGTACCCACCCACACTTTTACTTTTTTTACTTCAGAAAGGGACTGTATGTATAGCCTAAATAACCTTAAGGTCTAAGAGCTTCATAGGCTTTTTGAGCGTCTTATTTTATTAAATTAGTCTTAAACAAGGTTAGGCCTTTTTAAGGCCTTTAGGCTTATAACCAATAGGCTTGAATAGGCTTAACCCTAGCCTAACCGCAAGTACTAAATGGCTTTATAGGTTTTTAGCCTACTAAGCTTTTTATTTAACAGTCTAGTCTTAAAATAAGGGCTAAAAGCCTAAAGTTCTTTGCAGCACTATTACAAACTGTTTTGATACCCTCTATCTCTCATTTCTAAGAACAAAAACTCGTTATGAAAAACTTAACAGATGGTGTCTTGTTCCAGACATTTCAACGCTACAATGTATCGTGGCGGCACAGCGAGCTAACCTACAGCGTGACTCCCACTTACGTGCCCAACGAGCCACTGAGGTTCGCACTCACACCGAGGAAAACATCACTAGCTAACTAACAGAAACTAGGTAGTTGATATACGACTAACTAATTAGCTAATATAAATCATAATATGATTCACATAAGTTCACATATTATGTGAACATAGTACAGTCACGAGCACTAATATGTACTTTTTGACAAATAAAACCGTAAGTCTCATTAAACGTCAAATATGATAGTGCGACAGGGTTCTAAAGTGGGTACATGAAATATCATGTAAAAAAAAAACAATGTCGTAGTCATGAGCTATTGCTCATGACTGTACATCTTCGAAAAAGGTACGACATTGTTTTTTTTTTTAAGACTTTTACGTTTTTCATCATCGTTATATAAAATATGATTAATTGTAATTTTAATTATTTTATCATTTGATTGACCATGACCGTGCCTTCATTACAATTTATTAAGTATTTAAAATTCACAATCATAACATTTCAAAATTAAGTTCTGTGTAATAAAGTGTTTTTGATTTGAAATATGATAGGCCTCATGACACTATAGCATCCGTCTACTCGTTTAAAAAAATAAAATTGTAAACAGTGTCTGCGAGACACTTACGTTCGTGTCTGTATAGTCCGATACGGGAGCTTCAAAGTCTGCCATACGTTTTTCATGTACTTACAATTTACTAATGCGTCGAATGACATTATTTTACTTGAAAACGTTATTTCTTGCGTGTACCTTCTTAAAATAGTAATGATCCAACACTTGATAGTCAAGTTCCAACTGTAGGTCAAAGGTACATAAGATCAAGCTTCATTCAAATAAAATTAAAAAGAAAGAAGACTGCATAATAATGTTGCACCATTTTCAGTAGATGTTACATTGATACCGACGTCTGATAGTATTAGTAGCTCTACAATATACTGTTAACGTCCCAATTAATTAATAAGATTAGCTTCTATAATACGATTACTGGTTATAATAGCTAGTTCGAGTTTCTCTTTTTAAAACTTGTTGTAGTTTGTTAATTTTAGAATTTGTGTTGAATTCCAAATTAAACAGCCCAAACAAGTTGCAATAACGCCAAAGTTAATAAAGATTGACATTGTTCACTTTGTTTTTAAGTAGTTACGTATGTTTAATATGTAAATAAATTAGTTCTAAATAGCTTAAGGCATTCAAGTTTTGAAGTTTATTCCTATTATCGAAAGGATTTTAAGTAAGCGATATATTTAGTACTTATAACTTTGAAACATACTAAATAAAGTCTAAATTATAACTTGTACTTAGCCTATAATTAATAGTTTTAATGTGTCATATTTAAGCGGATTATAGAACAAAGACAAACTTAAAGCAGAATATATGTTGTCTAGCCTATTATTATTGTGTATGTTTAATATAATAGCATAGAGGCGGGATACGGGTAAATATGAAACATTATTATGTACATACAAACTAACTCAAACGATAGATCACTGATATGTCGCTGACCATGATGCAATCGGCGTTCGTAAAAATAGTGATTCATTATTATAGGTAGCAACGGATTAATAGTATATATCAAATTTGATACTTTCAGCTGCTAGATACCGGTATTTTTTACATGGTCGTTGTTGGATTTATTAATGTACCAACTGGGTCTGCACGGTAACACCGCCGTGCGCGGCGCGAATTATATCGAGGGCTACGACCAATAGACGCAGTGAATACTATCCACGTAGGTAGACATTGTACGGTTATTGGTGGAAGCTCTCGATATGATTCGCGCCGCGCATGACGTTGTTACTGTGCCGTGGTTACAGGAAATTATAAGCAATGTACGGTCACGAGTACTAATATCACACTTTGAAACCATGCCACATTAACTTTTTAGACAAATTAAACTGTAAGTCTCATTAAATGTCAAATGTGATAGTGCGACAGGGACAAGTGGGTATATGATATTGCTCATGACTGTACTCGTACATCTACAAAAGTATTAATCTGCCGAAGTATTCGATTTCTTCAATAAATAGTGGCGGGAAGTTCACCAGGAGTACCAGGAGAGCATAACGAACGTGAAGCAAATACTTACTATTTGGCGGAATCGTTGAGCTGGTACTCGTTGGAGCGGCCGAAGCACTCCTGCACGCCGGCGTCCGCCCACAGCCGCTTCATCGCTGCGAGCAACTCCTCGCTGAACGGCTCCGTGTCTTCCATCCGCTGGATCACGTCGAACACCATCTTGCCGTCGCTCTGTAATGAGGGGCTTTGGTTAACATTCAAATGGATAGACAAACATAAACAGCCTATACATACGAGTATACGTCCCACATCTGGGGACAGGCCTCCCTTCAATCAAACGAAGAGGGTGCGAAGAATACTCCACCAAGGTGGAGATACTGTATAGTATCACATAACTAACTAATACTAGTATCAGCCTACCCTGATTAACAGAACGTATTCGGTAGCTTGTAGACTGAAGAGACAGAGCGATACGAAGTAACTGTAACTATATCAATAGATATAAGTAGCTAGTAATTTTCAAGCCCTAAACATTGACATATGTATTATCACATAAACTAAACTTTTTTTTATTAAAAGAAAGGCTTGATTAATGTTAGACTTCAAAACTTGATATGTTTGTAGATAGTTGGGGTCGGCGCTCACATAAATTTTCCTATCTTTCCAAAAAAAAAGAATTCCTCTTAACATTATATAAAAACTAGCAAAATTCCCATATTACATGTTAAACGGTTCTTTACATATTACAACACTACAAGTGTTTTATTTACAAGTACTCACTCAGCAGAACTAAAAATCAAAGTGATTCGTAGTCTTAGTAAACGGTGTCAAAGCAAAGCCGTTTAAGTAAAGCCATGGCTCGGAGTTAAGTAACCGAGTGTTAGAGTTCATTCTCTAACGAGATTAGCTGTCCTTTTAGCGGATATGTTCCAACGGTCGTTACTAACACTTTCTATACGCAATTTCTTTAGAAACTTCATGTGAAACACTAAACTATAACATACAGGGTGTTAGTAAAGAATACTAATCTAAGGGGGATGATTCTGAGTTAATATCAAGTGGAATTTTCCGTCGCAAAATTCATGTTTTTTTTTTGTTTACTTAATTTATTTTTTCAATTCTCTACTTATGAGATAGAAAATTCCACTTGGTTTTAACTCAGAATAATAGGATAAATTCATCCTTCTCAGTATTCGTTACGATGTCACTTAAACACACGTTACAAGTACGTACAGATGTCCATATAAGTTCGCATGGGTGTTAGTAACACCGTAACGAATAATGAGGGGGATGATTCAGACTATAATTCTGAGTTGATATCAAGTTCCAGACGGAAATTTAATGAATATTTAGTGTATTTTTTAAATTATTTTCCGTTCCGTATTTTTGCGACGGAAAATTCCACTTGACATCAGCTCAGAATCATGGTCCGAATCATACCTCAGTTTTCGTTGTGATGTTACTAACACCCTGTATATTTCAAAAATGCGACTCAAACTGAAAATTGAAAATGTAAGGGTAGGAACGAGACACTCCCAAGTTCCTAACACAAGCATTCTTGAATTGCGTACAATAAACTTTTATTTTTTAATACGAGCAAACAAGAACTTTAATATTATTGTATCTGATCATGTAAATCCAAATCAGTCTTTCACTATGTGACATTTATGTAGTTCTTTTTAGCCTTACTAAACACAACTCTAGACACTATAATAAACATATTAAGAAATTCAAATAAATATTATAAAAAATAACAAAATAATTTTAGTCCACTCTGTTACGAAAACTCATTTTGAGCCCGAGAGCATGGCTCACTCGTGCAGGTAACATTTAAAAGTCTAAGTAAGAAATAGGATTATAAAGGGCCGAGATTAAATTAGGAAGAGAAAGCGACAATAACAAAGACAAACGGAAAGAGCGGACCATATTTTTCAGAGGAAATGAGAATTTCCTCGCAACGCGGCGTGTAATTTCATGCAAAAAGTAAATAATCCATACAACAAGCTTATGCTTTTACTCTGGGTTTCCTACTTGAAATATAGTGTAATTATAACTTTCACAGGAAGGTGAGACAATTTCTAATTTCAAGAAACGTTCAAATCCTGTGTGAAAGAGATTCATCGATTTGTCCGCTTGCTTTGGTAAGACGACTCGCTGGCTCGATGTTTATAGCGGCGATTGACAAATCAAAACTCGTACTCGTGTTTTCTGCTAATATTGCAACTAACTTTGAGAAATGCGATATCTTTCTATGGCATGTCAAAGGTGCTTATTTGTTATTAACATCAAAATGTTTGGCATTTATCAATATCATCAGAAACTCATGTACCAAGTTTCCGAACCCATCGCTACTCGCTACCCGTGGCGATTGGGACGAGTCGCCGTCTTTGCCGACTCTAAAAGCGCATGCGCGCCGAGCCGAGCCGACACCCGGGCTCGGCAGCCATTCACAACCCCACCCCACTGCCACCGCACTGTACATTCGCATCCATTAGATATTGATATTCTCTTAAACACAACCGTGGAAAATCCGTCCCATGCATGGTCAGGGACGAAGAGACAAAATTAGAACGTTTTGTACTGACTGTCGGATTTGACCAATTTGACTATCCATCGCATAGTGTCTAGTCTAAAAAATATTATTACTGATTATTGGAAACCCGTCCCATCAAGCTAATTAATAATATTTTTACATATTAAGACACGAATAATTACTAACATAGTTGCAGGTTTGTCTTTATATTGATTCTATCTCCAATAGTATTCGGGGAGTTAGTTTATGTACACAACCGTGGAAAACGTCGTTAGAAGCATCGAACTAACTATCGTCATAAACCCAAGCGATGCATGTCAACGGCTAGTTTTCCTTACTTCAGTTCCTTATAATAACACTTAATAGGTGGCTTCAAGCTGTTTACAATTCTAATCAGACGTTTCACAGAACGGCCGGAGAGATGATTGGCACGTTACAGCTAACTGCCAAGAAACTGTGGTAAATAATTGCAATCCATTGTATACACGAGGCTACCAAACAGTTTTTGCTGATCAATACTAGACAGTTTTTCTTTTTAGAACACGAACTTTTAAGCTATTTGAAATTTTGCTTAACAGTCCAGCACTAGCAGTATACTTGGGTCTATCTGGTATCTACAGGTGGGCGCAAGAAGCCGGTTAGAACACATTAGTCTGTTTCACTTTGCCATGTAATGTTTCATGCAAAACACCAAATGGTCCGGCATCGGAGTCTCCATTAGTGTTTGTACATATGTAGCCGCTGTTGGACATGTTTTATTCCAGACAGGGCTGTCACGACGGCCGCTTTCATCGCGCGTCCCTCACAGATAACGTTTTGAAGTACGGGGCCATTTACACAGCGCTGCTTCTCGCTCTGACTCACAGATAATTATTATGCACAAACTACGGAAAGTTATCAATCTGCTCCAATGAACGGCTTACCAGCGCTTATTTAACTTTGCAGCATAAGCCCTTGTGATATTGATACTGTATTGTGTATACTTGGGTATTATACCGATCGCTTTGACATCACAGTAGCATTGATTTATTACCTAACTAAAAATAGAGCATTAATATTATTTACATGAAAATGATGTAAGCATAAAGTATCAGTACATAAAGTATCAGTAAATTACTGACGTTTAACACAATCAGTTAGGGTCGTTAGTTGTACAAAGTAAGGATCGATAGCTAGGAACACTAATAGTCTGTACTGAGAACTATGATCGATATCCTGTGGGTATGTGTAGTTGCTACTTTAACAGTAGATATTATTTGTTTCCATTTAAAGTGGTATTCAGTTGTTTGATAAACCTAGCATACCTTTCTGATGAGGCTTTGTAAAAGCAAAACGTGGTTTACTATATCAGTGGCAGCTGCCTCGGTATCGCGGCGATATGATAAATGGAAAATACATTATTTACTCATGTCAGGCGACACCAACGTCATTACGCGTCATGATGGACGAGACAATTACACTGGCTTTGGAAAGAACGAGTGTTGTGTAAGACGTGTGACGTCGCCGTGACGTTATAGCATAACTTCGAGGCTGGGGCCCCGCAGATGGACGAGCAGATTGTGACATAGCACCACACAGGTTTTTACACACACGATAACAACTGTTAAACGAGAAGACCAAGGAGATCTAGTTCCGCCGATAAACACGTAAACTCTGTTCTATCGCCAATATCGCACATGCTTTTAAGTAGTTGATGAGTTAAGCACTTCATTTTATTACCGACGTCCTCCAATAACAATCGTCTGGTTGTCGACAGGACGATAGCCGGAACGAATCAATAGCACCAGCGATCGTGTCCGTAAAGCAGAACAAAATCTGTGTGGTAGCCGTATATGTAGGCAAACAATGGCCGCGTACATAATAAATGAACGTATAGCAAATATGCTGCAGAGCCGGGAATATGCAGCCGCGGAGTCGAGCTCATGAATAAACTACGCAATATTGATCTATACAGCAGGCATTTCATGAAATCGAACCGGCGCGGCGCCCGGCGAATGCAATTCACGATGCATGCTCCCTTTCATTATGTACGACTTTATTATCCTAATGTCCATCGTGGCATTAGACGAGCTGTATTGATTAAAATTGATGCCCGTCATCATAGCTAAAGTTTCAAATCTTCATTCGAAACAGGGTGATTCATAAACGACTTAACAAACGAGGTATTAGCGAATATGATGCGGTGATCAAACTCCGAGTTAAATTGAGTGAGGTTAAAACTCCTGTTTGATAGTGTAGTGGGAATATAAACCACGGGACTGCTCCATATAACCGGCCGTGGCAGGCGGAAGCTGAAAGCACTTAGTGAGATCTCGGTGCAATCCAAATATTTTTTGACGGACGAACCGACCGTTATTTATAGAATACGGCCGACACATAATCTATACAGTTTATCGTTTACGCAACGCGATTTTACTACTTAGTTATTAGAGTAAGAGCTCTGTATTGGTTCGGTAATGATCTTTATAATGAAGTGCTGTTGTTTCGATTTGTTTTTGGTAAGGTTTGTGGCATTATGAGCTCTGTGGCCTTGCATTGCAGATTATGATTTATTGTCATTTCTAGCCCGAGTGTCCCACTACGGGGAAAAAGCTTGCAGGAAATCGTCTAAGTAGATCTTTGCCTAATTGTCCCACGATCGTGCAAAAAACATAACATAAGCTCAATTGAAAGAATTGGCCTTTGATAGGCAAGAATGAAGACAAGAATGAGCGTGACTCTTAAATTAGTGACGTGAACATAAGCTCACGACTATATTCCCAATTGGGGTAGTCAGAGGTACCTACATCCATTGCATGTTCAAAAATATCATAATTGTCCCTGTCATCTATCCGGTTTTGGATATAGGTTTCCTGTCCTCTTCTCCGGTAGTGCGCCCTCTGCAAATGGAAATGGGCGAGGCACATCGCTAGAATGGATGGTAGCTGGGCCAGGAAAAATGAATGGAGACCCAGAGCGAATGATAAAAAAGAACAAAAAAGTTACCTCCCGATCCTTATTGCCATAGGTGATGCCCAGGTTGGGCATGGCGCGCAGGATGGCCACCAGCGACTGGATCGTGTTGCTGTACACCACCGGCCGGTACTGTTTGAAGTCTTCATTCGTGAACCCACTTTCGTGAATAATTCTGTTGGCAAAATAAAGTATCATTAGTTATTTGTAGGTAAGGTACTACATAATGCTAAGTTAATAGTGAATAGAAGTTAGGTTGGGTGGAACAGACGTGCATACACACATACATACATATCAGTCAAACACATAACCGTCCTTTTTGCTTCGCACCAGTCGGGCAAAAAAATAGTTTGTCGAATATTATTTTTTTATGTACTTATGTTTAAATGGTTTCTTGTGTAAACGTACAATAATGCAGATGTATTTGTGTGTAATTAAAAATCTCGCGTGAGCACAAACCATGACTTAACGCAATTTTTGATCCACAGCTATTAGAAATACTCGAATGAATGTTGAATCTCCTTACAGATTGTAATCGAATCACCTTATAGATATAGAAACATGTTTTATTCTAGGATTTCCAGATATCTGAAAACAACAAATGTACACTAACATGATCCACGCATCATTATTTGTACATTATAAAAGTGTTAGCCTTTGGTTTTGGTTTCATACAAGACTATTAACCCGGCCCTAGGGGAAACAGAGTTATCTTTTCTGCCTTCCACTGGGACAATTCCTGTTTGACGCGTCCTTGTCGCGGGGGTGGGTGGGGTGAGATGGTGGCTGAGTTCGGATAGGGACCTACGGGGTATAATGTAGATCCCTTGCCTAGAGATATGGATGAAGACCTCAACAGTTGCAGGGGCGGAGATGGAAACCACGGTACGGCACTGCAGGACGAAAGAGGCAAGAAGCAGGGACTGTAACCTGGAACCTGACAGACGGCAGCAATTACTGTCAGTACTATTCAGAGGCGGAGGACAGGAGTACTAGTACGGCTTTAAAATAGACTACTCTGGGCGCCATCCCACTCGCGTCAAGAGTACTGCGGGGCGGAAGGCAAGAGGGAAACCACTGTTCAATTTCTCCCTAAAAAGTAACATGGAGAATGCTACACCGACAAGAGCTCTTAAATTACTGATAATCATGCTCATTGGTAGGTGACAGAAATAGACACGATGTGTCCCAAAATGAGGAGTCTATTTTGGGCATCGGCCTAAAATCTATTACTCTGTACAGAACTGAATTATATGAAGGCAATACTAATTAATACACGAACCGTGTACTCCAATGGAAATAGCGCACGTGGGAGTCCTAGTATCTATATAATTATATAGGCATAGAATACGGAATAATACTATGTATAGAACGGCAACTGTCCACTCCCCACCAGCGGCTGAACTAGGTTTACCTCACAATCCATTGTATCGGGATTGATGATGATGAAGGTTGTGTCCCTTCTATAGTCCGTTCAAGAATGATCTTCATAAAAGGTAAACAAATATGGCTGCCGATATTTTTTATCTGTGTCAAACTGCATACTAGTGAAGTGCTGAATTGATTTTAGCTCAAGTTATTTTATCAAAATGAACTGACTCTCTTGGGTTGTTTGAATATTTTGTATGATAATATTAAAATATATATTGTATGTTTCTTTGTGGTTATACTAACTCACTTTGAAAGTCATTTTTTCTGCGCATTTCGGCTTATTAAGTACAGTACACTCACTTAAGTTATTCACGGAACTGACTCGTTTTCCTGACCTGAATGAAATGTCTCATCACTAATCGTCAAATTGACAGTTAGCCACAGATTAACAAGAATTTATGATGTCAACTTTTTTGTGTGAGTTTTTGTTTGATTTTTGTTTTTACATGAAAAAATGTGTTTTTAATAATTATTTTACGTTAATTTCACATTTAGCTAAGAAATCATACATCTATTGAGTGCTACGGATGTTATTAGAAGAATACTTTGGGTAGTTTAGGTGAAATTCGAACATTCTTTGTAGTAACATGTTTGTTTACCTTTTATGAAGATCATTTTTGAATGGACTATACAATTATGGACCTTATTATTGGATTGTAAGATGATCCATGCTTGGGAAGGCAAGTTAAGCCCTTGGTGCCGGTTACTACTTACTGATGTAAGTATGTAGTCGTTACATGAGCCATGTCAGGGGCCTTTAGCGGCTCAGTAATACTGACACCAAGGTTGATGAGGTCGGTATTACTGGATGGGCGATGGGCTAATAACCCATCATCCGTATCAAAAGTATCTGCGACTTGCAAGTTGTCTTCTGAATACTTGAGGCTTATCAACTATAGGGGTCTCGGTAAAGTATTTAGGAGATCCATGGTGTCATCATCTTCTAGCGTTAAAAATTAAATTCTTCAGATTAGGTTACATAGTTACATGCCTCGAAAAAATCCGGGAACGTGAGTTTCTTCGCGATGTTTTCCTTCACAGCTGAACACATGATAATCATTTAAAACCCAAAAATGAATTCGAAAACAACTTCGAAAATCATTGGTACATAACATAACAAATACTGTATTGAATAAACCGGAAATACAGAAATACACAACAAAAGAGAAATGTAGAGTATAATAGGCGGCCCTATTGCTAAATAGAAATCTCTTCCAGGCAACCCCTATACTATGTATGTATAACCAATTTTCCTTTATTGGAAACGGCGCCCATCTGACATGCGCGTCACTTAAGTCCAGCCATAGCTGAGCGAATTTCCCAATCAAAACATTGCCGTGGCGCCAGTTTCCCAAGCCCGCTTCATTGTTAGCTCACATGTGTCTGGGCACGTGTTTGCTCCGGATATGGATCAACTGTAAGGTGTTCCGGACTTTGATAACGTAAAGCTACCTACAAACCACAGAATAAAGAATAATAAAACTTTCCGCCCGCTCCAATTCGTATCTGGCGCCGAGCAAGGTTTACCTCACCCCCTCTAGGTCTGACTTAAATCTAAATGGCCGTAACGTGAGCCGTTAAGTAGTAAGCAGTAGTTTTAGGCGGATGTGACGTTCGTTATGTAAAAATTTACGATTCAAAGTGTAACTATGTTACCTACTGAATAAAGATATTTTTGAATTTGAATTTGAATAAGGGGGTGAACGCACGGACTGTGTGTCTTCCTCGCACTTACATGGTAAGGAGGCACAAGAATGAGATTTTTGTATGAAGTATTTTGGCTGTGCTAGAACTCAGGCCTGTTACCCTAAAGGCGGTAGGAGCCATTGTCAGAGGACAACTTGCAATCACTTAGGTGGCTTATCAGCCCGTTAACCATGATTAGCTCACAACTTTGAACAATAGGGTTATTACGAACTAATAATGCGATCCGTCTGTATGTCTCCGGAATAGTCATTCTATTTAGTAATCTAAACTGCTATGAGACGATATGTTATTATTGATTACTTATTTTAGTATTTTTTAAGATAAATTCTGCCATACAATCCCAACACGCGAAATTGTAAACTGTGTTAATGTGCGTGCCTAACAATAATTATTAGTTCTAAGAATTTGAACCGCTACTCAGACTTTGTTATCATTTTCCAATTCTCGCAATTGTAGTTGCAGTAAAGTGGTTTGGGCGAAACTAAAAGTGTTCACAATTCGTAGTTCTTTTATGGACTAAGTGTACGGTATCTATTAAGCTGTTTAAGATTCGGCCACACTCAGTCTCAACTACACAAATTCTTAATTGCACACGTGAGCACTCTAGTACATGCCGCGTTTTGCTGTCTTATCTGCTTGTGCAAATAACAATTACTGCGAAAAACATTGTGCGTGTAGTCGATGCTTCATAATGTAGTTATGTTCGTTCATGACAGTAGTTATATACAAATGTTGCGAATACATGTTTCTATTTCATAGAATTATTCAACAGAATAATTCATAAAAATCAGACACATTAATTGCATCTGACGACGCGACGTGGGATTTATTCTGAGCCATTATCGCCGAGTCATGGATGAAAGTTTGCCTGATGGATGATACGATAGATAAACATTTCGAAACATGTAAGACACCAGGGGTCAATAGCATGCGGTTCAAATTATGGTTACTTATGACAACAAACCATTGGAATAGGTATGGTACCTGTTATCTTTATATGCGGCCCATGTTCGGTTCTTGTTATGTGGACTGTAGTAGATGATGAAAGGTCGAGGGTTCTACTTCCAAGTGCAAACAGCAGTTGTTGCTTGTCATTATTTATTTATTGGTACACTTTCGCGAGAGGCGTCGGCCATTCAAGTCGGTACAATATTGCCATATAAAAATATTCTTAATTTTTAATTGTATAAAATTTATATTTTCATACTTGTGTTGCCAGTGTTTCATTGAGTACTACTTTGGACCTAAGCACTAAAACATGTTCTTTATTGAAAGTTAAACCTATTCATTCAACGCTTTTCATTCGCTGATTAGACAAGCGAAAGATAGTTCTTAGTGCACATTGCATAGTAACAATAGAGTTCCATACAAAATGTACGAAAATGCTTTAGAAATACCGATATCCGTTATCCCAACGAACCACCGGAGCAAACGTTACAAGTGCGCGTTAATAAAGCAAGTAAACTAGAGATTACTCATCCGTTCACTAGGTAACCATGAATCATTGGTGAGATAAGACACTTCCAGTCACTGGATCGACATTGGTGTACGACTATGACGAGATATTCAAAGAATTGTTTGAAAACAAACGGAATGGACCTTGTAGTCGTAAGTTCTTTGGTTAGGTTCGTCAATATACACCTACAAGTCAAAAAGTTCGGATTCGATTCCTATAATATGTAATTAAGGCAAATGAGCGCGTGTTTGTGTTTTCCGTATAATGTCTTAAAATAATTTTAAAAAACAAAGGCCATCATTCACTGCTTGGCCGGGCAGATGCGGAACCATAACTACTTACCAGTAGTGTAGTAGTAAAGTGCATAATATGCTCTGAGTCCGCTTTGGTTTATAAAGTGGTATGTAAGGTCTATTTATTTATTTATTTATTTAATGGATCACTTACAGCTATTGTTTATTAATTTCATCCGTAACCAAAAGCTTCAAAACTAAGTATTAATAGTTCAACCTCCTAAATAGCAGTGGGGTGGAAATTATTAGCTACACGATCAAAATCAATGAAACCATTTCTGTACATTTTATGGCGCAGAAACTACATAAAACTTCCTGAATATTAACTAAGCTAGGTAAGGCAAATTGTACATTTGAAAATCACAAATTTTGACACCACAATGCCTATTTAGTTACCGCTTTTCACATCACAACAATAGCAGAACACACTTCTCACGTAAATCGTGGGAAACATCAGACGCGAAAGTAATAAAAAATATGATAGGCCACAATTATAATAGTTATTTAGACTTGGTATACTTTTAAATAGAAATTAAGTGTAAACTATTAGAAAGTTAGTAGTAATTCCTTTATCTGTAAAGTAGGTATGTCTGGAAAGGTAGGACAAATTATACATTTAAGGGGTCATAAACTGTACGTCACACCCCATCCTAAAAAGGAAGAGGCTAATATTTCAAGGCCGTCCTTGAGTGCAGTTGCTAACCGTACCGATGGCTGACGTACAACATGCGAAAAAATGCGGTCCTCTGAAACCACGACAATAGGTGGTGACGTCACACCGCGCTTTGCGGCGACTGTGGCACGCGTCCCTTCTGCAAACTCTTCATTATTCCACAGTGCGAGAACACGAACAATGAAAACAACGTATGCATACACAAAGAGGTATTTCGAAAAACATTCAAGTTCCCCGGACTCGCGTTTGAGATAATAGAGAAGAGGGAAACTCATTTTCTCCACGAGCGTGCGCGATATGAGAAGTTCAGTGAACTAAAGAGCGCAAGTCACTCGTACGGCCCCTACCCCTGAGTCATGCCAGCGCATTTTGTCATTTAGTTTAATTGCTTGGCGTTCTTTTAGCTTCTTTCACGCGCTAACAACGAAAAAATGACTTTTCGTAAAAGAAACGATTCAGAAAGGTTAACGATACCAATGTTTGGCCGGGACTTAATCGTTAACCGAAATGTAATGGCAGGAAAGCTGTTTATATTAACAGGAAAATCATCAATAAATGCGTCATAGTACCTATTAGTACAGTTATAACAAATAGCATTACGCTATAGGAAAATAATAATATAGGTAGTTTAACGAAATAAAACTGAAGTGAACCTACTTGTTATGGTTAATTCGGAACCACAGCGCGACTTGGGAAGGCGAACTACACATTTATAATTTCTTGTCAAGGAAAAGTGAGGAACAATGTCAGTGTACCGGCCCTGGAGCAGGTCAAGTATAGCGCATGCGTGGAGGATTTACGCCACATACCTTGCATGGTTCTCTGCGTGTCCCGCATCCGGGGCAGTGAGTGTTACGTCACCGGCACCGCTGTGGCACACTGATTACCGGCGTTCATCTCTTATTGGCACGCTAATCCGCGACCGACGAGATACCGTCACTTGTTGACATGGCACTAGATAAGATTACACTTGGAATTGGCCTGTGTTTGCCGTGCGCAGAGCTCCGGTACCCATTACGAGGAAACATTCATACGACTTATGTAAGGTGGGTCGTTGAACTTGATTATAGGTTAGTGAGAAGAGCAATTGAGTACATACAATGTTTGCCACATGAGTTTCTATGCCAATAACTACATAACCTTGTGTCATTTCGCGTCAGAGCTAGAACGATCTATTCCACATAAGTCACCGATATAGCTCGGAGAATTGCAAAGCTGAAGTGGCAGTGGGCAGGACACATAGCGAGGAGAACCGATGGCCGATGGGGCGGAAAGGTTCTGGAGTGGCGACCACGTGTCGGACGACGCTCAGTGGGTAGGCCCGCTACAAGGTGGACCGACAATCTGGTGAAGGTCGCGGGAAGCCGCTGGATGCGGACACCGCAGGACCGAACGTCGTGGAGATCCTTGGGGGAGGCCTATGCCCAGCAGTGGGCGTCATACGGCTGATGATGATGTAAGGTGGGTCGTTGAACTTGATTATAGGTTAGTGAGAAGAGCAATTGAGTACATACAATGTTTGCCACATGAGTTTCTATGCCAATAACTACATAACCTTGCGTCAATTCGCGTCAGAGCTAGAACGATCTATTCCTTGAACCATCCAAGTGAGTAATTTTTCGCAATAAACATCATCTTTTAATTCTGGGCAGACCATCTTTGAAACGAATATATATATTATAGATACCACTTGGTAAATTAACTGACCAAGAGCAACAATTTGGCAGCGTCGTGTCGCCGTGTGACGTCACGATAGTAATTTCACGCCTCGCGACGCGTGCGCCGTGACGATAGCCTTTTGTTTCTAAACACCCGTTAACAGTTAGCTGATAATAGATCTGTCTTCGAATCGGCATCTCAAGTGAGCGTTATAATGAACCAGGTTTCCGTCCGCGACTCCATCCACGTGGAGAGTGATTTCCGGGACATAAACTTTCCTATGTTCTTCCCGGACTCTCAAAATATGTCCATACGAAATTTCATCTAAATCTAATCTAAAGTAAGCGTCAAAAGAGAACAGACAGACAAAGGTACTTTCGCATTAATATTAGTATGAACGGAGTATTAGTGAGTACGGAGATCTTGACGACTCCTAAGTGAATCAGATACGAGTAATATAGGCAATTGTGAAATCTTGATAACGTGAGTCTATTACTCAGTAAGTAATGCTTATGTCAATGATTAAGATGGCTGTAGCTTTAACATGGATGACTTCACGTCTAACTCCCTCGCAGTTCGCCGCAGTAGCTCATTCCTGGAGCGACTTATGTAGTATATAAATAAGAACCCACATAGACTTAAAAATCAACGGTTCGTCTACATATTACGTCAAGTTATTGAACGATAACTACACGAATCGTAGCGATAGACAACAAACATTCGGTGAACTGAGAAAATTGGATTCCTACAGTTCTAATGCCATGTCATTTTGTAATTAAAGAATTACCAACCTAAATAATATATTATGTGTAATTTTCAAACCAAGTCGATCACGTAGACAGGAAAGAATCTTAGACTCAGCGTATAGCACAAAATATATTTCAAAATCATGAACATTTAGGTAGACATAATTAAAGCACATAATAACGGGTTCTTCCGCGTTTAAATGGGGATATGAGACTCCCGATATTTGATCATGGCACTTGCAACAGTGTCGAAATATCGGGAGTCTCATATCCCCATTTAAACGCTGTAAGAACCCGTTATTATGTGCTTTAATTATGATAATAACCGCGTAAACTTAAAACAATGTATTTAGGTAGACATCAGCATGTCCTGGAATCCTTTTCACCAAGTTACTAAGAGCAAACTATCTTAGATAGGACCAGTCATATCATATAATACATTATAATACATATTGCATAAAGTTTGTTGATATCGCTCGTAATCCTTTATCACCAAAACGTTAAAACGCTTGTTGACAAGTCGTAGATATTAGATAAATAGAGATAGTAGCAATCGGACTGAATAATATCGAGTGGCAATAAGAAGTCTACTGTTGTTATTGATTGCTTTACTTCTACCTTATCTAATGACAGTCAGATAGCATTTTGTAGAATCCCCTCTATTTACTCTCAAAAACGATAATTCTTCATCGAATTAAATTAGGCAGATAAGCCTTAGGAGCATGATATAATTGTTGTTCAATGTTTTGATAGCTAATGCAAAAGACAAAAGTACTTACTTCATTTGTTTGACTATAGTACTCTTGCCCGACTCGCCGGCACCTGTAACAAGAACGATTCATTAGAATATGTATTGTCTCACTTTATAACATGCAACCAAAGTATTAGCACATAATTTTGAAATTTTTGAAAACACCAAGTCTCAGCATAACAGATTTGAAAAGATACCAATGTTCACAGCATTGTTGACTCCAGACGTTGCCAGAGCAATAAAACTTGCAGCGGTTAAAAAGTAAATTACAAGCTAAACGTAAACTGTTACAGTTCACATTATACATGTCTCTCGCAGGCAAAAATAGCTTGGGAAAATAAATCAAACGCGCCTGCGGATACCAAATTTTCTGGCTTCTGAAACTTGCTGTGTATTATTTTAGCAGAATCAAAGATATCTACGGTTTATAAAATATATAATACCTATTATTTATTAATACCAATAGAATAGCTCAATAGTAACCAAGGGTTGATCAGATCTGTTATTGACAACCCACATGTTAGAAGAGAAGATACGAATGTTTCTAATGTTAGTTCTGTTCTGTATTAGATAATATAGTAAGGATATAATTTCAAGAACAAGAATAAACAAAGATACGATTTCCTTTCATTATTACAGAAAGCTACCCACAATATCAGACCGCAATTTTCGGTCCAAATAAAAAATCCATTCTGAAAATGGAACATGAAACCATAATCAGCCCAAATCCTGCCTTCTTGAAATCACGACCTTTTCAATTTTATATAAAGCAACACACGGCAGATGTAATCTTGTGGAGAAAGCTAAATATAACCGGGATTCAGAGGACTTGTGTCCCAAACAAAACGTGATGACGTCAATGGCTTGCCTATTGGCATCTGACGGCCTAGGTACGCCCCAAAGGCATCACAAAAGAACGAGAACAATATTTCATGCTATAACGAGGAGGACATCGTAGTTATCTGTCTCAGTCGTAGTAAGTTTATAAATTACATAATGACTCCATTCATCTTTATTCACTAATGGATACTCAACTGAATCTAAGAATGATTCATTCATAATCATAATTGACATCGGGTCATCAATTATCTAGAATTAGACATAGATTTGAGATGTGCCATTCGTAATAACCTAATTTATAAAGTGAGAAAACTACGTGGGTGTAGCAAAACGAATCAAATACAGGTTGAGTGCCGTGACCCCAGTTGGCTGTAATTGCCGGCAGCGGGAATGGCCGCTCCCTGACCTTCCGATACACGTATCATATCACACTTACATTGAGACTTCTCCGCCGATTCCATTCTACATTTGCAGTTAGCAACATGTAAATCAATACTGGCTTGCGATTCATTCTCATACCGTGTTGTAAACTTCATATTTCAAGATCATTTTCAACACCGCATATCAAAATTGGAAGATCTAATAACTAACTTAACACACTCATCAAATAAGTGCTCCAAAAATATCGAGTAAGAAAGGCAAGTCCTGTAATAACGCGATGAAAATACACATGAGGTATTGATATTTCTATTTATACATTTAAACATTTTATCGTACCTACATTTATAGATGATCCACTAAATAAAATTCCAGTCAAAACTAGTTTTTTGTAAACTTTCACAATAAAATAGTTGCTAGTCGCGTGACTAGGAACCATTCCTACAGACACCTCATTCGACGGCTTTTAAACACTTCAAATGTCAGGAACGCATTGTGAGTTTATTATGTGAAGTGAAAAAATAGCGTCACAACAGATTTGAGACATGATGTTGTAAATGTTTCAACGTTGGTGTGTTTCAATGCTTCTCGATCATAACATTACTATACACGTGCGTGTATATTTATTCCAAAACTGAAAAAGACAAAAGTCAGACGTATAAAATGGGTCTAGATAGCTTATCCAGCATGGTGGCATGAACCCAATTTTGGTTCACGACCGGCAGTACTCGTATCTGCGGCGTGATCGGATGAGCCGACGTTGCTGCGGAGCCTTTTTGCGCTATCGCAGCGATAATATCGTTCATCGCGAGCTGCATCCGCCTGCCTGATAATACTACCTGTCTATATTACCCCACCGACCCTCGACAACCTAATACAACGAAAATGCGATCCATGAATAGACGCTATAAACGTACTGTAACAAAATTGAACGCGTTCATATTTTGAACGACAAGACCCAGATTAAAACTGTGTTCGCGTAATCAACACCCAAACCTAGTCGTATAAACTGAAAACTCGTTAGCTAAGACCATTCCTACCTTTCATTGACAATACGACCTGAGACAGATATTTAAAAAAGCCTTAAAAGACATTATGAGCTCGACTCCAGGGACAGATTGACATGTACCAGCACATATCGCCTTTGGTCACGATATCATGACGTGACACATCAATTAACTTTACTAACTGGCTGACATACTTGTCACAAGCGTATTTGGCATAATCTCGCTAAAGCTATGACCAACCACGTATATGGATTAGAAGACCCGAATATGGCTTTATGAGTAAATTGTCAGCACCTGGTCATTTAAATAGTTTGTCATCGAAAATATCTGTAAATAATCAAGCTTAATACAAGATCTTTTTTTCTTTAAAAGAGAATAACTTTCAGAGGAAATATTTTCTATTTTTCTACGTTATAATAAAAATCTCGCTATTTTGAATAGAAAAGTTCATCAAGAGAAAGCAGGAAGGAAACCGCCACACTGTAATTTCCTTTATGTAACGATTCTTCGCGAAGCACAAGATTTTGTATTATAAAGATGTAAATGGCAGGTCGAAGACTGAATGATGATGATGAATCAATTCGAGAATGAATCACTAAACTTTGGGAGGTTCAGTTTGAACTTGTTAACAACCTTTAAGAGTTGTTCACAAGTTCAAGAATCACTAATTTTCCTTACCACGTGGATGTCTTAACGTGAATCACTAAGCGAAAGTAATGGGCGTTACATGACCGCGTTATTATTAGCAGTTTTTGGTCAAGCTAATATTAACGGCGACCTTACTCGCGTCGGCGACGTTGTACAAACAAAAGCGAATAAATGATGGGACATGATAGATTGTATTTCTATGGGGGTGGCAGGACTGAGGACGCCTATGAGTAAACAAGGTTTCAATCTACCAACCAGGGTATAACGAAGACAAGACGGTATTATGTTATGATGTAAAAGTATAGATGTTCTGACCCAGAATGCCATAACTTTATGTAAATAAAAAATACTAAATGATATTACTGTAAAGTGCCGCCAAACCTGCGCCAAATAGGTATAAAACCAACTAAACTTTACAATGTTTTGTATAACTATGTAGAACGAATAATCTCGTCTTTACAGATTAATGCAATTATACATATTGTGTATAAATACATATTCAGCAAATATTCAGCAAATGCACTAACAAAGCATGGTCATTTAAAATGCAAATTGCGAAAACGGATCAATAATATAACTTCTCATGGAAAGGGGAAAACACAGGTGAGTCACACAAAACAATTACTATTTGCTGACTAATGACCATGGCACGTCTTTAGGCTAAATATGGAATAAGTAGTCAGCTAAAACATGACCTTGATTTAGTATAGTAAAATTTTGTCAAAATAGCTTTTTATTTAGATAAATAAAAACCTGTCAAACAACTACAACATCACACAAGGTAATATATTTGAGTTTTTATGTTATCACTATCAGTAGGTCCAAGGATATTGAAGGACATTTGCATTTATACATAATATTAGTTTTAATTAATTGCTTAGTTTATCCAAATTACAATTGCAAATGTAAATTTAAATAATGTTGTGGCGGGATTAAGATTTATTTAGCTGATAATGAGAGGTCCAAACATAATTATACATAGTAAACTGGCTGTTGAGTGTGGTACCTAATTGAATGAATTGTTGTCAATGAGTCATGGGTCAGGTGATTATATTGCAATGAGAGGACCCACTGGCCAGATGTACCTCACGACGCGCCTACCATACTCAAAGTCAAGACCAAGGTAAAACATACATCTTCACTGTACATGTTTGCACAACCTGTGTACTTCAGTCATTAATAGATAATACTATTACAGATGCAGGTTGATGAAGCTTATTTATCCACTAAGCTCAGTTTTCATTGGGAAATTCATGATTGTGAATGGTTGTCTGTATTTCAGAGGCAATCATAGCAGGAAATGTTTGTAAATCCACAAAGTATCAACAATGAGCTTTCATTTATTGAGGTTATAGCTGATCATACCCAACTTTGTCATAAAAATTTACGTCTCTTGAGCATGACTGGCATTTTGCATCTGTTAATAATATGCAGAAAAGCTACATTATAATTAGGCGGATGTAAGAGGTAGGTATAATGTTAGAATTACGGGTTTTTTTCACTGCACTGCGATCTGCCATCAACTTGAAAGTCTTTATCAGATGCTTTATGGTTGTTTTTATTTATTTAGTGGTGCAGTCCAGTAACTGCTATCCTCAAAGCTATGTTTTACTGGAATTTGATCTCTATGATGAATTGCTTTAATACAGCATTAATTTCTGCCTATGAAACATATTGAGGCTTTGGTGGTAGAAAATTATTGTTTTCATTGCCTATTCTATAAATATCATTGATCATGTTATTAGCGGTTACTGTAGACTATACTGTAAGTATTTTCCTTCAATTGTTGCATATTTGCATGGCAGCGTTCCCATTCAGTGTGAATGACACTGCTCAGATTTATTGGCAGCAGTTCAAAAGTCAACAGGTATAGCTGGCTATTTACATTCTCACCAAACTATAGACATGCAGAGTAACTCATCACTATTAGATATAGGTTTCATAGGAACAATAGACATTCTAAATTCAGATCTGTATTTGTAATATTAAAAAGTATGAAGAAGGAAACAATGGAAAAGTTAGCCTATATTCATTAACATCAATTGCCCATTAAGTTGATTCTATTTTATTTTTTTATACAAATTGCCTACATGTGAAATGTATGAGTTTCAAGGAATTGTGTACGGAAAAGGGGTTTTGTTGGGGACATAAGGATATTTCTGATAAGTTTTGGAGTTTCTATGAACTTGGAGTATTTTACTGTAGTGTTGTTGTTGAGCAGATTAAAAGCATTCTGTAGCAGTAGTGGAATGCTTTACAATCCTATTTTAAAGTGTTCCATCACTGAGCAGTCTAAAATTTATCTTATGTGCTTGCACAGCTCTCAATGATTAAATCTTGATATGTTCAATAATTTGATATAGACATTGGGCAATACCTACCTGATAAGATATTGTGATAAGACATTTTATGGGTACACTGTGAAGACTTAAAGCATTTGTATAGATAGGTAAATTGTCAATGACTAGAGGAAAATAACCAAGACATTTATATGGAAATTGTCCTGCTTATTGGCTTTATGATATCTAGTTGATGACGCCCTCCAGATTTTTTACTCATTCATTGCTAATGATAATTAGTATAATAATGCAAATGGCTTCAAGAGGTGAAGTTGACTACTCCACTAAGCAATTACCAGGTTATATTTCAGGTTAGTGAACTCTTACGAACTGTAATGCTGAACTAAAACAAATTTAAACACTTCCTAGTGCAGTGGGCCAATAGGCACTTTCATTTGCACGCGGAACAGCCGCACATACCAGAATACTGATGAGCAACAGGAGAAAGCCGATTAGTTACTACTCAATCAATATATCATCGTTACTCGTGTACATAGCCCCGGTGAATAGATGCTTCCAGAGAAAAAACCATTTCAAGTTCAGATATCAACCCGTAACGCCCAAAAACGTTACGATCGTGTGCATGGGTGCGGCCACGCGTCCCGGGCTAGTCACGCGCAAGCTGCGTACCTAGGAGCAACAATTTGATATCCTTCGAGGCCTGGATGCCGTCCTCCTTCAGGTTCCTCTCGATCTGTCGGCTGCGAGCGGCGGCGGCGCGCTCCTCGGCGGACTGTGCGCACCCCATGTCGGCAGCTGTCCGCGAGCCTTGCCCGGCCCCGAGCTCGCGCCCACCGCTCTCACCGCTCCCTCTGCATGCGCTCCGCACGCGCCCGCTCGCCCCGGCCCAGCCGGAGCCACCCTACACTGCGATACCACCCGATACACAGTAACCTAATGGATCACTTCTCACTGTTCCCACCGAACGGAAACACACTTTAATCCGGCCGATAAACACACGGGCTGCGATTTACGGAATCTTTACAAGACCCGACACCGAATACGCGTAACGGCAACGCGAACTTTAATTGATTTTATGAATCCGTTCAAATACGAGATAATGGCCGCCGGATGACAAGCGCCAGCTCCGCTCCGTGACGGCGACCGCGCCCCGCTCGACTGACGTTCGGGTACGTTCGGCACTCTTCGTTCGAGCTCGCTCACACATGCGTGGAAGTAGATTCACACACGAAAGAGAACAAAAGCAAAATGCGTTCAAACGTTCAAAAGTCTATAGTCTATGGTGACATATCGTTTTTGTAAAAAAATATATTTTAGTTATTCTAGTCTAAATTATTTGGCATATTTTATTTTGTTTATGTTGTAATGAACTGCCAACTTAATACACAGATTTATGTAAAAGGCAAATTAATTTTCAGTATTTCTTTTACTCTCAAAGTAAAATAATTCAAATAATTAACGCCGATTGCACACCAAATATGTAACACCAACCGACATAGACGCTAATACAGCTCGTGACAAAGCGCCTGATGAATAACTCATAACAACATTATTTATTACATTATGCATATTTGACTATAACATTTTATCAGGCAATAAGTTGGAAGTCATTCGAAATTATGTAAATATATCTTTTCGCAAGTAATATTCATCATGTCATCATACGGTTCATCATAGGACGAATATCATGATATTGGCTGTGAGTTATCTTATGACATGTGACTTTGCCTTCCCTGTTCTGGATACGGTGACTATTATTCATTTACTTATGTATGGCAAACCGAACGGATCGTATCAATGTAACCCCGTGTTATATTAAAATCAAAATTGTATATAAGAGTTTAAATATACCTTAGTTAGATAGGTATAGGTAGTCTCGTTTCAACACAGTCGATTGTACTTCTTTTGTTCTGTTTATTGCGTGTAATAAATTGTATTTGTGTTCTATTGTACAATTTTAAATAAGTATAGTCACATGAGTTTTAATAACACTTGGAAGCAGTAAATAGGTAAATACCTAATTATAGCCCTATATCAATTTCACATAATAATAATCATAATGATAGCAGGCAATAAATTGTAACAACGATAAATAAATATAATTAATAATTAAAATATTATTATAATCATTGTTATTATTATTTTGTTATTTTTTTAATTATTATTAGTAATTCAATTGGGATATAACCGTGACCTTATGTGTTATAGTAGATAATTCGTAAATCTTATTGATGTACCGAAGTACATGTGTAACTGCTTGTATAATAACATAATACAAAATCACACCATTAATCCTTATCAGGGTGGGCAGGGGTACATTTTGTCTCGGAGATAACCCGAAGTAATTTCTGATATTCGTCCTAAAATGTGATATTATTATAATGATGATAATGACTAGGTACATGATGAGAAGAGTTATATCTAACATCAAGCGTCACTTTATAAATAAATAGGTTTGTTTTGATATTCGAAAACACAATAATCACTGAATTTTTGTACATGTTATAAATGTTTATAGGAATATGTTTGTTTGTGAATCTATATGGATCGTAAGTTGTGTAACAAAGGACGATGATGCATTTAAGCAGCATCGTTAAAAATACCTAAGTACTTACGAGTAAGGTTTTTGCAAATAATATTACTGTCTGCCATCGTCTTTTTTTCCAACTCGTTATAATCTGGGAGTCTTCAATGCTAGAGTGAATAGGCATTTGGTAGGTAAGCGTGATCGACCCTCGATCACATCGTCACTTACTATCAGGTGAGATTGTGGTCAGACGCGCGTCTATTTTTATTAAAAAATATATATTTATCTATTTTTTTCAAGAATAAAATAAATGTATCCTTAGCACTAATACTAGCTAGTACTATGCGTCCTCAAAATATTATCTATTAGTAAGTATAGGTTTTCTTGATATTTTAATCTTTTTCTGGCGTGTGGGTTTGTGAGGTGGATTACCTACCCCATCAACCCTGGGGCCTGTTTAATAAAACTTACAATAGTAAATTACAATGACAATTTGATGTACATTGCGGAGTGTGTGATCACGAATATTTTGCAGTTTCATATTAGCTACGTAATGAACACCAAATTGTCGTTGTAATTTACAATTGTAAGTTTTATTAAACAGGCCCCTGGTGTCAGGGTTATTATTGAGCCACCAAAGGCATGATATGGCTCATGTAACGACTACTAACTTACATCAGTAAGTAGTAACCGGGACCAACGGCTTGCCTTTCGAAGCACGGATCATCTTATTTTCAGACAATCAGGTGATCAGCCTGTAATGTCCTAACCCGGGACCTCCGGATCTTGAGCCCAACGCTCAAACCACTGGACCACGGAGGCCGGATATTTTAATTGCTTCCATGCTGTTCTGGGACCAAATAATAAACATAGAACACGTACAGCTGCTTGTCTTCCCGGGCATGTCGTAAAATCCGACAGAACGATTGTGTCTTTTCTAACATGATGGGCAGTTGTCATAGGCGAGGCTGATCCCTTATCACCATAATGTTCATCATATCCAGCTTACGACATCTGATTCTGATATGTATGTGTTCAATTACTTCTAAAAACTGGTTCCTGTTAAAACTTAGAGCTTAAGCAGGACCCGAGATAAACGTTTGAGAAATGATCAAATGATGACTGATATAATCCAATCAAGCTAATTGTTTTGATTCTGAAGAATGTTTTGATAACAAACAGTTTTTTTATAACATATCAACCACTGCTTAAGCTTGAATCCGAAAAAGTAAGATGACTCCAGGTAGCACGTTAAAGCGTTTGGTCCCGCGGCTATTTATTTTCTTCGGCTATTTATTTTTTTCGGATAATGATAATTAATAGTAACTGAATATATGAGGCTATTGGAACCATTTACGTATAAGTAACCGCATTAGCCGTAAAACACCTCCACCAACCCGTAGTGGTGCAGCGTAGAGTATGCTCCATACCCCCTCCGGTTGACTGAGGGGAGGCCTATGCCCGGCAGTGGGACGTATAAAGTAATGTTTATGTTATCAACCATTCACTTCAACTGTTAACCACGAGAGGTACTGGGAACCGCAGCTTCAAGTTACATCCCAACCACATTACAAGCTATCTGACCTCTATCCAAGATCATTGAAAACTGGAATACTAATCAAGATCGTATTTATTTATCCTTCTATAACAAAACAAAATAATCATAAGAATATAATTTTACTCGTAATGGAATGTGCTACTTATTTGTTACAGCTCAACTATGAGTACCCAAATAAGCCGTAAACATGACCCTGAAATACGAAGAAAATGAAAAATGATAATGATAGACGCTTGTTTTGAGGCACATTAGTTACTAATGTGGCGTGTAGGCTGAAGTGCGCGCTGCACGGTCACCGGAGTCGATAGAGCTCAGGTAAACGTGCGCGCGCACTCAGCTACGGAAAGAGAGAGGAAGCCCCGTTACCAAGGAGCAGCAGCTTGATGTCCTTGGCCGCCTGCATGCCATCTTCCTTCAGGTTCTTCTCGATCTGCTTGCTGCGCGCGATGGCGGCGCGCTCCTCTGCGGACGAGGCGCACCCCATGGCGATGGCGCGCACGGCCTGGCTCGCTACGCGCGGCAGCGCCGTGCCCCTCGCATGCTCGCGGCCCGTCGTCGCGCGCAGGTGGCGCCGCGCACGCGCTCGCTCGCGCACGCGTGCTGCTTCTCAGGTGGTCGCGCTCGGCGCTGCTCACCACGACACGGCCGCGCGGCACTCGGCTCGGCCCTACACGCGCTGTCCGACAAGCGCTCGTCGCCTGGACGCTGGGCGGCGGTGCGGACTGCGGAGATGGCGCCGCGACGTGGGCCCGTGAACGAATGACGGAGCGCGCAGGCTCCGCGCGCCGCTCGCACTGCGCACGCTCGCCCGCCTCCGCCGCGCCGGCCGCACGCCGCCGCACGACACACGCCGCGCCGCAGTGGCCCGGTGCCTCCCTGATACACTAATTAACCCTACGTCAACCTTGCGCCTTTTCTCTCTCTGGCCTATCAACGAAACAAAGGATGAGAGAGGTTATTAACCATCGCATGCGGATGATCAGATAGTTAGTTACATCACGGATTTAATTGGCAATGAGAAATTACTTTAATACCTACTGTGCAATTTAAAGAATGCTTCATTATAGCGCCGACTATTTATAAAGGCGGGAATACACAAGCCTGTAGCTAGCACACTTTCATGCATGTACCTAAAGGAACTACTGGCATGTAAAGTGTGCCACGTGCCGGGGGCATGCAAGCTAGGTACTGCGTGTACCCGCCTTAAATATTAATTTCCCATCCTTTTATTTAATCATAAAATAATACGTTTAGATGAAGGTAATTGCCAAGTCATGTATTCTATAGTTTAATTCTGCCACCAGTCATGCTGCGCACTTGCTAAACGAATTTCCCTTTATTTGAGAGTAATTCCTCAGGAAACCTACTTGTGATAAATTCATAATGAGCATCGCCCTTCGTGGTCCAGTAGATGAGCGTTTTTGGCTTACGATCCTGAGGTCCCTGTTCGAAATCCGGTAGGGACATGACATGACACAAAAATCGCTTTGTGATCCCCAGTTCGGTGAAGACGAAAATTATCCGTGCTTTGGGGGGCACGTTATGGAGCCTACGCATCAACTGCATATTAGAAGCACGGAATCATCTTCGGTCGGACAATCAGTGACTTCAGCCTGTAATATCTTAATTAAACTTCAAGAATAGTCTCACAACATGTTTTTTGTTTGACGTGTCCCCATCGAGACTTGAACCCAGAACCTCCGATGGAGGTCGAGGACAAAAATCGCAATCGTGATTTAATTAAAGTGTGGACCATAGACTATTTTTTTTAGTATCGAATTAGATGACCGAGTGTACTGCTGGGTGGATTGTCCCATTGTAGTCACAGATTTATTAGATTCACAAACTTATTAAAAGACCAAAGCAGGATTTTAAATGGCGTGAGACACCTGGCAAATAAGCGACACGTAAATATGACACGTTACGCACTACTCACTGCAAATAACATAAAGTGACATTAGATGTGGCTGCACAAGTCAAAGTTATGGGCCAAAGGAAAAAAAAACAAACAAGTTATAAAAAAACAAAATGACAAACAGACATTTTATTTTTTATTTTCTATTGGCGGTTTTTGGTGATTACCGGCTGTACTTCTTCAGTAAATAATATAATTTCCCTCTTTTCTTGTGATTTAGTTCAGTGGTTAGTTTGTAAATATGAATTCCGACGACGAAAGAGACGAAAATAATATACCAGATTGGAAGGGTTGTCCTGGAAGTGTTATTCTGATTAATGTTTTGGATTCTTCAAGGAATACAGCAGCTAATGCACATGCAGCGACTTGCGAGATGCTGAAGCAATATTTAAGAATTTCAAGTGCTCACAATATAGCCGTGTGCTTGTATGGTATCGAAGATACCCAGACATCGGCATTGGGGGCCAAAAGCGTTGTAGAAGTGTTTCCTTTGACTTCAGGAACGTTGGATAATTTCCAGAAACTACGCAACATTAATCTATCTCAATATAAACCGGCAAAAGACTTTCAATTATCTGATGTTTTGTGGCATTGCAGTAAATTGTTTACAAATTGTAAAAGACAGTTGTCATCAAGGAGTGTCATCATGTTGACAAGGCTTGATACGCCGCCTGTGCCGTCTGATCATAAGCCAACTCTTAAAAGAGTAGTTGATCTAGTTGATTCAAACATTGAAATAAGAGTAATAAATGTTGCTGAAGGTGATTATAAAATTGATCCATTTTATGAGCAATTTTTGAAAGAAGTAAACAAAGGAAGAGATTACGTCTTGCCAGCGCCAGTCTGGAATGTTACAGAAATTGAAAAGGTTATGCATCAGCAAACCCATCGCCATTTAGCTGTATCCCACTTGAACTTTGAAATTGGTAATGGTATGTCTATAGGAGTTGGTTTATACAACTTATTAATCAAATCACCTCTGTACCAACAAAAAAGGGTTAATCTGGAAAGAGAAACCAATGCTATTGTCTCAAGTGTTACCAAAACTATGAAAGTTACAACTGACAATGAAGATATTCTAGCAATGGATGTAGATGAAGAGGAAAGTGGACCTAGACAGGTGCCACTGCTGAAATCAGAAATACTGTTCTACCAGGAATATGGTGGAGAAAAAGTTGAATTCACAGATGCTGAAATGAAAAAACTAAGAAATCCATTTGGTCCCCCTATGATGAAACTTCTGGGATTTAAACCAGCAAGGGTAATGTCTAAGGAGAGATGGTTTTTGAAATCAGGATACTTTTTGTTTCCCAATGAGGGACTTGTTGAAGGGTCTACCTTAACATTTAATGCTATGCATAAAGCTTTAGTTGAAACTGGTACAGTGGGTATTTGTTGTCTAGGTACTAGGTTGAATTGCAAACCGACAATAGTTGCATTGTCACCATGCAAACATCCACTTGGTCTTAACATAGAGACAGGATTTGATGTCATTCAGATACCATTTGTGGAGAATGTTAGGGATATTCCTGCAATTGATGATGTAGAAGAAAGTAATGTCACTGAAGAAAAAAAGATACTAATGGGAGATGTAATAAAGAAATTGCATATTGATTACAAACCAGATATGTTTGAAAACCCAAAATTGCAATCTACATACAAAGCTATTGAGGCCATAGCCTTGGAGGAGGAAGATGTTCAACCATATGTTGATACCACAATCCCTAACCCTGAGAAGTTTGCAGGTGTCAAAGAAGATCTTTTTGAAGAGCTGTTTGGTCCATTTGAACAAGCTGCACCTAAGAGATCTACTTCATCTAAGGATTCAGGTGCAAGTAGCAAAAAAGCTAAAGGAGAGGAAATAGATACTTCATTGTTACAAGAGAGAATACAGTGTGAGACTGTACATCAATACACAGTTGCACAGCTGAAAGAAATATTGAAGAACACTGGCAATTCTGATATTCCTGCATTGACAGGACTGAAAAAGAACGAACTAGTGGATCTAGTTTACCAATTTTGCAGTTAAAATGCAGATTGTTTTTATGTTGAAATTAAGAGCAAATAGTACTTGGAAGTTGTTTAAGTTTGTTGGAGTACATAATAAATTATATTTTTTAAAACAGAAATAAAAGAATGTTCATCATGAAAAATTTGGTTTACTATTTAACCTAACATATACTCATAAGCTTTTAATAGATAAGATACAATAATTTAAATGTAAAGTGACCCATCAGCAGGACCTAAATGATGTATTCCAATCAATAATGCATCTACAAGTGTCCAGACACCGAGACCTCCGAAACTAAAGAGTTTCCCAATCCCCTCCTGCCAGTGGCCCAGGTAAAATCTATCTGCTCCAAAGCCCCCAAGGGTGAGGGCTAGAATGAGGGCAGTTCCCCAACGCGTTCCTGCAGTCCATGAACATCGAATTTTCTTCAAGAATCTTCGGTTGCCCAAGCAAATAACATCATCAGACACGGTACAATTTGTACTGAAACAAAAAAGATATTCAATATAACATCATAATAAATAAGACACTGTATGCTATATAGGTTGTGAGAAACTGCAGTAGTTTTAGACAGATGTGACGTTCGGAGAATACTTAAATACTTACGAGTAATATTTCAATGGTGAGGCCAGAGAGTTACAATTAGCTTTCTGGTCACAACGGTGTTCCCACTTTTCAGACTGGTAGCAAAATCTGCACATGGCTGTTCTGTTGAATGTTTTTGAGCCCTGAAAATCAAATAATAAACACTTAGGTCAAAATTTTTTCATTTGTTGTGATTATCTGATAAAAAAGATAGCAATTTGATACTCACATTGCAGGCAACTTTGGGCTTCACTACACATGTGTAGTTATAGAAACCTCCATAACGGCAGTCTATGCTTCTGTTACATACTATACATGGGTACTGTAACGAAGAACATTCAATACTGTCCTGCTCCAGAAAAGGGCAACTTTTTAAATAATCCTCAACTTCACCCCTGTTACTAACTTTATCGTTCGATTCCTTGGTGGATTTTTTCTCTTTAATAATATCCATATTGTTGTTTGCTAAAAATAACAAAAATATTTTTAATGAAAGAATCCCTTCACCCCGTTATGGTTTCCATGAACAGTATTAATACTTACCCATATCTGTTACATTTATAGTATTGAAAATAACTAAAAGGACTAAAACTATACAGTCTCGAATGTTAATTCGCAGAGGCAACGCTCTCGGCATGGTGGAAATTCACATTTTTTCACGGAAACAAAAACCTTTTCTACTCCATCATAAACAAGTATCACCTGTCACTGTCAGTCACAATTTGACATTAGAGAAAAGTAAATTCGGATACACGAGTGTTAAATGTTATGTATATTTTTTTATCCTGATTTAAAAAATATGTTTTGCGTTACAATGTCGCCTTGGAAATTATAAGCTTGTTTTGAATAACAGCCGGACATAGGGTAACATGGACCTCTTGCGCGGAAGTCTTGTGTTGCTCTAAGCAGTCTTACGTATCTGCGTTCGTCAACATTCGCAGAGTCTATTGGTTGAAGTCCTCGATATAAATTCGCGTCGAGCGCGGCGCCATTGCTGTGCAGCCTTCGCAGTAATGTATAGGCGTACAAAAAGCAATCCGTAGCACATAGTCTTGACCATAACGGAAAATCAATCCCTGACCAATACAAACAAGAAAAACAAATCTATTATCATTATCATATCAAAATTGTATTCAAAATTAGGTAAAACGCTCAACATTATTAAATTTAACAATCATACGTACATAACACAGATTAAACTACAAAACATTAACTTTTGAAGAAAACAATAACATTAATACTTAGCTAAATATTCGAATCAAACATACTGTGGGAAAGGCCATCCATTTCATTGTCTGTATTCAAATTGGGTTTCATACTATCATTTTCTCTGGACATTTCCGTGATTGTGGATAAATCTGGTATAGCGCATGTAAGGGGAAATATTTGCTTTAGATTAGACCCCATACCACCGGTGTTTAAATCCTGGGATACATTGTCTGCGTTAGTGTCGTCCTCGCTAAAGAGGTACCAGTTGGTGCCAGTTGATGGAAGTATCTCATTAGACAAATCTTCTGTGACGAGGCTGTTCATAGATCCCCCGGAGGACGGCGTGTGGTACACCGTAACCCCGTCAGCATCTGTGCTTTGCGTGTTGGTTCTTGTCACTGAAAATAATACGAGGACATATTAGCAGCCTTGAAGAAAAGGAAAACTTAGGTTTCTTTGTTAGTTGGTCAACGAATATGATGTCAATCATACTTGATTATTTATTAAAATTAATAAAACATAAATAACAAACTCTGTGTTGCAATTTGTGTGGTGTTGTATATTGAGTTGGTAAATCGTGCATGAATTGTGTGAACAGTTGGTTGACTTACCAGCACTCAAACTAGTGGCATCTCTTGCATCGGTAGAGAATAGTTCCGGAGTAACGTAATCTTCACTACTTGGATTCAGATTGTCAAAGCATACTTCAGATGGAATTGAATTAGAATTTAAAGATATAACAGATTTCTCCATGGTCTCTATAAACTCTACACTGTCGCCTACACACTCATCCATATGAAGACATGTGTCGGAATGATTGTGAATCAGTTCTGTGGATTCATTGCAACACCTGCATTCATCTGATAGCACAGACGCCGTATCATTTATGCCACTGTCGGTACACACAGATAATCTACTATTATTACCTTTCCTATTACCACTCTTGTCTCTAGGTCTTAAAATTTTCACTTTAATAACATCCTTCTTTTTCTTCTCTTTTATCTTTTCTGTAATGTTAGTCTTGTTTGCATTGGCCTCTTCTGTGAGAGGGTTAGCATCTTCACATAGTAAAATATTAATAATTGGAGGACAAGATTTTCTACCGCCAAATGAACAAGATTCAGTGTGTTCTTCCAAGACAGGCGCCACGTTAGGAGATTGCTTTTTCAATGCAGTTTGTTTCTTGCGAGGAGTCGAGCATCGCTTTTTGGGTCTCGTTTTCTTTTCACTTGTAGGATCGACTTCCATAAGATTTTCAGCGCTAATAGGATTATCTGTTTGAGATTTCGTCATCTTTTTAGCGCTTTCCAAGAGCAAATCTCTTAATTTTTGGTCTAATGACTCGGAAGACGATTGCTCTTTGAAATTTACTGGATCTATCGGTTCAGAGATTGTGCTTTTTCTGGTACGTGAACCCGATTTACTTTTTTGACGACTTTGTAATTGGCAATCTTGTTCCATTAGTGGCACCGATACGTCTACATCAGACATCAAGTATTTATTTAAATTAGTCACTGGTTGTACATCATTTTGATGGATTTCATTCAAACTGGGGGGATCCTCGAGACTGCTGCTAATCATCTCTTTACTAACAGACATGTTTCCAGCTATAGACAGCACAGGCGAGAGCGGGAATGACACGTTACTTGAGTTCTCAGAACTCCTTTGTCTCATTGAGTCATTCCTCAGTTCTTCAGATGGAATGTAGAATTCGTTATTAATATTTATTGTTAGTGGACTTAGATTGGTAAAATTATGTTGATTTACGATCCCCTCATTTTGTATGGGGCTCTCATCTATTTTATCGAGTTGACTGAACATCTTCGCTTTCGGTAGTAACAGTTGATATGACTCTGACCGGTATATTTCACTGTTTAAACTTAAGTTTGGCATCGAACCTGATCTAATGTGCAATTCATTTGCTTCATTAGAATCGTCATCAGCAAGATAGGGGCTGGACCTTCTTTTGACCTTTCTAATTTGTCCTTTTTTGCTCAAGTAACCTATGCTGACTCTTCGTTTTCTTCGACAGACTGACTTTTGAGGACTAGCATCGGAGTCTTGGTAACCTTGAGTGCTTTCTGAATGTATCGAGGTGTCAGAGGGTCTGAATAGTCTTGACTTGCGGAGGCTGCATGGGAAGAAGCGAATGAAGGGTTAGAATGTGCAAAGCAGTGACACGTGCATAGCAAAACGTGCGGAGGTTAATATAAGCAATGTGCATTGGTGTAATGGAAGCAGGTTTATCAACAAAACGAAGAGCCAAAAGCCAGGGTTCGACAAAAACTTAATGAAAGGACTTTTAAAACTAAACTAATATACTAAATCTAAAATGATACACAAAATTATGTTTCAAATCTTTATTGATTCGAACACACCTGCTCCCATTCTCCAAACAATACATTGTTTCTTAAAATCTTTGAATCGCAAATATTTTTTTAAATTCATACGACATGCTTTGTTTTACTATCAGACTAATTTTAATACACTAAAATTATGTGCGTTAACAAAGGAATTCCCGAATAAGAGCTAATAATCTGGAAAATTGTGTACTTAGTTTTGTATTATTTTCTACATTGACTGAAAAATAGTGAAAATTCTCATAAAATCACGTGACGTCACAGAAATTTTAGGTCAAATTAAAGGTACTGTACATTTGAGGGGCTAAAACTTATCACTCGTAATAGGTGTCCAGTTGTAATCTTCACAATGTGTTATAATGGTGGATAAAACAAAACAAGTAATTAAAAGTTAATAAAATAATAAATTTACAGGGGTCTTCAAAGGGGTAGAAAATGGCAAAAAGAAGCTATATTCCAGTTTATTAGCTGGCATTCCAGGGTTGAATCCTTATTTGACTGTATTTATATACATTTGTTATACCAAAAATACAAATGTTTTCGTGGGTAGAAATAAACTTAAAATTATAAATGCAGTGATTGCATTCGTACTAGTGCATTGTTAAATTAGACTTATTGTACTTATAAGACTTATATAAAAATATAACATTTTATATATTGTCTATGGAAGGAAGCATTGTAATCAACAAAATTTACAATTTTGATATGTAAAAATAAATATTTTACATGATTTTATTCGAAACATTTTTTGTCACTGGTAGAGAAAACAGGGTATTTACTTATTAAGCATACCCAAAACGAAATAACTTATAATTATAACTTTTTCAAATGAAACTTAGCTGTTATAAATAGTTTTACTAGTTTGCATAGTTTACGTCCTTCGGAAGGCACGGTAAGCCGTTAGTCCCGGCCAAATACCTCCAGCAACCCGAGGTAGAGCGGCGTGGTATGCTCCATACTCCCTCCGGTTGATTGAGGGGGTGACCCGTGTCAAGCAGTGGGACGTATATAGGCTATTTATGTTTTATGTCGCGCATAATTTACAACTAGCTTATGATTTATAAGACATGAAATAGAATAATGTAGAAAAATAGTGTAATAGACACTTTATATAGACTATATAAGATTTAAGAGGTATTTATTTTTAAAATAATAAAAATGAAGGTATTATGACCGTCGCGATAATGGGACTGGTTACTAATAACTCTTGCGTATTACTATGTAATAATGAAGTGTTTTTAAAATGATACATTATGATTAAATGCTTAACTTTCGAACTAATGTTCGATAAAATGCTCATGGTGCATCACATCGACTAGTCTGTATTGTTACAAGCAAATCCTCTAGTTTGTATGCACCAATATTCATTAGACAATCAATGAAAAGAATCCCGTTTTTTACGCGGACGGTTTTCATTTTTAGTGGCTAGATGCAAAATAAAAACAACAAAGTAAGTCGAAGTTTCATTCATAAAATAACAAAATATACATGTGTAAAAAAGAAAAGATTAAACTCAAAGGAATATGGTACCAAATGTTATGAAATTCCATTTCGTTCACATATATATCTAGAGATTCAAGTTACTTTGTTGGCACATAATAAAAAAATGATTTCATTAGCCACTAAAAGTGACAAGTATACTAAAATTATATAAATAACAACGTAGTTTTATGACTAATTATAATACTCACTAGCTTCTAATATTGTTTGCTTTACTAACTATCTTCTTAGTCCGTGAGGCTGGTGGAAGCATGTAGCGAACGTTAGGGTCGTCCTCTGGTATACACGTGTCGCTCTTACTGATAGTGTTCTTGGATTTCGTATACTTTGCTCTACCTTGACCGATCAGACCACTATCTGTGGACAAAGTTTCTTATTGAAATTGAATTTTAAAACATGAATTAACGACTGAAAATTCCGCTTGATATTAACTCGTATTCGATGTCACTAACACCTGTATACAACTAAATATACACAGTAGCGGTTTTAGGTAGGGCGCGGTTGGGCGATCGCCCAGGGCATGCCGCATGCTGCGGCGGCGCCCCCCTGCGCATCCTCATAGTTCGAGGTCTATTTAGTCGTAAATTCCCTAAATTAAGCGAAAAAATCTTTATGTTTGCAACATTTGAGTGGAACGCAGCATTCAATGTGTTCGATCGGAGTTCATTTTACCGGGAATCCCCAATCATAAAAAACACATTGTCTATCTAGCCTAATGATATAAGCGGTTATTAAATTGCATGTCGTTTGTCAAACAAATCGGTGGGGCGTAACCATGGTAAAGACGATCTCGAGCGAGTTGGGGAGTTACCATGGTAACCACCCGTGACCTTGACGTATCTAGCCCGATGGACTGGGTCAAAGTAAGTGTTCACGGAAGAAAGGACAACATAGCACAAAGAGAAAATTTAAATCGAAAAATATAACTCGGACGGGACTTGAAGCCGCAGCTCTTGTCAAGCCGGGAGGAGCGTGTTAACCATTACACCACCGGGTCCTCCTCCTGTCCATGCGAAATACTTTCGGTCTATATATCGTCATTAAGCCAATGCCACAACATACCACTTCCATATTTTGCCACACTAGCATCACTCTCTACGTCGGTGGCGTGTGCCTTAATTCTTGGACGTCTGGTGGTTGGTCGAAGGTCCACTTTCGGCTTCTTAGGTTCACTCTCGAATGACGTCCCTGGTTGGGGAGATTGCGATTTCCTTGGTCTACTTCTTGTTCTGTAAAAAAGGATGTTTGAGTTACATCATCATCTCCCTAGTATTGTCCCGTTTTTCACAGCCTACCTAACCTAAGCATTTGACAGGTCCGGTTTTTTACAAAACGGCTGCCTGTCTGACCTTCCAACCCGCGAAGGGAAAACCAGCCCAATACAGGTTACATATAACCATGAATATATCAGTTTGCAAGTAGCGATAATATATTTTTCTGATGACTGAATTTTTTTTGTAAATGTCTCTAGAATTTCCAAACAAAATGAAGTTCAGTATAATTATTAACCGATGCGCGATGTACTCATGTACACTCATCAATAAAGTTTTTTACTACTAAACACCAGTGTGTATGTAATTAGCAAAAAAACTATTATTAATACATATCTATGGGAGACATGTATATGTATGTATTTGTGTGTACGGGAGACATTACCTTTTAGTAACGTTGACATCGCTGGGAGCTTCTTTTGCGACACTCTGATCAGTCTGTTCTATTTCCTCAATCTTCTTGAAGATCTCGCTCTCAATTTTAGTGACCTTTTCATGAACCTCTGCAATGTGACGAATTAAAACAAAGATTAAACCATTTTTGTTTCATCCTGTCATCTCCCTAGTGTCATCCCGCTTTCACAGTGCCATAGAATAAGGAATAATACTACGTATAGAACGGCAACTCTCCGCTCCCCACAAGTGGCTGAGCTAGGTTTACCTCCCCCCCCCCCCACGCCGCGAACATAGTTTAGACTTGAATCGTATAAGCGTCAGACGTCTGTGAGCGGGGTGTGACAGTGTTAACCTAACCAGAAGATTTGACAGTATTTTTTTTAAGTATGACAGTTATAAAATATATAAGAATTTATCACCACTGATAAGGGTCTGATAGCTTATCCAGAACTTACATGGCAGATATTACTAGAAGACCGCATCAGACAGTTTATCAACAAGGGATGCACGTTTCTGAGTTATACAGAAAACCTTGTATTTTATTATTTTTATAAATTCGTCAACTGGCAGGATAAAGTACATAATATTCGTAAAATCCTGAGGGAAAAAAAAATATTTTTCATCATTACCTGGGTCAACAGCTGCGGTGATCACAGGAGTAGACTTTCCACTGGATACTGTAACTTCATCTGGATTCTTGTCACTCTCTTCTACACTTTTAGAACCTCTTTTCTTTCTCACATTTGCTTTTTTTTTCTGACTCACATCTACTTTTTGTTTCACTTCTTTCACCTCAGTCTTGGATGTATCTTCTTGAATTTGTGTTTGTGTGTTAGTTTTATCAGTCACTGTTTCCGCTTGCTTTTCTGTTATTTCTTGAATTGTCGGTTGGGAATCTGTCTTTTTTGGTGTTTGTTCTGATGTTTCGTTGTTTTTAAATATTTCTACCATTCTCTCCAACAACGGATTGACGTGAGACCATTGACCTTCTAGTTCAATCTGGAAAAGTTGAAACGGATAGTGAAGGAGTATGTTACACACTGCAAGTCATAATTAAAACACATAATAAAGGGTTCTTACCGCGTTTGAAATAGGGATATGAGACTCCCGATATTCTATATTCGGCGCGGTAAGAACCCGTTATTATGTGTTTTAATTATGATAATAACCGCGTAAACTTAAAACAATGTATACACTGCAAGTCTTCAAGAAAAATGGGCTAATTTCGATCTGGTTACATAAACTCATGACTATATTTCCAATTGGGTAATTTCCTAGGTCAAAGATAAAATTCTAATTACTAAATAAAGACAGATCTAAAGGTGACAAAAAACGTAATAAGAATTGCGATATTTTGTCATTTTTTCTATGACGTCACATGTTGCTTTTTCATGCAAATTCCATAGTAATTTCTTGGTATGAAGTTTAGTAAAAAGTAGCTGATTTGACTAGTTGGAAACTGCCCTATCGAATTAGTCAAGAGGTATATCCATCGCAAGATGAACTGAGCACCCACGCTTCATCGAGCTTTCTGTTAGGTACATTTTGTTATGCTTAAGTATAGAACAGTACAGTACAGTATAGACAGTACAGTACAGTGCTTGAGTATAGTACAGTCATGAGCAATATTATGTACCCACTTTAGAACCCTGTCGCACTATCATATTTGACATTTAATGAGACTTACGGTTTTATTTGTCAAAAAAGGTAATGTGACATGGTTTCAAAATGTACACATATCAGTACTCATGACCGTATTTACATTTACAAATCTCTATGAATATTACTACGACGTTTTTCTTCCAGTACGGCTGACATGGGCAACGTGATAAAACTTTATCACGGTCATTTTATCGATTCTGACGATATAATTATGTCGTTTTGTCGATTGGTCCTATATGTGAACCCAAATAAGTCATGTCGGAAAATCACGCGGCGCGCATGTTAGGGAAAAAAACAAATTTATTGAATCGATTGATAATTTTAACACGTTGCGCACATGCGCATCGCCACATTAGCCTTGCCGGTAAAACACGTGATGTTAGTTACGATCCATACCATACAACTATACTATTTATTACAACCGGCTGTTGATCAATGCGAGGTTTAAACATTGACCAAGTGATAACTCACCTCATGATTTTTAGTAAATTTAATTTTAACAGTTTCTTCACTTTTCATTTCTCGTTCTGATACAACCGCTTCTTTCTTTTGTTTCGGATTACTTTTCTCTGTAACCTTGCTTCTGAAATGGAAGTCGTATCAATTATGATACAACAAAAATAACAATATTCCTTCCATTAGGAAGGACAATAATAGATTGTAGTCATAAAAGCACCCCTCCAAAAGCGGCCTCCGTGGTCCAGTGGTTAAGCGTTGGGCTCACGGTCCGGAGGCCCCGGGTGCGAATCCCGGTGGGGACATATCACAAAAATCACTTTGTGATCTGTAGTTTGTTAAGAAATTACAGGCTGATCACCTGATTGTCCGAAAGAAAGATGATCCGTGCTTCGGAAGGCACGTTAAGCCGTTGGTCCCGGTTACTACTTACTGATGTAAGTATGTAGTTGTTACATGAGTCATGTCAGGGGCCTTTGGCGGCTCAGTAATAACCCTGACACCAGGGTTGATGAGGCTGATATTCCACCTCACAATCCACACGATAAGGTCATAAAAGCACAACCGTTTAGGTAGATGAGGTTGGCAATTTACTTCACAAGCACAACCCACACGAGAGAAGGCGTACTTTAGTAAAAAAAAAACAAAAAAGTGTAAAATTTTAATTTTGCAAGGGAGTGTACGAAATACAAAATAAAAGGACAACTTACAGTGACTGATTAGCTTGTAGTATCGGCGAACTAGGGGCTTCCCTCGGCTCTGCCTGACTTTGCCGGGTTTTAGACTGTTGTAGTAACCTGTTAATACAATTGGTAGTTTCCCAAGTCAAAGATAAATTATGAAATTCTGATTACTAAATAAAGACAGATCTAAAGGTGACAAAAAGCATTTTCTTATTTTTCTATTTAACTTATTTATTTAATTTTAATAAAGAAAAATGTAGTAACAAGTGCAACATTTCGTCACGTATTTCTGTGACGTCACAGGTTGCTTTTTCATACAAATTCCATAGTAATTAAAACACATAATAACGGGTTCTTACCGCGTTTAAATGGGGATATGAGACTCCGGTAAACGCGCGGTTAAACGCGGTAAGAACCCGTTATTATGTGTTTTAATTATGATAATAACCGCGTAAACTTACAACAGTGTATAAATTCCATAGTAATTTTGTGTTTTGACGTTTAGTAAAAAGAAACTGATTTGACTAGTTGGAAACTAAGCCCCTTGACAACTACACCCTAAACAGGAGTTAGTGACATCGTACCGAATACTGAGGGGGATGGTTCATGATTCTGATTTAATATAAAGTGCAATTTTCCGTCGCAAAATTCATAGTCTTCTTTGGATTTTTAAATGCGATGGAAAATTCCATTTGATATCAACTAAGTCTGAATCATCCCTCAATATGTATTTTAATTCCGTTATCACTAACACCCGTACGGTAATGAGCATTAATATGTATATACTTTGATACCATGGCACATTAACTTTTTTGACAAATCGAACTGTAAGTCTCACTAAATGTCAAGTATGTTAGTACGACAGAGTTCTAAAGTGGGTACATAATATTGCTCATGACCGTACACTGTCGGTAACGGAAATAAGTTGTAGAAAAATGTAACCAGAATTCATGATTTTTTGTATAAAAGTCCCTAAAAAATAAAGATCATCATCATGATTTATTTAGAACTTTAGTATCATGAATTATAACTATAACCATAGTGTAAGGAATAATACTACGTATACAACGGCAACTCTCCGCTCCCCGCCAGTGGCTGAGCTAGGTTTACCTCACCCCCTCGGCCTTTAGTCTTCAACCGTATGGGCGTCAGACGGCACACACACAGATGCGCGTGTATGATAACGTCAATGTGTAGCAGCGTTGCCAGACGTCCCTATTTTCGGAAATAAACCGACCGTGCGTGCAACGTATTGAGAAAGCGCGGGCGGATGGCACAGACAAGTGTGTAATAAATAAAACTTGAATATAAAATAAAACTAATAAAAATTGAATAGAAAAACTTTAATAAGTTCTAATAAATTAAACTTCTAAAAATTTTGATTTCTTTTTTTTTTATTCAGAAGACGAATAAGACTCAACTATTTAACGATAGTGTAAATCTGATTAAAAATATCATATTTTTATTAAAATTTTCTATGGATATTTTTGCTATCTATTGTCACATAAACGTTATTTGAACTCAAAAGATAAATATTAAAAAACTTTTTATTATATACGTTTTTTTTACTATGTCTCGCTTTCGACGAAAGAATCCCGCTTTTTTCACTCAAAAAGTTCCAAAATCCCGACTTTGCAAAAAAAAAAATCTGGCAACGCTGATGTGTAGTGTCTGTGTAAAACGAGGAAAAAGAGGAAGCAACACTTTACTGACCTACTAAGCTCATCCGCCCTTATCTTTTCCTCGGCGCATTTCTTCCTCTCTTCCAAAAACTTAGTTTTCCAATACGATTCCTGTTCTTCATCTTCATGGCCTGTGAATTAAAATCGTATTTGTACAGTGAGTCTTAGGACTTATTAGGACAGTATTGTATTTTTCGAAATCCTTTATTTAAATAAACAGACATTGAAGACCTGGGGGATTAAAAGTCCTTGCGCATTTACTTTTATACGCGCAAATGTCAAATTGCAATATTGATTTGTTAGATGAATTGCTTCGATGTGGCCTTATAGACCATCTGATTCCTAAAATTAAACAATCGCACTTACTTCTAAACCTACTTCTTCTCAGCAAAGAAACAAAATTGGTAATATAAAATATCGAAATACTAAAAAATAACGCGATCGATAAATATTACTTACTCTCCCCAGCACAAGCAAAATGTACCGCGCCATTTTCTCTCAGAAGCAAAGGATATATTTTCTTTCTGCCCACGACGAACAGCCCTCCGTCCGCGTTACTTAAAAAGTCGTAGGATTGAGGTTTCCTGTAAACAAACAAGTTAGAATAGTTTTTTATGACAATTACCCAAACCCAAAGTAAAACTGGGAGGGTTAAAAACGCTATATCGATGCAATTCATCTAAATAAAACAAAATTGCTATTTGACATTTGTGTGCATTGCGCACTTAGTTTTATATGCGCAAATGTCAAATTGCAATACTGCTTTTAGATGAATTGTTTCAATGTAGCCAATAAAAAAACAACTTTATTTCCGACAATTTTACGTCCACTGTCAGCGCAATGTCAATAAATGTTAAATAGCAATATTGCGTTCTTAGCTGAATTGCTACAATGTGGCTTTTTTAAACCCCCAGTACATTATAGAGACCATCATTACAAATTGGAGATACCTGAAGAAGCCACTCTGTGAGAGGTCAGGGCAGTACATCCCCCCCCCCCTGCTTTTTCAATCTTAGAGAGCTAGAACACACCCTGGGTACTCCATACTAAATTTCATTGTTACCACGTAAGTCCGAGTGTAACAGACTGTCCGCCCTCCCCCTTTATATCCTTAGCGGCTTATGGCCGTTTAGATTTAGAATAAAGTAAAACTCAGAGAGGGGTGAGGCAAAACTAGTTCGGCGCCTGATACAAATTGGTGCAGGGCAGAGAATAGGGTAGTTTCCAACTAAGCAAATCAATTACTTTCGACTGAACGTCAAAACACGAAATTACAATGGAATTTGTATGAAAAAACAACCTGTGACTGACGTCATAGAAAATCGTGTCAAATTGTCGCACTTATTAAATAATTTAAATAGATAAAGAAAACGTTTTTGGAACCTTTATATCTGTCTTTATTTAGGAATAAGAAATTCATAACTTATCTTTGACATAGGAAACTACCCAATTACCATTCTATACGTAGTATTAGTCTTTATTCTATGGCTGATGCAGGCACTTACAAGGTAACGGTAAAGGTCGTTAACCTTTAGTCTGTGGCAGCGCTGTCAAAAAATTACCCCCCTGTCTGTGGAAGCCATTCCAAAATTTTTACGAGTTTCGCCAGCATTCAGTTTATGATGTAAATTTCACTTTTTGTGCATGGAACGTTATAATAAAGCGATTGATTACTAAAGCTAGATATATTTCCTTGTTTATGAACAATAACACAAGCCTCGAAATTACTTGTAAATAAAATACGAGCTGCTTGAATACGAAGTTTGATCAAAAATTCACTTGCACCAATATTATGCAGTCAATTATTGTTTGTGCCAAAAGTCATAGTCAAAATCAAAGGATATGACCATAAACTAGAAAAATGGAGCTTTGTAAAGACATATCACACTACATACTTATATGCTTTATATTGATCAATTTTATGAAAACAATATGACAAAAAATTTTGGAATGGCAAAAAAATTGGTCAATAATATCTGCGCTTGTGTGAGTGTATTTCGTCATTCAGTCGTCTGTGTATGATAAGGATCCTGACTCGGTTCTTGAACAGTCGTCTGTGTATGATACGGATCCTGACTTGGTTGTTGAACAGTCGTCTGTGTATGATACGGATCCTGACTCGTTTGTTGAACGGTAGTCTGTGTATGATTAGGATCCTGACACATACATAGGATGTTTTATTTTTGTTCAGGTAAGGTGTGAAAATGAAATATGTCTAATAGGTATTTTTTTTTTATTATTTAGATTTCACTTTAGTTAGATTGAGAGATAATATCTACATGTTAAATGATTTATTCATATACAATCAAAAACAACTGTTCTTATTATGGTTTATATGACCAAAATATTATTCTTATAAGAGCCGTATTATGACTAATAAGGGTGCAGTGATCCTTGTGGCGTCGCCTGGACGAGCATCGCAAAGATAAGAGGCCGTGAAGTTGACGGAGCTGAAGGATTTGTTAAATCCATTTTATCTAAAAAAAAAAAACAAAAAGTTAGTAAAAGATCATCCTGTAAGTTGTATTTCAGAAATAACGGTTTTGCCATAGTAAATTTGAAAACATGTGTACGTACACAGTGTCGGCCATTTTTACTTGCGTGTGTGTGTGTGCATTTTTTAGTAATGGTTTCAATAATTTACGTTTTGGTAAATATTTATGAATTATTCATACAAAGCAATTTGATATTCAGAATCTCCATAAAATTTCCTTCAAAATAATATAAAATATGATGTATATAAACAAGGCGTAAGTTTAGAATAACTTAAAGAAAAACACGAAAAGTTATTTGAGATCTGTAGGTTACTTTTGAACTAATATAATTCGTAAGTGAATCACTTTGAGAACTTATAATTTATAAAAATTGACACTACAATACATATAAAATAATAAAATTGAACATTTACTTACCTTTTTTAACAATTTTCAGCTTATTTTTCACTTTTAGTATTCACTTTTGGTAGTTGAAGTATCACTGGTCGAGACGGAATTTCAACCGATTTTTCTAGCGAAACTATTGAACATTTCATCCGAATGATGATTGTCTATGATAGATCATTTATTCAATTTTGTTCAAAACACAACATTAAACCTTTTGCGATAGAATTAGAGTGGATAATTACGTAAAAATAGGTACCAGTCCTATGGGTCAGGATCCTAATCACACACATACGAGAGGGGTAGTCAGGATCCTTATCACACACAGATCAAAGGTTAATCGTCACTATTAGATTTTCAATAAAAAGAAATGTACTTACATGTATCTATAAGAGTGTCCACTTCGACCGCGTGCCAAGGGAGGGTCGTCATTGTCGCTAGCCGTCGTGTACTCGTCGCTCGACCCTGACTCTATGGTACTGCAAATTATTTGGTCACATCAAAGTCCTCGTATAAAAAATATACAATCAATCTTTGTAGAAAAAGTGTCTGCGGCGCCGCATCTTGTACAACCGATATTGCGCTTTATTTGAAAAACCATTACATCTTGAGGGAAAGAACTTATACTATCTACATAACTTAATGTTTACGTATATACAACACGAATTTGTTATTATGGTAGTTTTCTTCAGTAATCAGTGTTAAATTGGCGGCCCTTTTTTAAACATAAAAGGCGACTGGCACTGCATATATTTAATTTAGTTAAAATTCTTTAGCGAATAAAGGAATAAAGCCTAAACGCAACTGAGGAATGGCGGAAGAATGATGAGTTTTCTTTTTTGAAGTAGCTTTAAATTTAGTAACTTTGCTACGGACGTATCAAAGTATGTTACTATAAACATTGTATGTTTCTATACTAACCTAACAAAATTCCTGGAAGTGACTCGGCTGCGGCGCGAGAATCGCTTCGAATGGGACTTGTTGTTTTTGATCCTGTTATAAGACGCTGCTCCTACAAATAAAAGAAAATATATTATGTTAAAACTATTGTTCTGCTGCTTTTAAGATAAGCATAAATAAACACAGATAAATTATATTTGTTAATAATACGTGCGTTAATATCAAACTCAGTACATATAAAATATATTAGCCACATGCTCCTTAACTGTCCTCCTCCCCTTTTTTGCAGTATTCACTAGTCATATGCGTCTTGAATAATATTGCCAACATATTATACAAGAGTCCATGTATTTTGGAATTTTGAGTTACATTTCTTTTTGACACATTTTGGTTAATTTAAGATTTTTTTTTCTCAAGACGCTTATAACCGCAACTAAACTTACCACTAGAAAATCCAAACGCATTTGCCATAGCTACTTGTCGCGATTTTTCACGATCGCCTCCAGTCCTCTTTTTGGGAAGTTCCAAACTTTCGCTCTCGCTTTCCGAGTGAGACTTTAGCAACACATCGTCTATACGTAGACTGGGGCCTTTAAGTTTATCTGTCTCTTCCACACTATGAGACGCATTGCTTTCTTTATTTATAGATTCAGATGCACTCTTTTCTTTATATTTCTCAGTCATTTGTTTATCGTTCGCATTCTCTTTCCTACTTTTATCATTATTTTCTTGGTTCACCTGAGTATTCTTACTTTCAATGACTTCTTCTATATCAGAATCATTGTACCTTGATTGAGAAAACTGCTCGGCGTATAAACTCACGCTCTTGAGGCAAGGGTTGATGTCTGCAGCATTTACACTTACATCGTTAACACCCGAGGGGCCGGCTTCTTGCGAAGTTCCTTCATTGTTCTTTTTGGGAGATTGTTGTTGTACTTCTTTTGCCTGGTTTATATTAACAGGTGATGATTTTTCTACAGTATCAACTTTTTCAATGCCATTTACTATTGGATTATTAGTATCTGTGTCTTGAGTTTCCTGCATATTTCCTTCTGAAACTGCAAAAGATTTCTGTAAATTAGCAGCGTGGGGATGAGAATCATATGTTTGCGTGTCCTTTTGAGTTTCCCTTGGTTCCGATGTCTTGCGATGTTTCGCTTTTTTCTTTTTTTGTTCAGCGCTAGTCTGCGAACGAGTCCTCTTATTAGATTTGCCTTTCTTATCATTATTCGATGGTTCTACAAATTCGGAATTTGTACTCTCTGTCGAGGTTCGCTTACCATCGTTACCATTTTCGAGCCCTTCTGGGTTGTTGGGTAATTGGGTATCACTAGTGGAGAGAGAATTGTTGGTTTGTTCCGTATTAGGCTTCACAGTTTTCTCATCAGCAATAGTAACATTCTGATTAGAAGTATTCTTGTCACATGTAAAAACATTTTTCGATTCATTGTTATTTGCTTCTTTTTCCTCCACTATGGAAATAGCAGGTTCAGCAGCTTCCTTTTCTTTGTTCTCCCATGTGCCCTTGCGAGTTTTTTTTAATTTCAAAGACTTAACCTTTGTTGTTTGCGTCTTTTTTTCAGATTCTTCATCATTAGCTGTTGTAGTTTTTTTATTGTAGCTCTTTGATTCCCGGATTGTATGGTCAGATGTGACATCGGAATTATCATTGTCATTATCTTTAGTGTTAGGTTCAACCTCTGGTTCTTCTACAATTTGCATCTGAGGTTCTTCATCATCTGTTGAGAAATCGTGCAGGACTTCTTGAAGCATAGGTGTTAAGGGCTCCGAATATGTAATGAAGTCCCTGATGGACTTCTGGGGCGACTTTTCTTGTTCGCTAGGCGATTCAAGGTCTCGTCGGACATCTTCTGCTGTTTCGTAACAGTTTTCGAGCACAAGTGTGTCAGTAGAGGATCTAGTGCAGTTCTGAATCTTTGAACATTTGTTCTCACCTGTATTTTCCACTTCTTTTTTGACTTCAGCCTTCTTTTTTCCTCCCTGGTTATCTGGTAAACAGATAATTTCTGGGTATACTTGCTGTCTATATCATATGTTTCTTTATTTTTTTTTTACATTGCTTTTATGAGTAATTGATTTTACAACTTTTAATTTATTTACAAAATTAATCAATCAGCGAAACTACTTCTATCTACTTCAAATAAAATATACATTATTATTTTAGTTATCTCAGAGTTTTGTAAACAGAAAGTTACTAAAGCAACAAAGAGTTGTTAAGGGTGTTCACTTACCTGTGCTGCTTGAATCACTAATGCTGTGTACCTCCAGTTTATTTCTATTATATCTTGCCTCTACATCAGACCTAAAATGATAAATTCAATCAACATCATAATATAACAGTAATTATGATAAAAATGTCTGGTATTAAATGTGTTCCTCTAATTATTAAATAACTTGTACTGTATACCCTCACTGATTTAAAAGATCTGTTGCTGATGCAGTTTCTTGTCATTTCTTCTCCTCAGCCATAATACTTTGCGAAATGACGTAAATTCAAAAATGTTACATTGACCTTCAACAAGTTTATCCATGATAATTACGTTGAATAAATGATTCTGATTTCTGTTAGTATGCTATTCACAACAGGTATTCAGTCAGTATTTTTTGATATTTGATTGAATTATTCAAATCGAAAATGCAATACCTAGGTATTTTTGATTCTTTTTAATTATAAATATAAAGATTATCATGGGTTACTTTCTAAAGCTTACTACTATATTCCCAATTGGGGTAGACAGAGGTACATCCAATGCATGATTAACTAAGTACCCTCTTTTCACCACACTTATTTTTAGGGGGGTAGTTTTTAGTGACATAATAAATAAATGCTTACTGTTGCCGGAAGCTGGCTATCTGTTCAACAGAGAGCTTGTAGTATGGATTTTGGATATCTGGCAAAATTCTCTTTATGAATGTCTCCTTCAAGCTCTGCCATGTTCTATTCAATATCTGAAAGATATTTAATTAGTTTAGAATCAAGCCAAAGAATTAGCTTAGATAGAGAAAGATGGAGAATACTTCACAGACTAGAGTGTGGTTTTTAAGTTAAAGAAGATAACATTAATAGTAGGGTAGCAAGAATTGCTGCCATGTTACTATTAATTGATAATATTTACTGTAATTAAAAAATATAATTTATTTTTTTGTATATAAAAATTATAAAAATCATTACACCACTGTGACGGAAAACTAATATTATCATTAATATGTATTAATTTAATAACTATTGAATAACTCCCAAAAAGAAAATCAGCCATGTTGAAAGAATGCTTGACTCTCACTGGTTGGTTGAATCCCAGCGTGGGCCTAAATCAATAAGTTTCATTATTTATTTAAGCCTGTTTATCATTCATGTTTGGATTGGGATTATCACATGCTCATCAGTGACGGAAAACATTATGAGAAAACCCATATTGCTGAATTATTATTTTTTTCCATTATGTGACCTAACCTGTATTGACTGATTTTCCGTTTGCGTGTGCTAACCTTCCAAGGTTAGACACCAGTCTATTCATCAGTCTATTTATTCGTCTATTCATCTCCCTAGCGTTACCTGCTTGCCTAACCTGGAGATTTGACAGCTCAGTTTTTTACAGAAGTGACTAGGTACCAACCTAGTCACTTCAGTTTTTTACAGAAGTGAGCTGTCAAATCTCCAGGTTAGGCAAGCAGGTAACGCTAGGGAGATGGTGACAATGGAATAAATGCTCATCAAGTATATTTTTTTAGATGCATATACATTTCTTTCATAATGCGCAAGACAAACCTGTGACTTAGCAAGGTCCATCCACATTTTCCGCCCCCTTATCTCCGAGTATACTTTATGTTCCACCAGATACTCTACTATCTTCTTCATTTCCTTCATAGTGTATGGTTTCCTGTAAACCAATATAACTGATGCAGTACAGATAAAAGCTATGGTAAAGTTCCAATATATATTTAGCTATTCATTTCGAAAATATAATTACAAATATAAACATATAAACTATTCATAGTTTTAGAAAAATGATAGGAATGTTTAACCGCCAAAATAGTCTCGAAATGTAGTACAGTATATATTCAAGATGGTAGGTACCCAAATAGGTACGTAATGACGCTGCTAAGTAGAAAATTTGCTTACCCAGGCATTTTCTTGCTTATTATTGCAGTTTGTTCAAGAAAATAACCAACAGCAACCGTCGAGTTTCAAGCAACACTGCGTTGTAATGTAATGCAGCGGCTTGGCTCCACTTTCTAGGGTTCTACCTTTGTTATTAAAATTAGAAATAACACACATTATCCACTAATCGAAGTAGCATACATGACTACACGTCACAAATATGAATAAAAGTTTGTTTTATATAGTTAAATCAAAAAATATTTAGAAGAAGCCACAACAAGAACCGGATCCGAATCAACCGAACCAAACCAAACAACCGCTGGTTTTATTTGTAGTCTGTGAACCAACGAGCCGACCTTGGAGCCGACCGAACATTATCGCTTGATCAATCTTTTAAGTTCTACTTGTTCACTCGCTAGATTGACAAGACAACAAAAAAAAAAAATGTGACTCGAACGGGACTTGAATCCGCCGCTCTTGTCAAGCCGGAACGAGCGTGTTAACCATTAGCATTCCCTGTTTATATTTCTTTTTGCAACAAAATGACCGCCATGACCGCGATATTTTTGTCTATGGTTCTATGAAACATCTTGGAAACAACCCTACAACCTCCACCAATCTTTCGTCAATCATGACTTATAGTCAAACAAAAATCGACCTTATTGTTAGAGTACTGTGGTCGTTATTTGTTTCATATACTGTTTGTCAGATGATTGACGAAAGATTTGTGGTCACACAAACCACCGACAGTGATTGATCAACCACTACTGTATTGTCAAAGTTTGGAGGTTATGTGATTATCACTTTGGCGGCAAAATATATTTTCGTGGAAGTTTTCGCATAAAGTACAGTATAAACAATGAGTAATTCGAATTATTTATCTATATCAGACATTTTAGTAACGAATGAGAAAGTACCTTGTAAATTTTTACACGATCTGCCGAAAATGGGTATGTCCTAAGTGTTCTAAACATACTCTTATTTGTAAATAAAAAAATGGTTGTTACATTTTACCTCGGTTTTAGGTTTCCTAGACCCTTCAGCGACTGAAGACGACCTAAAGGCGGGGACCAATGTTGAAATACCTTTGTGGCTAGCTGAATCTTTATACTCTAGAAGACCACCATTAGTGAGCGTAGATTTGCCTAAAATATACAAGGAAGCATATAGGGAAATCTTAAATGCAGATGCGTGTACTGTTGATATGCACAAACTTGGACAACATTTCTACGAGCTTGGTTGTTATGTAGCAAAACATGATATTAAAGGCGAAGTTGCTAACACATTAGTCAATGTAAGTACTGTAACATAACAAGTATAAAAATTATAAAAAAAAAATATTTCTGGTCTAATAATACTGAGGTATTGAAGTCAACTCATTGTTTTTTTTAATAAAAAAAAGTCCTGTCCTGTATGGGTATTTTCCTGTATGGTAAAAAATAATAATTTTATTATTACAAAAGTTACAACTCTTAATATACCTATTTATAGTTTTGTATTTCATTTCTTGAAATTAAATTTACAGACGTTTAGACAAAGGTTCAAGATGTTGCTTTCTGCCAGTGTGTCAAGTGACTCTGTGGGTGCTGTGCAGCCACTATCAACCAGCGAGAGGACTCGCGCCGCTGAAGCTGCGACGACGGAGCGCGCCCTCTCTGGCTGGCTACAGAGGGGCGACTGTCCACTACAGACAGCCAACATGGTCGCTAATCACAGGAAACGGAAAAGAGCTGAAATGGAAATGTTATGAATAAAGCTTATTTTTGTATTTCTTGTTTTGATTCCCCTTGCTGATAGTTTTAAATTAATTTGGAGATTTGCAGCTTATATAGTTCTGTAAATCTGCCTTTTCTACTGGCCCAGGCTAGCAAAGTAAATAAAAACATGGGATGCTATTTATCATTGTGAGCATGTCATTGGGATTGTGTCCTAAGGGCTCTCACCCATAGGGCACAATCATGGGGATTGTGTCCTATGTGTGAATGGGGTATTGGAGTTAGCCTTAGTTGTCTAGCTAAGTAGTTATTGCCATCTGATTCAAGTCTACATTATGCTACGTCAAAACAAGGGTCATAGGCTAGTAAGTCGTTACCATTGTTCTAATCACGCATAATTATTATAAGTCATAAGATCTTGCGTTCATTAGTTGTATTCTGATAATTAAAGTAAGTGCGTACCTACCTTACCCAGTCTGTGTCACTACAAACCTATTTGTTCCAATTTCTTCGCCCGTTCCTGTTTATCGAGCTTTATTTATACGGGGACAGAAAGAGAGTAATTCGATCATCACCCAGCTATATTTAAAGCCTCGTTTGAAATACCACTCAAAATGCCAGCTATTTATACTGGGAGAAAGTTCATGCATCAATCAGTTAGCTATCGATGTTATTTACGATCTTACGTAGGGCTGAACGCCGTATAAATTTAAATACAAATTAGTTAATAAACTATAAAGAAGATTATGCCCTCACACTACCCAATCTCTTAAATGGATCTTCTATTGAGGTCAATTATCAAACTCATCAACCCTGGTGTCAGGGTTACTATTGAGTCATAACGACTACGTACTTACATCAGTAAGTAGTAACCGGGACCAACGTGCCTTCCGAAGCACGGATCGTCTTACTTTCGGACAATCAGATGATCAGCCTGTAATGTCCTAACCAAACCAGGGATCACAAACTGATTTTTGTGATGTCCCCACCGGGATTCGGACGCAGGACCTTCGGATTGTGAGCCTAAATAGATATAGCGTGTTGACAGGGAGGGATAGAGAGATTATTATTCTTGATTAAGATTTATGGTGCCGGTGTAAGTTATCACTTACATTCCTCTCGCGCTGAACATACCGCGACCGTATCCAGGATGTTTTAAAAAAGGCCAGGTCTAGAGTACACTAAGCCGGCGAACTTGAATTAAGACTTTAATCAGAGTGGAATAAGAAAATGTGATGTGTCAGCATCGTAGCAAGTGGAATTCCGTGGTGTCTGCCTATCCCAACGGGAAATACACGAGATCTTATGTATTCTTAATTAAAATTGTACTATAGCGTATTCAAGTAACCGTCGATGCTTTTTACGAGAAGAAACTCACGGTGAAGTTCACGGTGGAGCTTTGTAATGTAATAGAAGTATGTTCGGTTGGTCCAGTGGTAGCCTTTGGGCAGATTGTAGGTATACAGTTAGCGAATTTTAGAACGTATTAAGTTTTAATTTTATTTGATAACATTTTTTTACTAGCGCCCATTTGCATTTTTAATCGATCTATTGAACCCCTGACTGGCTGGAGTAAATCACGTACCTAATGAATGGAAGTACATTAATGGTCTACTAGAGACAACCATTAGTCAACGTGTAACCGGAAGCGATGGTCTATAAAAACGTCCAACCCAGTCTGCTATTTCTCAGTACACTGCCAAAATCCTTCATCTTCACACACGTGTAACGAAATGGATTGGCCTAGACTGATTACCACTCGACTACCAGAGCAGAGCTTCGGAATGAACATCTCCCCTCAAGACATACTCGTCCCGTTCTTCAACAATCAAGGCACAAATTACTTCAGACCATGGAAACTCTGCGAAGAAATGGCTAAGAAAGAATGTGGATCGACAATAGATAATACAAAGGATAACTTCAAGATTACTTTAGATGTGCAACATTTCCTCCCAAAAGAAATCAGCGTGAAAGTGAATGACAACGAAATTATAATAGAAGGCAAACACGAAGAGAGAAAAGACGAACATGGATTTATTTCAAGACAATTCACAAGACGATATACTATGCCGAAGGACTGTCTCTCGGAGTCGGTTACTTCCACACTTTCATCAGACGGGGTGTTAACTGTGATGGCAAACAAGAAAATGGATATGGAAATAAAAGCCGACGTAAAAGTAATTCCGATAAAAATGACCGAACCTTGTCGAAATACGGAGACGACGGAAGAACAATGTAAGATGATGAAAGAGAAAACAAAAATCGAATCAGTTAAAAACGGTACACGTGAGGTGAAAAAAGAAACTGACATGCAAAAGGATAAAAAAGAGACCCAATCAACAAAGAAAGAGGAACACTGTAGGCTACTTAAACCAGAACTCTTAAAGGAGGCAGCTTCAGGTACTGAAAAAATTCTATCAGAAAGTAGAAAAGAAACCGACGAGCTTCTTAAACTGATATCGACTGATAGAACCATACCAAATACTGGTGAAAAATTAGAGGAAGCTATTGGACAATGTAAGACATTAATTAATGAGTTGAAAAAAGAGAAGACAGCTGAGACAAATGTATCAGCCAGTGCAGAAATGTCCAGCATGAAGAGTAGTATGATGAGTGAAACAATTCAGAGCTTTTCAAGCACTTCCTCAAGCATGAAGGCTACCAGTGAGACCATCAAGGATGTGAGCGAGATCATATGTGCTGAACTAAAGGAAGCTGCTGAAAATATTTAAGATAATGCCCATGAAAGTCACAATATTTATTGCTAATTATCAAAAGTTTTTCTTACTCTTATAATTAACCCGAATTTTACATTTTATATTAGCAATTGATTTTACAGTCTTATTTCCTATAATATAAATACACATGTATTATTTCATAATTTAACATAACAAATTGTAAATCATTTTAATCACTTTAACATGCATGTGAGATCACCAGTATCTTGAGCAGATTAGTATTAAAACTAATAGTTAAGACAGTCATGTTAGGCTAAGACAATGTAATAAAATATTTAATTAAATAAATAAACAACACAGGTAAAAAGCTTCCAATTATTAAAATAGTCAAAGTAAGAAACACCAACACTTAACTGGTACAACTGTTTCTAAATTCTATTAATCATACACACTGTATGTCCATATGTCAAACCATATTTAAGAGTCTTCTTCCTCATAATACTCCTGTACCTCTTCATTGCTTTGTTTAGCACAATATAATAGTTCTGAGGTACATTTGTATGGGTGTATTGATTGTTAACATCTGTCATTTTTTACTGATGGATTGAGGTCGTGGAAGTAGGCATGTGCCATGGCATCGTCAGCAGGCATGCGGAGGGCTGGGTTGCAGGTGAGAAGGCGAGCCAATAGGTCCCGGCCTCGGGCCGACAGCCGGGGCACCACCTGGGCTAAGCCAAGACTAGGCTGGTAGATGGGCAGAGGCTTGTAGTCAGGCAGCTGAGTCACACCAGGCCATGTGTCCTCATTTGGTGTGCCTGTAATCACAAAATAACACTGAGACTGTGCATACACATGACAATGACTTTTCAAACAGGAAAGAAACATAATGGCTTCATTTATGCAATTAACATTGACTTTGTACCTATAGGGTTTCATAACACCTATTTGTTTTTCTTTGTGAAATTCAATGATATTACATATTAAAGAGGGATTTACATATTGACTAACCCAATAGTTTAAAAATCCTCTTCAGTTGGTCATCAACATCAGATCCAGGGAAGAGAGGGCGGCCTGAGTTGGCTAGTTCAGCAAATATACACCCTGCTGACCACATATCTATACTGGTGGTGTACAGCTTGGCACCGAACAACACGTCCGGCGGCCGGTACCACAGCGTCACCACCTCCGCCGAATAGCACTTCACTGGTATACCAAAGGCTCTCGCTAAACCAAAGTCAGCCAACTTTAACTCCCCATTTTTATTTATCAACAAATTTTGTGGCTTAAGGTCGCGATGAAGTACGTTATGACTATGACAGAACGCGAGTCCCCTCAACAATTGATACATAAAGGATTTCACCACATCCAGATCTATTTCTCCATTTAAACTGTCGAAGTACTTCTTCAAGTCCTGGTCACAATGTTCGAACACTAGTGTCAGTTTCTTTTCACTGTGCAGGACATCGTACAGCCGCACGATGTTCTTGTGTTTAAGTTCTTTAAGGAGACATATTTCACGTAAAGCGGAAGATGGTACACCTTCATCGTCGTCGTCTAACCTCACCCGCTTCAGAGCCACTATCTCATGACTTTCTTTATTTTTGGCTTTAAAAACGGTCCCGTAGGTTCCTTCACCAATTTTCTCGAGCTTCTCATACTTCTGCATAATTATTTTGGTAATAAAATAACTATAAATGTGAAAAATCGATTGTTTACGTTCCGTGTACTGAAGTAACACTGTTTATTTCAGAATATACCGTTCATAAACAATATAAACAACAAAACGACACTATATAAAACCTTATGGACTCTTTCTCAGAACAATAACTAAAGCATAGAAGGAAGGCTAAAATAGCAACAGAACTCTATAATTCTGCTCTACTTTATCTTACGGAACCGGCGTAATGTTAGACAAAGACGCATATACAAAAATTGTTTCGTAATTTCGTAGGTTGTCACAAGTTTTTCATTGCCTAGTGTTGGGTTTCACTTTAGTAATATGTCGATAAAATTAAATTTACTTACAATTAATGTCGATAAATTTTTTTTACAAGATTTCTTTTTGTAGGATGCAATTATCTTCTTCTTGATGAAAGGAGACTCTGTCTCTGATAGGTAAGTATCTAACCATTTTTGGATTATATTGTCTGGTTTATATTAGTTTGGAGCTGCAGCTCACATTCAGGAAGGAAAGAAAATAGCCAACTGTTATCGTTTAATCGGTAAGTATTTTGTAATATTCGAATTTATTTATGATGTCATCCGCCGTGCACTGGTGTCGATCGACGTGCCGTGCAAATTGGAACCGCCGCCGCCGGGTCTAAGCCGCACAGACGGTAAGAGGCCCGATGGGGTCACGCCATAGACATAGAAAAGAGTATGGACTGGAAATACCTACAGAAAAAACGTGCCACTCTGTAAACATAAAATGGCGGTCTTTACTAGGGCTACAAGCTGTTTCAATACTAGGATTACCATACTCGTACCTACTAGATATAGCATTATACTTAAAAAAATACGGCATACAAGTATTCATAAGAGAACAGAAAGGGAAAGTAAAAGGTAGGTAGGTGGTGTACTGTATCTTTCGTGTAAAACTTGTAAGTATTGTATGTTGTGTGCAATAAAGTATATTTGTATTTGTAAAGGAAGGTTTAGTCAAGATTTATCTAAGTCGCTTACACAAATCTATAACATTCATTACATTCTTTATTGGGCGCAGTTCGTATCAACCTGGAGTGTTGGAGTAGGAGTAAATAAGAACAGGAGGTAAAATGAAATATAAATTAGATCGTAAATCTGTTCATTAGCAAGTATTTATTTCACACGTTATTAATTATGTACATTATATTTACAATAAATACAAATTTATTAATTTCTAAACAGTGTCAATTTGCTTAGAAACTGTCTTTGTGACACCCTGTCACATTGTTTTTTTTTTTTCATTAAGTCGTTTGATCTTGAGGCGGGACTTGTTCAGCTTTTCTTTTAAATTTTTCATCTCGTCTTCTTGAACTGACTGAAATAAAGTTTAATAATAATGTTAAAATAGTATATGTACAAAATAATCTATAAAAATAAAAGTAAAATATATCTGATTTAAGTGCATTGTGCAGCTGGTTGAATTATACACTCTATATATGTATATCATGTTAAAAATATAAAAAAAGAAAATTATTTGATATACCTTTTCATGTAAATCCAGTCGACACTTTTGGATTTAATATCTGAAATCAAAGATAATAATAATTTACTTATATAAAACGTGTACAACTCATAATTGTTTAGACATAAAACAACTACAGACTTAGTATATACTAAGTTTATTAAGTACATAATAATATGTAGTTGAATGATAGATAGTATAAACGTGTTGTGATAACATGATACAAATATCTTATCTATCTATCCAGCAGTGAGATGATGCAGGCTAGGCTGAAATTTAAATTTAAACACCATTTCATCTGTCTGATCTATAATGTTCAATGTAGGAATAGCATCGTCTCGAAGACGCCTCCACTTTGAATTAGGAACACACATATATGAATCCGCAGTAAAATGTTTCGAGCAAATACGGCTGTACTTATTTGGAATCCAATTTCGTCTATTAATGCGAATTATCCATTCTTTCTCTTTGTTATCGTCTACAGGAAATCTAAAAATTAAAAGTATCGATAATTTTAGTACATCACTATGGACAATCAACATAACCTCAAATCAATTCCGTATTCATCGATGAAACGTATAATATAATGGATATCTCAAATATTTTATGCTACAAATCTATTCAGCAAAACATATTACTTTCCTAAAATTGTTCAGCAGTTCACATTTCACTAGAAAATTACAAAAAACTTACCGATGAAACGACAGAAGTTGTTGGCTATTTTCTTTTCTTCCTGAATGTGAGCTGCAGCCCCATACCACACAAGACATAATGTCACACAGTCGAGACACTCAATTATTTGATATAAATAAAAGTTTCTTTCCATTTATTTGGAAAAATATTGTTAAATTATCACTTAAAACAATCTGAACACAAGACACTCGTAAACACAGTTGACGCGACCGTGTCAAATAGTTCGGTAAATATAAGTAAAATCTTCTTATGTATGTTACTATGTATTTGGCCGAGTTAAAATGAGTCCAATAGGTCCAAATGACATTTCATGTTGTGACAACCTCGGAAAAAATGAAGCAAAGAGCGAATCATTTGTCCTTTTCTCACTCATAGTTTGTGTCGTAAGCTAGAAGAGAGCCGGTTTATAGTTTCTGAATTCTTATTTTAGCCTTCCTTCTATGCTTTAGTTATTGTTCTGAGGGACTCTTTAATTCGCACTTTTTTTTGCATTACACTTAACGCTTTGATCTAGAAAATAAACGTAATGTCAATTTATTTACTTTTTAATTGAGAAGAAAGGCATTGGAAAGACGCGTACCGCGACGCGAGAGATCAGCAAAAGATGACTTAAATGGGGAAGCCAAAGCCTACTATTATCCTTAACTGCTCGATTATGTAGTATACAATGTATTTTTTTTCATTTGATATATAGAGCTGTTTTGAAAATAGCTTCATTAAAAAAAAACGGCGATAATCCATCTGTTATGAATGCTTGCCAATAATTTCTTATTTATTTTTTGCTGATTTTTTTTGTCCATATGACAGTGTTCTGAAACTGAATTCATACAATGGAATTAATAATTTAATACCTACACTACAGATTTAACAATTAAACTAGATATTTGATTTGTCATTATAATGATACTCCTATAAACGGTTTTAACTATGTAAGCACAATTTGATTTACTTTAATATTTGTGTATTACTCGTGAAATATGCATGGTGTTTAACAAAGCGGATTCAATAGTGAGAAAAAGGATTATTGTATTTCAATTTCGAACGCACCCTATTTTGACTTTTCATTCCTAAAAAAATTAAATCCAAAAAGTTGAATTATCATTTCCAAAAGTACGAGATTTATTTTTATATTTTGTGTTAAACGAAAAAGTTTAAGGTGAGTGGGTTTTCAGGAATATTTGTTTTGTCCTACACATGATTCACGAGTTGACGAAATGTGTGTTGATAAGTTTGATAAACATCTACGTATTAGGATGAAGTGGGGCAAATCATGAGCATGTTTTCAGATGAGTGAAGGACAAGGTACGTTGGTGGATAAATCTGAGAGTTCGTCGTTCGAGGATCTGGCCTCTGCGGCGGCGCAGGAAATTGAGGAGGCGAAGCTCGCGGAGGCTGCGGCCGCTGAGAAGGAGAAGCCTGCTGAGGCAAAGACAGACGAGTGGCAGGACGTGCTCGGATCTGGAACTCTGCTAAAAAAGGTCCTAAAATACTTTCTACGTCTTCCGAATATATTAGTACCAGTACCCTGTTTACTTCAGTAATGTTTTGTTCATGTAAATATATTTTTCACAAAGTGTAATGGTTATTGTGGATAAATATATTTGGAAATCATACTTCTGTTTATATAACAATATGGAATAACCATTCGCCAACATTGATTATCTACAAAACAAAACATATCCTTTTGACATGCTTATCAGTTGAGCAGATCAGTATACATGTCTATTCAGATGTATTATCTGTGACAAGAAATCATTTTTTCATACGTAAGATTTATAAATAGATTTGCTTTCTTTGATATTTTGGTAATGATAAAATTACTACTATAGTCCGAGTGCAAGTCCTGGTTACCTGGGTATGTGACTGGTGAGACAGTGTGATTGACTCATGTCAGCTTGGCAGTCGGTTCACCATTCAGTGTTTGTACAGCTTTCCCCTCCTACCATAGTATATTGGTGAAAAAGGAATATCTATTTTTTTGATGGTTACAGATATTGAAAGCCGGAGATGAGTCTGACGGATTAAGGCCGCACAGAAGTGATATTTGCAGAATCAGTTATGAAGTCAAAATTCGGGACACAGGAGACCTTGTGGAAAAGAGGGACCAGGTTAAGATTTATTTGGGAGACAATGAAGTGAGTAATAGCATTTATTTAGTTTACCGACTTCAAAAAAGGAGGAGGTTCTCAATTTGACCGTATATTTCTTTTTTATGTTTGTTCAGGCATAACTTCTATAATTTTAAACGAAATATGTTTTTTGGTCTGTTTCTATGAGATATAATTTTGTTACAATAAGTAAGTTTAATTGGATATTTTAGGTATGATACTCATAAGGAAATAAATTAATTGTTCATTTATTTCAAAGTCAAAACCAAATTGTTTACACAGTTGATTGCCAATTCACTTAATTTTAAAGGTGTCAAGTGATCAATGTAAACTCTTTCATATTGACATTGAAAACATGTTCACTAACAAATCCTTCAGATTTTAATTCCTTTGTCTTGTTGTCAAGTAATACTATTGCTGCCAAAACAGTAAAATTTTTACCAAAATGTAATAGCACATTCTGATACTATGCACTATTACACAAGCTATGATTGGTCTAATTACATGAGTGTATTACCAATTGAAATGTAGTATGTGTTGGTTGTATAATTTGTAGATCAATCGGCTAGGTTATGCAAGCAAACATTCTGCGTGAAATATCCACATTTGATTGAGTTATAATAATGCATGGTTGCTTTTTATTGCAAACAATTCTCAATATTTTTTTCCGTAGTCATGTTTTTTTTTCTAGTTGGGAACATTAAAGGTGTGTTAGACTTCCTTGGGGAATTAGTTGGGCTGGAGTAATCCAGTTGTTTAGGTATCATGCATATTTATGGAAAACGGCCAGCGAATAACAATACCAATCATTGAGAACCTGTGCTAGTTTAGACCAGCTTCTATTTTAAATTCTAGATTAGCATTTTATAATTTTACTTTGACCCAGTCATCTAGCATATTATTATTTTATTATTTATAATTAACGAGGGACTAATGGAGGGCTATGTTCCTCAAAAATGATATAGATGGAGCTGTACACATTTTATTTATTTTTCCTTTATCTAACAGACATACTTTTATCATTGTTTTTGGGTATAAATGATGACCCTTTTTATTACACCCAGGCACAAATACATCGTCCACCTATTATTATTCTGATCAAAATAAAGAGAAGCAATATAAGCAGTAACATAATTCTATACTTAAGGTGATCCAAATACCAAGCAACAATTATTTTTATATAAATATATTATGCTTCTGCCATTACATTGTATTTTGGAATAATTATGTACCTGAGTATTGAGAAAATAGGTAATTATCATGTTGAAGCTATACAACACCATCTATATTGTTTTTGCTGAACATAGCCTGGAAAATCTCTCATTGTTTTTGTTACCAAAGCCTAAGAATGAATGGTGACAAAATATATGAGTAGTACCTACCTAATATGTTATTCTTTGCTGGGTTCAATGTATGCTCTCTTAATAATATTTATAATGTCTTTTAACAAAATTCTATTTGTAGAAATGTACATTTGAATTGCATTTTCAATTGCTGGGTATTTTAATTTATGTCTATTATGTCGACGTAAACAATACATCTTATCTAAATTGATAATCTGAATGGACATGCATTATATTTCTTTGTTTTATGCAATTATTTGTAACAGCTTAATCATAGTGTAGCATAACAACAATGAGTCATTTATTTTTAACATAATGGTATGGCAAAATGTCAACAAAGGACACTTTGTGATCCCTAGTTTGGTTAGGACATTACAAGCTGTTCACCTGATTGTCCAAAAGTAAGATAATCCGTGCTTAGGAAGGCACGTTAAGCCGTTGGTCCTGGTTACTACTTGCTATTGTAAGTACGTAGTCGTTACATGAGTCATGGCAGGGTCCTATGGCGGCTCAATAATAACCATGATACCAGGCTTGATGGGGTTTGTAATCCACCTCACAACCCACACGATAGAAGAAGAGAACAAAGGATAAACTTATACAATGGCAATCTTTCCGCCCACGACTCCGTGCGTGTGGATTTCGGGTACCGCGCGCGGCGTATCTGTTCGGTCCCAATATGTAATCTATTTCTGTACAAATTTCATCAAAATCGGTTTAGTAGTTTTAGCGTGAAGGCGTCAGAGATTGTCCTACCGGGATTTATTAGGGTCGTCAGATGATTTGTAATTTACTAAACATAAAATCTAGTGCGATAACCTGTAATCTACCCAAAATCTTTTAGTTATAAAACATCGTCGGTACGCATTATCAAGCACGTTTTACTTAATGACTGATAAATTCGGGACACATGTCTATTTAAAAGGTCTAGCAGCTAGGTACAAAGAAAATATAATAATAACAAATCTTTTATTTTCATGCAAACAAAACCCGTAGATTACTGTCAAAATTAGATTGGAATCAGAATTCAGATAATACATGGTACCTAATATTATATTTACTCATTCAATCATTTATAAATTCAATTCAACAAATAATAATTATACAATAATATAATTTATAACTACTGTTATGTAGTTATAAACTAAACTTTTATGAGGTACCTACCTAGCTTAGTTTAGCTAGTGCGACGCCAAAGCATACCTAACTTTAAAAATCTACGCAATAAAAACGTGAGTTTATATAAGTATGTTAAAATTGCCATTAAAACAGGGAGGAGTTTATCTCGACACGATAGACATACGGAAGCAGACGATAGATAAAAATGGTTACGCAGCCGATGACGTGCGGTCGCTATTTTAAGACTAATAATAAAAATAATGGCATGTTTACGTAGTTCTTGTCCGAATACTCAAATATAGCAGAAGACAGAATGGATAGATTGCTAATTTCTACATCCACAAAACTTTCTTCTGACGTATAGTTGTATCACATAATTTTATCGTGTTTTTTTGCGAAACCAGTTGACATGCTATTAACACCCATATTCTAAGATGTTAACTCGCCTTTTCCGCCACTCGACTTGACTTCAGCTGAGAATTTTGGTATTCGGTCTCTGTGGTCTAGTGGTTGAGCGTTGGACTCACGATCCGGAGGCCCCGGGTTCGAATCCCGGTGGGTACATATCACAAAAATCACTTTGTGCTCCCTAGATTGGTAAGGACATTACAGGCTGATCACCTGATTGTCCGGAAGTAAGATAATCCATGCTTCGGAAGGCACGTTAAGCCGTTGGTCCCGGTTACTATTTACTGATTTTAGTGAGTAATCGTTACATGAGCCATGACAGGGGCCTTTGGCGGCTCAATCATAACCCTGGCACCAGGGTTGATGAGGCTGGGTATTCCACCTCACAACCCACACGATAAGAAGAAGAAGAAGAAGGAGTAAACTCGAGTTAAGGTTGAGGCGCCCCGTCTAGTAATACCGATTTTGAGCGGAGTTTGGGGAAGACCTTAATTGAGGTTCGCCTCAACTGAGGACAGAGTCGCGGAATGTTGGAGATAATATCTTATAATACGGGTGTAAATGTAATTCAATGCAGTAGTACGGTCACGAGTACTAATATGTATACACTTTCCAACCATGTCACATTAACTTTTTTGACAAATTAAACCGTAATCCTCATTAAATGTCAAATATGATAGTGCGACAGGTTTCTAAAGTGGGTACATGATATTGCCCATGACTGTACCTACCCTGTAGCAATATATTTAAACTCACTGCACCCAAAATGATAAACGCGCTTCGACTGAGCTACCAAAGTCGTGTATATTTAATCCAGTAGTCTTATTTTGCAACCTATTTAATTATTCTTTAGATTATCAGTATCTTCACAGAACTTCATTTTAAACAAGCTAAGTCGTTCCACGTATCGTTACACTTTTCGGCCAAGACTGTAACTAGTAACGCCAAAAAAAATCGATGGGCATAGGTTCCGGCAATCAACTGGCCTATGAAGGATACTCGACTACGCTGGTCCACTGCGGGTTGCTGAAGAGTCTTTGTCTATCAACCACAAAACGTTTTGAATGTAATTTGTCTTTCCAGGTCCTCCAAGGCCTGGACTTAGCGTTGACGTTAATGTACAAAGGCGAGGAGTGTCTCCTGCAAATGTCGCCGCGGTTCGGGTATGGCGACACGGGGCTTAAGCCAGGCGAGAGTCTCGGCTTGGTGGGCGAGGTGGACAGCCCCAAGTACAAAGGCCCCGCGATAAGCCCCGACACCTGGCTCGAGGCGCGGCTCGAACTACACGACTGGGCGGAGGAGCCCGAGCACGAAACTTTGCCTATAGCTGAGAGGATGGAAACTGGGTTAGTAATCGCTGCTTATGCCAATAATAATTGTACCTAGTTTAGAACCTTGTCGGATTAAATTGTTTGTCAAATTTGAACAGTCTCAGTAAATTACAAATTATGTTAATTAAACAGGGTTATAAACTAAACTGAACATAAAGCGCTATACATACCAGAGCCGCCGACGTATAAGAAAACAATAATTTTGGTGACATGTCTCCAACTTGCTTTTTTCGACTCAGGCTTCACTTGTAGCAGTGAAAGTTTAATCAATAAACTTCCAAGCATGCTAAATATGTATAACTTCGCTGCTTATCTCATCATATCTTAATGTCTTCGTATTTCTTATACACTTATCAAAAGCTATTATGTTTCTGAAGAGAACTTTTACTACAAAAACTTATACCACATACAGTTTTTTAGTCTTGTGTAAATATTATGTTAAGTTTCTCATTTTGTCTCTTAGTATAAGGGGGTCGGTAATTAAAAATGTACATATAGATAGCAGAATAATGTCAAGGGAATCCTTATCTCTTCTATTGTTCTATTCTATTTAACCATGACATGATTAGTTTTGAAGCAGTTGCATTTGAAGTAAAATTTTAATACATCATCTTTCGGCCTTTAACTTTTTTATTTACTTTTTAGTTAATACTACAAAAAAGAGATGTCAGTTAGTAGGAGTTTTTAAGCGATCATTGATTTATTGGAGACTTTAAGTCTTAGACTTTATTATCTATCAGTGGTGTGAATGAACTTTGTAACTGATAAATAAAGTAAGAATTTTAGGTACCTAATCATGCTGATTAGAATATTTAATTGATATACGACTATACCTTTGACATCGTTCTACATAATGAAACCTAACATATCTAATCTGTGCTCCTAATTTTACGTACAGTCACACCCCGGACACTTCATACAAACAACCTCGTTGTACACAGACACTACACATTGACATTATCAACACGCGCAACTGTGTTTGTGACGTCTCAGGGCTGCCTAATTTAACCGTCATTTACTTGCTTAGGTAGGTAGTACTACTTACAAAAGATGCTTTTATAATAATCAGTTAATATTTATTTATTTAGCACAATATAAATAAAAAGACTTTATACTTGACTTAAAAATCACTGACCTAATGATTTGCATTCACATTATTTTTACTTTAAACACAGCCTAGGTTCAATTTTATTGCAAATTATTAGATGTTTTGATGAACAATCACCATGAAAAGTAAATATTTACAGGCCCCGCGCTGGTGAGCCAGCGCGGGCAATTACTGTGAGATGAAATATTCGAATCAGATGAAAGAACGTTGGCGTTCGATTTCAAAATTCGAACATATAGCAAAAAAAAAACTAAACAAAGATAGATCTAGAGGTGAAAAAACGTTTTTTTTTTTCTATTTATTTTATTTATTTATAAATTTTAATAATAAGTGCGACATTTTGTCACGTTTTTCTGTGACGTCATAGGTTGCTTTCCATACAAATTTCTTAGTAATTTCGTGTTTTGACGTTTAATAAAAAGTAACTGATTTGACTAATTGGAAACATCCCTATTGGGATAGAGTCGTGAGTTTATGTTATGTGTTTTTTGTTTGTTCTAGCCGTGTGCACTCTGTCAGGCTGGTTGGCTCAACAAATGTAATGACTACTATTGTAGTGTTATTTCTTATTATATTTCAGCACCCGTCGCCGCGCCCGCGGTAACTGGTGGTACGGCCGCGGGGAGGCGCAGCTGGCAGTGCAGCTGTACCGCCGGGCGTTGGACGTGCTGGACGAGAGCGAGGGCGGCATCACAGACCCCACCGCGAGCGGGGAGCTGGCGCCCACCTCGGGGGACCTGCAGGCCCTGCTGGAGGAGCGGCTACGTGTCCACAACAACATGGCCGCCGCTCAACTCAAGGCTGGCGCTTATGAAGCTGCTTTACAGGTTCGTTTATACTACAATCGGTTAAGAGTATGGTTTTTGTGTATGTTTTGGTATAGAATAAGGAATAATACTACGTATAGAACTAGAAACCAGCGGCTGAGCTAGGTTTACTTACTTTAGTCTTCAATCGTATAGGCGTCAGACGTAACACACAGATGCGCGTGTAAAATAACGTCAATGTGTAGTGTCTGTGTAAAACTAAGTTTTTTGTATGAAGTGTCCAGGGTGAGATATTCTAGGTCTATTTAAAGGTGATAGAAATTAGTTTTTGGATGAAAAATTCTCATTGATCTGGAGCCATAAAGGAAACTATTATTTGACTATTGAAAGGAGACAGATATATTTATTCGTCGAAAAATTCATTTCATTGATGTTACAGTGACCAGCAATAGTAAGTTGGTTATAAATCTTTAACGAGAGCAACAGCAATATAACTCAAAGTCGAATTATTTGACATAATTAACTTCTAATGCCACGACTAAAACTTCTTATCGTGTGGGTTGTGACGTGAAATACCAGCCTCATCAACCCTGGTGTCAGGGTTATGATTTATATTGGGCCAAACACCCCTGACATGTCTCATGTAACGATTAACGATTACTCACTCAGTAAATAGTGACCGGGACCAACGGCTTAACGTGCCTTCCGAAGCACGGATCATCTTACTTTCGAATAATCAGGTGATCAGCCTGTAATGTCCTAACCAAACTAAGGATCACAAAGTGATTTTTGTAATATGTCCCTACCGGGATTCGAACCCGGGGCCTCCGGATCGTGAGTCCAACGCTCAACCACTGGACCACAGAGGCCGTTCTAACACTGACAAGACCCAATCTCTTCCAGGCAGTAACCCGTGTGCTGACGTGCCAGCCAAACAACGCTAAAGCCCTATACCGCAAGTCCCGCATCCTCACGGCCATGGGGCGCAACTCGGAGGCCCTGGCCGCGGCCCGCGCCGCCGCCGCCGCCGCCCCGGACGACGCCGGCACCAAGAAGGAGCTGCAGAGGTGCGAACAGAAGGCCAACAGGGACCGCTCTGTGGAGAGGCGGCTGGCTAAACGGATGCTCGGCACTACTGATCAACCGAAAGGCGCGTCGTCGCCAGATAAGAAGCCTTCGAGGACTAAGGTTTGTCACTTTTAAATTCTAAATTCAAATTCAAAAATATCTTTATTCGGTAGGTAACATAGTTAACTTTGAATCGTAATTTTTTACATAAGTATTATTCAGTATATACGTAAACTCACGCCCGTTTGGCTAAGATCAAAGTGTAGACTCACGCCCGTAATCCGTAATGGGGTGGGCAAAACCACAAGTAATCAAAGAAAATTTGCAGCCAGTGTTGATACGAAGTTCTATGATGAACCTTGTCATACAAGGGCTCATGGTCCATAAGAACAAATAAGAAATTAAAAAAACTTTAAAACTGACACACTTTGCACACACGGGCCGATACATTTAATGAGGTAAAAAACAATTACTTCATTAAATTATTCTCTCGACATTTCGGTCGCGTTGCATGCGGCGTTGTTGGCGCGAGATGACTGGCGAGGTGAGGGATAGTGGCTATGAAGTTGTGGGTATAACTACCCTTATTGCAGTTATTGGTCGCACGGAATAGAAGAAAGAGATAGCATAATTGTTTTTTGGTAGAATGGATTGGTTGTATAATATACTTGTATGGGATACAGATGTTGGTGTGGGGATCGTTCCTCCTGAGCCTGCTGGTTGGAGTGGCCAGCGTGCTGGTGTACCGCTACAAGATGCAGGCGCACTGACCCGCGCCGCACACGTGAGTTGCAGCCCTAATATATAACCCATGAGAAATACAGACTCCTTACGTTAATGATGAATTGCGTGCGTGCGTGCGAGCGTACGTGAATGCGTACATGCGTGCGCGAGGGCATGCGTGTATGCGTGCGTGCAGACGGTGCGAAGCTCATAAGACGCACAGTCGTATGAGAAATGTATTCTTGAACGCACTGTAGTATTATGCTACCTCTGTATCACTATATTACAGTGGGATTATGATAAAGGTTTCAACGATTTTGTACAATTGGCGTTGTTTGTACATGGTTCCACAAAACTTTAGTACAGACCAAGCTATGTTTTGTAAAAGATATTTTATCGAAGATAGCCATAAAATGAAATGAATTCTAAATCCCCAGGTAAGCGAGATTCCAAAGGTGTGATCGTGGAGAGGTGCAGCTACTTATTCATATCTATGACTGGCGATAATGTCGACATTATGTTTATAGCGAGCCAAGCTTACTAGTCTACTTGAGAACAATCTCCGAGTAGAGGAACCTCATATGTTCCACTTTACAAACAGTATAACGCAGTTTATATTTTTATATTCTTTACAATTTTACTTCCAACTCATTTGGTCATTCTACATGTTGCATTTTATATCTAAAAGCTCCAGCGCAGAGCCCAACACCTACATCGGTAGACGTTCAACATTTACGCACTTATTATAACTGTAGACAATATTTGTAAAATAAATATTTTATTGTAAAAAGGGGGATAGGTAGGTTATTTAGGAGTAAATAGTACATATTATTGTGATTTAAAACATTATCATATTAGGTACTTTTCTTTATAAAGCTACGATTTGCATTTATATATCGGAAACAGATTTCTCGTTTTGTTTTTATTAGCTTCGTGTCGTGATTTATTTTTATTAGCTTTTAGTGCCAAAATTATTGTATTTGTCACAGAGATCAATATTTATGTATTGGGAAAGTATCAAACTAATGTATATTTTTGGATACTTTATAAGTAAGTATAAGAAAATTTAAAAGCAGTTATTTTACGACTTGCATTCCAAAATGTCTTTGTGGAAGTATTTCCATCCATTGTTTTGTGTCGTTCGATAAATGGGAAATAAATATTGAATTAATCAGGTGCTTAGTTTAAAATTAAATTTAGTTTGACTATTTTTCTAGGTTTCTATTTTATAGTTTATATAAAATATAAAACTTAAGTTTTTTGTAGATTTCACGTTTTGGCAAATAACTTGAAATGACACGGCATACGTAAGGAAAAAATAGATTTATTTACATTAGGACATGGTTTGGTGTAAGGGCTGCAGCCCTGTTATAAAAAGGTGGTTCCAGTATAAACTTAATAAACAAAATTGTTGAAATCATTTCTGTTTTACTTGCACAATTTATCCCTTAATAAGTAAAATTGATTCAATTGGGAAGTGTTGGCGGAATTTTAAGCTCAGGTTTCTCACACCCTGCCTTCTAAACATATTCTTACAGAAACCACCAAAGATAGATTTTAAAATAAAAACAATAAAATTACACAAAAATAGAACAAAAAATTCGTAATAAATGTTATACTTTCTATGTGCACTTTCCATCCAATAACTTATCTAAAAATAAATAACATTTTACATATTAAGAGAAGTAATTAACTACTAATAAAGTGTATGGAATTACTATTAAGAGTATAATTATGGTATATTATATGAGACTAGTACAGTTCTTGTCAATCTTAAATTCCTGATAAACAACACGGCTATAAACTTAAAGCACTGGTGAGGGAAAGAAGGGCAGGGGGTCAAAAAGGCCACATAGAAGCAATTCATCTAAAAAAGCAATATTGCAATTTGACATTTGCGCATACAAAAGTGCGCAATGCACAAAAAGGTCAAATAGCAGTGCTCTTTTTAACCTACACGCTTTTGCCCAACAGCGGGATCTTACAGGCTAAATTAAATTATATTAAATTATATGTCTCGATAACAAAAGAGATAATTGACGTAGGTATCATTTTTTTTAAGGTTTACTACAATATAAAACGTAAGGTATGATATGCGCAAAGAAAGGCATTTTGTAGGAACTTGGCAAGACTGAGTGAATTTAATGAGTACTGCTACTGCTCAATGGTGACCATTAGCAGATCATAATAAACATAAAGAATGGTAACTCTCCGACCCGTAGTAATTGGTAGCGAACGTCGAGCTAGGTTTACCTCGCTCTCTCTGGGTTTTACTTTAGTCTACATGGCCGTAACAACTAAGGGGTAAGCGGGACCGCGCTCGGATTGTCCGCTGCGCTCGCACGTACGCGGTAAGGCGACACGGTAAGATTTTATTTTTACTTCTGATGGGTTTGCTCTTGACCCCAGACTTGCCGGAAGGCATTGACGAGGCCTAAGATGGAGCTCGCCCAGAAGGCGCCTGTTTACTCTGGCCTTAAAACCACCTAGGTTATATGCATTCGGAAATACAGAAGACGGCAGAGAATTCCACTCCTTAATTAATTTTTAGGATTATATGTTTAGCCTAGAAGGATATTATTTTATGAAATTAATCAAACTAGTCTGTGTAAACTAGGTTGAGGGTCTATTCTGTACATTTTGGCAACAACTTGGTAACTATTATAGAAAAATATAACTAGATTAGCCTCAATGTTTGATTGCGGAAAATTATTCCAACTTCACCGATAATATACAGTGTATATTATACATTAAAAAATACTACATCGTTGTTAAAAATCGATAAATAACGAGGCATACAGTAAAGCTATGACTATTATATTGATTGAATCCATCAATTAAGAAATTCTACCACTTAATACAATTCAAATTAAGCTCGGAACGGAGACCCCAATTTTTGGTAGCTCGACTCTAATGAACATTCTACTAAATACCAAAACCCGTACTACAATTTTCACAATATCTTTGAATTAACTTTCATTATATACAAAATATTTTATTTTCCAAACATTACCACATAATTATCTTTTATCCAACATAAATATACATAAACAGCCTATATACGTCCCAATGCTGGGCACTGTCCTCTCCTCACATATCTAACGGCAACAAATTGCACTGTCTTTCAAGTCAAAACTATTCTAAACCACTCTTAAATACACAGCCTTCGTCTCTTTCTCGAGAACAATTGATCGTAATTTAAAAAAACCTACTTAATACTCATATCACAGCCTAGTCTTATACGTTACCGCCCTAGCTAGCCAGCTGGTAATGTGTGTTAGTGCTATTATCTCCGCTATGGTGAGTAGCGCTTGTAAAGTGAACACTGTTGCTACGAAGTCGTATAGCAGTTTTGGCGAAAATACAGTCCATACATAGAGATGGTGCCTGAATATTGCGGCCACTATGCAGTATACCGCGACGCAATAGATGCGGTGGAACGCGAAAATGTTCGTCGCTCGCCATATTGATAGCAAGTACCTGGGAAGAAACAGTTTGGCTTAGTAATGGAGTTAATCTACTCAGCTTGTATCCACCCAAAACGGAATTGGAAAATGGAATTAATAGTAAAATTATATTCGTCAGTAGGTACTTGATGAGTCTGTTATTTTGACTGTAAAAGTAGCTTATTCAAATCGAAGGACGCTATAGAACATGGATGTTTTTACACATGTTGAGCCAAGTAACTTAGATAGATATGGCTTTGTAGTGGCCCTGATTTTGTGCCGACAATCTAAATAGTTTTTAGATGTATGCTGCTATACTTTTTGAGCTACACGGGAAAAAAGCAGCGGCGTCATTTGTGTTTTACCCGACTACGATACACTTAAGATCTTTTTTGTGCCCAAACAAAATTTACTGGTGTATAGGAGAGGCCCGCTTTTAGGGGGCTGTTTATTTAATACAATACTCACTGGCCCACCGGTATATAAAAAAGTAAGGGGTAGGTAAGTCTTTGATGAGAGTTGAAGATGCGAAAGTGGTGAGACAGGATCGTAGTAAGTGGAATTCCGTGATCTGTACCAAGGTGTGATCTTATGTAATACTCACTGGTTCCAACTAGTAGCAGTGGTACTAAGCACGCAGAAGAGCGAGGCCCCTGCCAGCGCTGGCCCCGCGTACGCATGCAGCCCCATACGCAGCGCCACGCGAGCGGGGCAGTACTCGCGCAGACCTACGTAGCCTGATCCCAGGTCCACAGATGCCAGGCTGTTTGAGTTGCCCTGCAGATAAGTGTGTATTTATAAATGACAACGTACAATCCATTCCATTTTTGCAGTTCTATACGCATTCAAGTCGTCAAGGCACCCACGGTCTTCCTTTCAAGGTCTACCACGACGCCTAAACCAGTCATGACGCACCCAATGCGTGACGATCCGTGTCTACCGCTCAGGGTGCATGCATCAAACACGAGGAGGGGGAGGCCTTTGCCCAGCAGTGGGATCTTGTAGGCTAAATTCGATTAATACAGTCTCAGAGGTCTTCCTCTGGATGATGAGCTGGAAGAGAGAGACCTTTCTCGGAAAAAAAGTGTTGGCCAGAGGCGGCACTCCCATGTGTCTTTTTTATTACATATAAACAGTAAGAACAAGAAAGAAAGTCTTGAAGTGAACGCTCAGTTTTTCAGTTTCGGTTTCGTGGGAATAAGAGAAGACAAAGTTCATCCGCTATGAAATCCAGCTCAAAAATCTCACGACAAACGTTTGCTAAATTGAGACAAAAATCAGCATTCAAATACATGAAGTGTCATAAATACATAAACTCACGCCCGTAATCCCTAATGGCGTGGGCAGAGACACAAGTAATCAAAGACAACTTGCAACCACTTTCGATACGATGTTTTAAGCTGGATATAGGCCCCGATTCCTGCAGACACCGCCTAATTTTATTTTAAGTTATATCCGTCATTTTCATATCCGTCGAAAAGGAAAGGGACGGATGATTCACAGCTCTTAATTTTAGGAAGAATGAGTGAATGAATGAATAACCCGGGCGAATTAAAAGGTACGTCGCATGCAATCCGTTTGACGTGCTGTCTACTTAACTGTGTCGGGTTATTGACGGATGTAAAATTTTTAGACGGTTGGTTTAGATTTGTGCTTAAAATTGACGTGTGTTCCATAAATTTTATGCTTGTCGATTACCCGTCCCTTTACTTTTCGGCGGATAAGAAAATGACAGATATAACTTAAAATAAAATTAGATGGTATTTACAGGAATTAGCACCATAATGAACCTAAAAATAATGTGGCTATCTTCTTACCTGATAGAAGAAGAACAGGCATCCAATCCACATATGCACGAGCGTCCTGCTCAGTACATCCACAATCTCCGTCCGTCTTCCAGCCGTTACATCCAACAACTTATGATCCATGCACTTCGACGTCAGCACACACGTCACATACACACTCGGCACCATTATAACATTATGAGGCCTCATCAACAAGACGATTATCAACATCATATCGTTCAACATCAAATGTGACAACGACCGAACCAAATTAAGCTTCACTTCGTCCACATTCCACGGCTCTTCAACCATTTCGTCGTAAAAGTAATCTTCGGTTTTTGCTTTCGGTTTGCTGTAGACGAATTTTTTGTCGCTTTTAACTGTAGGGTTGACTCCACAAGCTTTGAAGAGGCCTATGTAAGTTGCTAGTTCGAAGACGAATTGCGTGCTTAGTATGGCCCAGAAGACATCGACTATGGCTACTGTGTCCCAATGTTTGGTGTCGTCGAAAGGGGAGTATAGAGTCTGGGTGGCGATGCGGTAGCACAGGATGCATATTGTGGCGACAACGGTGAATATCGTGTGCATCCACATTACGTTGTTCATGTGACGCACGTTGTGTAAGCATATTGCTAATGTTGCGAGCGTTCCTGGAAAAGGAGGCTTTATTAACAATCTACACATAGACACACGCCCGATTTGTTTTGAATTGTAGCGTTGACAGCGACTTTCCGAACGGCGATCCGCGCTACGACGAGTCTCTTTACGGCGAGTGGCCTTATTTTCCCTCTACGTCGAGCGAGTTTTGATGTTATTGTACAGTTATGGTAAAAACTGTTTTGAATAGGGGTGGGCCGAGCAACTTGCAGCGCCGCTTGTAATGGGATTACGATGACATTGTTTAAGCTGCCGTTCATATTTATAGATAGTCCATCATCTTGAAATTATAAACCCTTATTCGAATATTCCAGTGTATGTTTACGACAGGATAATAAACAGCCGAGCAGGCACATACTAAGGTCTTGAGTTTATGTCAGAAAACCTCCGAAAATTAATGCTGAAGCCATGCTACAGATTGTAATTATACATACATAAACAGCCTATATACGTCCCACTGCTGGGCACAGGCCTCTCCTCAATCAACCGGAGGAGGTATGGAGCATACTCCACCACGCTGCTCCAATGCAGGTTGGTGGAGGTGTTTTTACGGCTAATAGCCGGGACCAACGGCTTAACGTGCCCTCCGAAGCACGGAATCATCTTACTTTTTCGGACAATCAGGTGATTCAAGCCTGAAAAGTCCTTGCCAAACAAAGGACAGTCTCACAAAGTGATTTCGACAATGTCCCCATCGGGAATCGAACCCGGACCTCCAGATCGTGAGCCTAACGCTCTAACCACTAGACCACGGAGGCTGTTTAATGTAATTATACATAGTTCACTACAACTTACCTACTACTAGATGTAGTTGCAGATAGAAAGCATTCTCTGGCGCGTTCAGCCAGTCAGCTGTATCTGGTAGGAACAACCAGCGGTCCCCAGTCTGGTTCATTGTCCTCAGATATCTGCAAAGTTCATACATTGTTTATATTTTTACCAAGTCCAAAATCGGTGTTATAGATATCTTTTTCATTTTGACGTGACTTATTGTAGATTTGTCGCAGATGGCATTAACTACTTGGCCGGACAAATGGGGAGCGCTTAAGGCTCTCACCCGTTGTTATAGATATGAATTGCGACGTTGCCGCCTTGTGCCTATGACATAACTGAGGATTTTTTAAATTTATTTATTCTTAGGAAAATAAACAGCAAAATAATACAAATGAACAATATTCCAAAAAACTAGATGCAAAAAATCCACATATTCACATAACGTGTAACATTAACGTTACACTGAGTTTATTTGTAGAAAAATATTCTCTCCTTATTCTCGGTTATACTAGGTTTAACTAATCCTAGTATAACCATATAATAAATATGGAATAGTACACTTTTATTTATTATTTACTTATCATTTAGTTATTTTACGTAGTGGCAGATATTTACTTACCTATGCAAAGCGATGAGCTGAATCCACTTCGGTAGTATATCTATTCCGACGTCTACCATTTTATTCGCCAACTGTGGTTTTTCTTCTACCTCTGTCGCCCTCTGGTAGCGCTTTGTCACATACCTCACCACCACCATTATATTCCTTATCAAAACGAAGAACATCAAAGTATTCCAAAAGAAATACCACGTCAAATGTTCTTCTTCTATAAAGGAAGTTCCGAAGAACGACCACGCGTGGAATAGAGTGCCAAAGACGAGCAAATAGTCGATAACGTTCAAGTCTTTGAACGCTGAGAGATCCCTGATCTTTTCTAGACCAGTTTTGATTATGAAGTAGCACATCGTAAGAGCGCAGGCAACGAAGTAGAACGCGGTAGACCAAAGAGGGTTGAAGGAGCACAGTTGGCTCTTGGTTTCGGTGATGAAACAAGAGATGGTGAGGATTGCGCATATGATGAAGAAAATGACGACGAACGCTACGATTGCGCCAATTTGCGGGTAGTTGCGTTTGTGAGTGATGTATGTCTTTCTTTGGGCCTCCGGTTGGAGCGAGTAGAATGTTACGCAGAGGAGTGCTGTCGCGAGCTGGAAGAATAATATCAAAACTATATTTTTTTTGGTTATAACGTAGTGTACCCCTGAAGACTGGCGCTATGTGCGGGATAATGGAAAATTCGGTTTTGAGTTCCTGCATAAATTGATATCGCCTGCTTAACTGGTGAAGGGAAATATCACAAAGAAACCTACATTCCTGTGATAAAGAAAAAAAGGATAGACAGTAGTAGGTTCTGTAAAAACTGGTGGCTGGTTATTGGTAATAAGACAATGAAGATGATTTACTGTTCGCTGCCAAACAACTCACTCACTCGGTTCTGGTTACCAACAAGAAAGTGACTTACCATATAAAGCAGCAGAGTGGCTATTCCAATAGCAAACATGTCGAAGTCCACAGTAGACTCTGAGAGCAGCTTGGCCATCTCTTCGAGAGACTCTTCATAGAACTCCTTCGATATCTTCGCGGCGCTCCCCTGGCCTGTCGCGAGATACTGCGCGAACTGCTTCTCCGCTCGCTTGAATTGCTTGTAGAATTCTGTTTTGGGGGAGAAAGTTGTTGCAGCTTTGTTCGTGTATCTTATTTTCGGATAATTGGATGATCAGCCTGCAATGTCCAAATCTTAACCAAACATGGGATCACAAAGTGATTTTTTGTTCGGGTTCTCCGGATCGTGAGCCCAGCGCTCAACCACTAGAGCACGGAGTCAGTTGTACCGTCGTACAATACCAAGTATGGTCTTGTGATGATTTGTCTATCTTAAAGGTCATAGAAAGAAGAGTGAAAAGCCCTCAGCACTGAATTGCACGAGGCCGCATGTCGCCACGTTGGCGTGTGAAGCGGCCAAACCAAGACATTTTTGATTTGACCGCTACATCGATTTACCCACCTTTCATTGCGTAGTAAGAAGCGCTAGTTGTGGTTGCGCGATACCAAAGCAGCGATCAATGATGTGAAAATTTTTACAATACGATCGGTGCCTCATATAATACGATCGTTTTGTGCATATTTCGGTCGCACCGGCTATGCTCCCGGGGCTTCCTTCTATAAAACTCTATGGTTTAATCCTGTAGGACGCAAACAGCAACACTAAGGTGAAATTCTTACCATCAGGCGAGATTGTGGTCAAATGCTAGCCTGTTTCCCTTAAAAAAAAACATACCTGTGTCAGTGTCTGTGCTGGGCAGGCGCGCGTTGTGTGCGGCGATCAAGTGCAGCAGGTACAGATGCTGGCGCACGTCAATTGGCAGCAAGGACGGCAGTATGCGGCCCGTGCTGTCGCCCGGGATGGCCGCGTTCAGTAGCCACGAAATTGTAGGGGCTAGGTCTACTTGCGCTACAGTGGGGCCAGGACCGGCCCTGGAATTGGTAAAAAAGGAAAAATGACATTTTTGCGAAGACTTAGGTACTGATAAGCCCGATAATTCGTGCGTATATCAAACTGCTACCTAACATCAAGTTGGCAAAAGAATAAACCACCACTCTGCGCTCCGTCTCAATAAATGGAGTCCAATACCTCTAAAGTCTCTTCTATATTTTCTATTCTAGGTTTCTTCTTTGTCTCTTCTAAGGAATAGACCCGTATACCCAGTAGTCTTACCAGTTGAACTACTGAATGAGACATTCGGTCTTACGACTTTAAAAGACGTGTATTATACTCACGGGTGCGGACAGACGTAGTCTCGACTCTTGACAACAACGAGCGGTACTAGCACCTCGGCAGGCGTGGCGCCGCCGTGGCCGCCCGCGTCGCGCATGCCGTGGTCACCGCAGATGAACAACACGCCTTTGTGGCCCTGGAGGAAAGATATTTAATTGGAGAGTTGCTTTATTCCGAATTGGATGATAGCGGGCAGTGCGGTCGTGTCAGAAAATGGTTGTTTGTCAAGAAGACTGCTGATGTTGCTTCTTTTGTCCATTTGTAATTGTTGTATTTGTGGATTTTAACTGACTCACTGCAGATGAATAGCATGCCTTTGTGGCTCTGGAGGGAGATATTTGATTGGGTAGTTTGGTTTATTAGGAATCCGAACTGGATGATGACGATTATGTAGAAAAATTGTTTCAGCAAGACTCCCGGTGCGGTGCTTCTTTTGTCGATTTGTAATTGTTTTATTTGTTTGGTTGTTAATCGACTTCAAAACAGGAGGTGATTGTTTTAAAGTTGCTGTCATCGCAGCCATGCAACCCGCTGTTATCCAGAAAGCGGCCTAATTAGGTTTTATGCAAATTTTCACTAATAAAAGAGATCATTACTAACGTTTTGGTGTCACATTTGTCATGTTATGATTTAGGGAACTTGTAACTTAAGGAACATTTAGGTAAGAATGCGTTAGTACAAAGTTGGTCGGGAACTGGGCTTACAATACTATAGTACAGGTATTTGAATTTGTGTTAAATGGAATGATAGAACTAAAACCAACATACCCATTTCTGCATAGCAGTGTAGATCTTCTTAACGACGTCATCCATTTCAATGAGTTTCGGCTTGATCTTGGGACTGCGAGCGCCTTCCAGGTGCCCGATGTGGTCTAGACCAAGGTAGTGGAGTACTAGGAAGTCGAAGTTAGGTCTCTTCTTCTCGTTGGGCGCTAGAATCCTGTCTAGATGCCTTGTTACGTTGTGGTCTACCTGGAGATGTAGAATTATTCAACTAATAAGAATCGTCATTGTCTCCCTACGTTACCCCGTTTTCACAGGCTCCGATTTCTTAACCTGTAGAATTGACAGGTCCTGATTTTTACAGAAGCAATTACCTGTCAGATCTTCCAACCCGCGAAGGGAATACCAGCCCAATTCATCTTTATTCAGTAGGTAACATAGTTACACTTTAAATCGACATTTTTACTTAAGGAACGTGTCATCCGCCTAAAACTACTGCAGCTTCTCACAATCTGTATAGCCGGGGATAAGAAGCTGCAACAAAAACCTCGGCACAGGGCCCGTACACCGCCAAAACGCATTTCTCGGGAATGTGGATTTCCTCACGATGTTTTCCTTCACCATTGGTTTAGTCCCGTTCTGAGTGAATATCCGAGTCAAAAAAATGTGAGTGTATCTGATTTTTTTTCATTCTATGACCATAAAACATATTAGGTCGATTTAAGTGGGACGTGTTTCCTTTTGTAGAATTTGTGACATGTTCATTGAGAATTCGTCAATATTGACGGAAAACCTTCTGCCTGACGATATACAGTAAAATCCGGACGTATTCGAGTAGCTATGTATGTATGAAGGGCAGAGGCAATCCTTAATGCGGATACAATTATTCAAACTACCAATTATACCAGTAATCGTTTATTACGTAACATTGTCAGGAACTTTATAATCGCTAGCAACGGTTATTCAATTTCATCCTGATATCCTTAGACCCTCAAGGTTATTTTTATTGTATGACAATTAAACAAATTTGTACAAAGTACTATTTAATATATTTATTTATTGTTTATTAACTCAGTTTCCACTTAATTTGACAGCATTAAAACTAGCTCCATCTCTTTATCGCACTTATTGGAAGTGAAATTAAGACTGTCAAAAAAATGTGTCCGCCCGAATAGGCACCAGTGACGAGTAATAGTGACGAGAAATGGTCGCAACAGTGTTCATGGTCTAGTGGTTAGAGCGTGCGACACATCGGGAGGTCCGGGTTCGGTTCCTAACTCGTAAAGAGGTAATACTTTATTACCTCAGTATAATCCGTGACATAGAACGAGGTAGTCCCGTCGGCCTCTGCGAAGAGTCCAGGGAACAGCCGCAGCCAGGTGTCGTCTCCATAGAGCACGGAGCGTCGGCCCCTAGCGGCCGCGGTCCGCAGAACGCTGTCCCCGCGCACCGCCGGAGCCCCGAAGTTTAACGCTACGTCTGCGAACGTTGATACGCTGCCCGTCATCATAGCCTGAAACATACGAAGAAGCTATAAATTTCATGCTGCTTATGGTAGAAATTGGTAGGATATAGCAATGGTGTTTCCGTAACGGGCAACACCTAAATTATATATATATAAAATCTGCAGGGTCTGCACGGTAACGACGCCGCGCGTGTTGCGATTTATGTCGAGAGCTTCCAAATGTTATCTACGTACGACGTCGTACCGCTATTAGTCAAAAGCCTCGATATCATTCGCGCGGCTCGGTAGCTGTGCCGCGCCAAGTAGAATATATACGCGATAGAATAGGTATGTGAAATATAGTGTTTGTAGCATGCTGCTCGCATATCGCGCGCGACACGATATAAAGATAATTCTATTGGCTACGCGATACATAAACCAATTCATTTTACTTTTTTTTTTAATTTATTTATATCATGTATTACATAATTAGGTACACCACTGATACCGTTAAACCACAATACGGTTTGTCTCGGTACCAGTCTCCTCAGTTCGTTACAATACAGAAAAGAGATTCTGAATCCAAATGACTGGTTAAAGTTATTCGTATATTGGTGTTTATTCAGGCGGATAAAAACTTAACCTAATTTTAGCTTGACAGCTCTTAAACTAGTGCCGTCCTTCACTTACAATTAATGCAAGAAAGAGATGGAGTTAGTTTATCTCCTGACAAATTAAGTTGGTGTTTGCCCGAATCGACACTATTGACTGTGCTAATAATGAATTAAATACTACCTGTAAGTACAACTTTGTAAGTAGGTACATAATTGTGCTTGGTAGGCCATGCATGGATCGTAAAATGAAACTAAACTATCTGAAATTATGAATTATGATAATACGGTGATAATAACTTGGTAATAAGCCGGACATACCTACGTAACGTCATATTAATCGACTGTTGAGTGGTGCTCTTGAAATCTACAATGTTAGCGTCACGCCTGCGCGGGCGCAGTAATGTCTACATGCGGCTCGTGTTCCATCGCTAGTGTTGAATGAGCTGTGACTTGATGGGTGCTTCTAGTTACAGCTCGGTTATGTGTGGGTACTTAGTGCATCTTGCGATGGATGTACCTATGACTACCCCATTGGGATATTCAGAGGTACATCCATCCGTGAGCTCATGTTATTAATCTGCTTGATTCAAAACAATAGTTAGTTTCTTTAGTGATGACGTTGCTACTACAACAATGTTGTTGTTTGCAACATTTTACCGACTAGTTACACTGTCTATCTCAACAGGGATGACGGGCGCGTTTCTATCTCTCTCTCATGCTAAATAAATATGCAGTAATCAGCAGGTGTTTCGCTTTCAATATAACTAAGAACTGACCCCGTTTAATGGTTTAGCATCCGCATTCTGGTTATATAAATAGACAGATCATATTATACTTGTTGGAGTGAGCGTTGGGGCGTATGCAACTGGATAGGAACCGGTGGTCATTACACCGCATTCGGAAGGCACGCAATACTACGCAATAGCTAATTTACTATATCTCACTGACATGCTTCTTTATTGGCGAATTGGTTAGATTTAAACAAAATAAATGATTTATCTATCTATCTATTTATTTATCGCTGAAGAAAATATCGTTTATTAAGCACAAGTACTTTATTTTTTTTGTTTGTAATTTTTCACCAGTTAATTTAAAAAAAAAATATTTTCTGAATGACGCGAGCCAAGCTAATAGCCATAGCATGCGCTTGTGTATTGCGCACGATGCGATAACTGACCCGACTCTATGGCTATGCGATAAATAAATAAATTCTATTATCGTTTCGCGCGCGATATACCTACCCGCGCTATGCTACGGCTACTGAGATGGCTGATTGTGGACATAGTATGAGAAATGGCAACATGACTACGAATTATATTCTGCATGAATTATATGCCTTATCTAGATATTTATAGGTAGTCTGATAGGAAATCTAATTGTTAACCAACATGCATGACGAAACAGTCTATAAAGCATTCACCAGTGCAGTTAGGTATCTAATAAAGATACTACATTGTATACTAAAATGTAAAAAAATGTTAATTAGCATGCATCAACACCGAAGAAAAAACTTAAGTTTGGTTTTAGTAATACATTACTGACATGGGAAAATGGTTTTTATATATCGGAAATTGAGTTAAAACTGTTTTTTCTTAGGCTCCACTACAGTAGTAAGCAGACACATAAATACAAAAGGTGACACTTGCAAATATGTCTCGCCAGAAGTTTATGGTGCGTCTCCATTGTGCCTTTTCCACCTTACGTTCTGGGGACTGTACATAACACAATATATATTATTATTCTTCCACATTATAATACATACAATTATGTAATGAATACACAACTTAATCTTTTTCTTTGGTACCAATACCGTTTGAGACGTTAAAGTAAATATTAGTCAGCATAAAAAACTTACATTTAATTTATGTGCTGTAATTTTTATTATCTACTTGGAAACAATGCAATACCTAGTTATATTAATAAAATTACAGATTTTATCTGCAAGACCAATATTTTACTATGTATAAAAGTATCCATATTTTATGTACCTTAATTCTCGGCATGGTAACAGTTGGTGGCTCAGCAACGGACACATAAATACAAGCAGATTTGTTCTTGAGCAGTTGACCGGTGTATGGCATGTACTCTTCAGTTACGAAGTCGTAACGTAAACCATCAATCACCATCAATATTACACTGTTCTCTCCTGCGTTGTATACCTCGTGTCCATCAATACTGTAAGTAAATTGATTTTTCATTTTACAAAAGTATTTTTTATCATAAAAAATGCAGTATGTCTGTAAATGAATTATATATGAAGTTAATTATACTCGAGTTACAGAAATGTTTGTAATAATTAAAAATATAACATAATACAGTCTCTCTAACTATTATAACAAGAAATTAAAATATAGTCTAACACATTTACATACAACACATCCTTACTACTCCACTACAATATCGTAGTAACAGTATAAAATAATAAATATACTATAGATACCCACCTGATACCATCAATAAAGTTAGGTAGATCATCCATGTGGGCCATTTTCCCTGAATTGTATTTCAGTGGAAAAAATCCATACATGAAGAGAATTACGGCCCCGAGACCAATGTTGAGCAGGCACAGGCCAGTCCAGCGGTGCTGTATCCACGGCAGCATGGTGGCTTGAAGAAGACTTTCCAATAGTTCAGTAATACAGCGGTTTCATGTAAGAAACGCGTTTACCCGACTACCATACTTTCGGGTCTAATCATTCCCTGTGCACGCGACGTGTTTCCACCCAAACCATTGTGCAATTAATTCTCAGGTTTCATTAGAACTTCCTACACCGGTAACGTAGTCTTTCTATCATTATCATCACTTTGCCGGTCGATAAGAATGCCGCGTGGCTATAGATCCGCGACAGGACTATGTATTGTGGAATTCTTAGAATTAGTTACAAATATCAAGACTAATATAGGTCAATTTAATCAACGTTTCCGTTTAGAACGTAAATAAACAATAAAAAAGTTCAGTGGAAAGAGTAAAGGTTATAATCTGTCAGTATCTGACAGTGACGGATGGCGTCTGTGTTGCTATTGCCACTATGTAAAAACTACTAATTTTACTTTTACGGTTCATTTTGTATTATTTCAGTCATTGTATCGTCCGTGGAAACGTGTAGGCTACATAATTATTTTGTGCCTGTGTCTTCATTAATTGGTTGATAGAGTTTTTGTATTCTACTGAACCAGGCTGCTGTCGCGGTTGATGGTCGGTGGTACAGAGCGGGTGGTCGGTAGGTGGAGTTGTTGTTGTGACCATATTAGTTGCCGACGATACTACAGTAACATAACATTATACATCAATGCCGACGACTGTACTACGACAGTAAAGCCTTCCAAAGCATGGAGGCTTGTAATAATGAATTGGAGTTTGTAAACCAAAAAATAGCTTCGGGAAAATGTTTCAGAATGAAAAAGTAACATAATTATCTAATCAGTAGGTATAAATAAATTATAACGTATTTACCTACAATAAAATAATAAGTAAAGTGTACGTAATCAAATCACATAATACCCATATTGAATCTACTTATTGAAAGATTAATGGATGTGTTGTATCCATAAGTTTTATTTTATTGTTCTACTTGTTGCACTCTATTAAATACGCATGGAAGCGTTACATAGAAATGCACCAACATGCATCTTTCGTAACATTATTTCCTATACGTACTAGTTAATAGAGAACATGAAAGGTCGACTTTCCCAACTATTGATTTAAAATGAGTCACCAGTTAGTGTTATTTTTAATTTGAAAACATCAACAACTTATCAAAGTCACGATTTTAAAAATAGAGTGTTATTTTCAGCAGTATGTCGATACGATTCGTGACGTAGTCCGACGTAAAGCGACGTAGGATGCTGGTTACAATAAAACGATAAAATAGAGGAATGTATCATCCACATTTACCTAATAACATTATATTATTAAGTATTAAGCGAAAATAGTAAGTATTATTGTTTATTCAATTGACTTAGTTTCTGGGTCCAGCCGTCGGTACGGCAATGCAGGACGGAAGAGGTGAGTCACAATGACTGTAACCTAGAACCTGACAGAGGGCAGCAGTAACTGTTGGTACTGTTCAGAGGCGGAGGACAGGAGTCCTAGTACGTATTTGAAATATACTACGCTGGCTCAAACAGAATACTGCGGGGCAGAAGGCAAGAGGAAAACCACTGCTCTATTTTTCCCTAAAAAATTTGCATGGAGAATGCAACACCGAGAAGAGCGTGGCTCTTAATTAGTGATGATGTGATAATCTCCATCTGTATCTTTATATTACCGTTCCACGCCTAAACCGCTGGACCAATGATATAAATTGGCATATAGTTAGATGGACCTTTCCAGTTCTTGACATAGGCTACTTTGTGAGGAAAGGATTTAGGTATCTACAGTACGGTACTTTCCAGGGCCTGACGACCTACCTACCTACTTACCGCGTTAATAGTGGCGGCCCTAGCTAAATATTTAGGTGGTGCCAGCCCCTCAGGCCCTTAAAATACAAAAAAAAATCGATTAGTTTACGGCCACTGAAATTTACCCACTTAAATCTCTCACCCGGTATGAGTTATATGTGGCCGCAATCTAACCCGATAAAGTTTTAGTTAGCGGCCAGGGTGGACCAGTCTTGGTTGAGTTTGGCGCCCCCCCTATTTGGGCGCCCGGTGCTGTGGCACCTCGCACCGCTCTAGGGCCGCTACTGCGCAATGAACGCGTACCTAGATGCGCCGCAAGAGCCACATGCGCCGAAGTCATTTGTATGAAATCGTATGCAACGTCGCGTCGTTGCGCAGATATCCGCAGCCGCATTTTGTCGCAAATGCACTGCGACTTCGGCACGTGCGGTATCTCCACTAGATGCGCCTTCACTTGTAATCGGAATGCGGGTGTAAAATTGATGCAATATGATTCTAAAATAGAAGAATGTATCACAATAATGAACGTAGTCTTCCCACAGCTGCGACAGATATGAGTAAGTATACATAATTAATAAATACTGTTATTGTTCTGGAAGGACTCGCCCACGGTTTCAGTATGGTGACGATTGTTCATTATTTTATTTCAGTGCCATGATTTATTATCCAGATTGACCATGACTTTTGGCCATAAATCTGTACCGTCGGTGAAAAGTAATACAAGTCCAAAATTCAAGTTTTGAGAAAATCGAGTTTAAAGTTAAAAACATTCTAGCTCGCGACTTATAAGGAATAATGGAACAGAAGTTAGATGTGTCGATAGGTGATGATGGAAGGTTTCTTTTCTAATATTTAGTTATATTTAGAACCTAAACAGAAATGGTAGAGGATCAAAATAAATTACATGTATCAGTTGACACCAACTTTTATATTGTGTAAATTGATACAAGTCTACTTATACCTTTTTACACACATAACTATAAAAAAGTCATCGTTGATATATCATATTTCAATTATTAATTTTACAGTCTTATTCTACAAAAAACAAAATGTCTTGGAAGAAAGTTTATTTCATAATGTTGTAGAAAGGCAAAATTCTATTTATTTTCTTTAAAAAGTAAAGAAACGTAACTTATATCAATTGACACAAACGATAAACTATAACGAATTTGTGTCAAGTGGTTTAACATGACTTATTTTTTCGGTTTTATTGTGTAAAATGATACATGTTTTTACGAATTTCTAATAATAAATACATATAAAGATGGTACACGTATATATAGTGTAAGGTGACGATAATAAGATATTTTTGTTATGATTTTACTCTCAAAACTCATAAATAACCGGTCAAAACCACCACTGCTGCCCACTACAAACACATTTTGTCCACTACACTACGCCCCTAATCAAAACCACTTTTGGTTCATTTTTGCAGTCAAAATCTTACAAATTCAATTATGATAATATTTCCACCCCTAACAAATGAAGGTAAGAGGAATCATATTAAGACTAGTCATTAGGAATGTTTCGGGCTAGCCTGGCAGTATGGCCTGGAGATAAAGGTGATGTACCTACGTACTTTTAAACCAAAATCACACAAACCGGTAAGTGTTTATTTATTTATTTATTTACTTCTTTCTTGCTGAAACTATTTAAAAGATCACAACTCATTCCACAATCAAAATCCCCTAAAGTAAAGTAAAATTCGATATTTCGAATTATCAAAATTCCCGGTCTAATGGTAGCCACATTGACAGATCGATAAACGGAGTCGAATCAATGTTGATGATGAGAATAGGTAGTGAAAATGAAGATCATTGGTTCACCTCCAAACCTATAGGTTACACAGGGCTATCCTCAGACCATGACCATGACCACCATGGACCATGGTCTGTTATGGTTAAGCTAAATGAGCTCGTTTCCGCAAAACTCTACACGTAAGCACACGTGGGGAACTTTCCGCGTATCCTCGCGTATGGACCACTATTGTGAAGTGGGCAAACTTCCCACTAATCATCATCATCCTCCTGCCCTTATCTCACTCTAGGTGGGGTCGGCACAACATGTATGGGCAAATGTCCCATCTTCTTCTTCTTCTATCGTGTGGATTGTGAGGTGAATTACCAACCCCATCAACCCTGGTGTCAGGGTTATAACTGAGCCGCCATAGGCCCCTGAATGTCCCATATGTAATGTTATTTTAATGGGCTCAGTTTTCCGCATAAACACAAGTGGTCCATTATGCGTGCTTTTATTGACTATGTAAGCCAACTAACTCCTTTCAGAAGCTCAAATACCTCCTGGGATTTTTACCAACTTTGTGACCTGGTTTAATTAAAGGGTTGTGCCCGTAGTGTTGCCAATTATTTATTCTAATCTAATCTATCCTACAAGATCCCACTGCTGGGCAAAGGCCTCCCCTTCCTCTTTCCATTTTTCACAGTCCTGTGCGTAATTCTCTCTTATGTAATCAAAATACAGAAAACAAATATTACTTGTGGTGCTCAAGAGTTCAGAGCAGTTATTCCCTTTATAAAAATGAGGAAGCTCGACAAATTTACACCATTCAACGTGTTTGAGAAACTGGTAATCTTCTCTTGAGAAGATGTGGCAGATCCCGATGCTGCCGATGCCGAGCTGTCATCTACGGCTGTGTAGGTTCAAAAATACCACTACCGGCGCTTGCATAAAAGATCTAACCAGCGTGTATTGAATTGCTTGCATGTTAATTGGAGCTCGATAATATTTGGAGCCATTATTTCACGTCTACAACCTCCTTAGCAATGAAGGCAGCGTTCAATCTGCCACCGCTTAACCTGCATGTAATCAAGAAAACTATGTAAAACAGCTATGCTTCGAGCTAAGGGAAGGAGACTAACGACAGTTATGACAAATCTCAAATACCTCTTGACTAACCCTGCCATGGTGATAACGACGCCATGATCAGGACCCACAACTTATTGAGGTACTGTAATTAAGTACTACAAGGTGGTTATAGCAGAAAGAGAAAAAACACGGTTTGGTCTGAAGTACTAACTTAACCTATACCCATTCGCAATGCGGATCAGATATGGTTTGCTGTGGTTCTAGACAAAATGTCTTCCCATAGACAGGTTTATGCGGAGGTCACCCTAGGATACACACTGGTGGTGCATGGAATCGAACTTGTATGTATCATTATACACGACACGTTATTGATATCTAAGATCGCATTTTCTGAAATATTTTGATATATATTAATTTATATTACTTTTCACGAAAAAATAAATTTGGTGTTTGATGTTACAACTAAAATTATATCATTAAACACGGACTGTGAGAATTCAAGGATTGCGTGTATTTTAATATATGTTGAGTTGCATTTACTTACACCAAAATATTTAGTGAAAATCTTCATTTCACTTTAATGCAAGTTAAGATGAATTATGTTACACGTGTTATAACAGCATGAATCCTTCACAAACAGTACTTATATCACTAGACACAAAAATTATCTCCGTATTTATAATAGCTACAGTTACGAGAATTAGACAGAAAGAAAGAGAATTTTTTGAACATGAAGTGTGTGCTAATAACTCAAAAGTGATACAACTCGAGTTGTATTACTTTTCACCGACGGTACAGAAATGGACAAGTGTTATATTTTTTTTTGGTTTCATGAAGAGATTCACGAATTATCATTCAATAATTATAAATTAACTATGTTTAAAATGGTACCTACGTGCTTCGATGTTTAAAAGAAGTGTAGATAAAGGTATTTAAAGAATTAACCATTTGTAAACCATTTGATGATGTATTTTTTGGCTCTCTGTCTACGGACATGAGTATCTTTCTGTAGGTACCTATAGATTTGTAGATAGACCGTGAAAACTAGTTAATGACATTTCCAAACGTTATATTTATCTTTTACGTCGTCTTTTTTCGACCAAGTAAACAGGAACACCGTCATGTATAAATATAAAAATAGTTTTAGATGATACTATATTCTCTTCAGCTCCCTTATAATATAACGTTCAGTGCCTAAATCGGATATTTTATAAAATTAACACTTTCAAGGACACGGATCACGAGTCACTGACCTTTTATTCATAATACAAAGACACTTAAGGTCAAGACCAGGCATGGAATAGAATAAAGAGGATGGAAAGGCCCTAACGCGCATTTTTTACGAGAACCGCTGTCGCCGGTTCAACCCTGCTCTCTTTTAATTCTAGTCCTGCAAACAGATAACTACGATAGCTCTACTGCTTCCCAAATTCCATAGCCATTATACCGGCAATGTATATTTTATGTGATAGGTTGAAATTTTATTACAAATCGTAAGATACTGCATACAAAAGTATTTTTTGATAAATAGCCGATCATACTAAGGTTTTTAGCTTTCCTGTGATAAGGAGGGATATCCTTGCATGATAGTCGATTTGATTTTTGCCCTGCAGGTTAGAATGCACTTGACGACATTTTGATACACTGTCGCGGAACTCCGTGTGTCGTAAAGTTTGCGCACGAGTGGAGTGCATGGTTGAAGTATGAACTATTTGCTCATACTTGTAAGGCGCGCGTTTCGCGCTCTCTTGGCCGTTCCAAGCTCGCTCTTCTATTCCGTGAGATCAGAGTTATAGAAGTCTTGGTCTTCATTGAACGTGTAGACATTATACGTAGCTAGAATAGAACTCTGTTCTCTTACTGTTAAAACATGGCTACTTTAGTCCCACTTCCGAAGAATGCACGTGTACCCTACTATCCTAAAGTCTGCAAGTTCAAGGTGTTCCCTCATTGACTCACTCTGCCCGAGTGGGCAGCTGAAATTTCTATTTAAATCTCGCTGAGTTCGACGTGAAGATAGTACACTCTCGAACCCAGAGCGGCGCGCGCCTGCAACGAACACTAACGCAAAGGTGAGGGGCCAGCTTTATGCATTATTTTTTTAATTTAAAATTAGGTTTTATTTAAAAGTCTTGATTAAAATGACAGCTGTCAGAGCAATTTTTCGGATATGTCTCTTTCGCACTAATATGTATGCTATCTTTCTGTCCTTTAATCAATCTAATCAAGCTATTTTTAGCGGGGTATACAGTATAGTTATAGTGCTCTCGGTGGCTAGTATGACATCTTTGACTATTTTGCTACTGATTTAGGGAAATCAATTGTGGTGTTTATAACTCTTAATGTGATGCATTGGCAGATTCTGAAGATCAGTGAAGCATTATTCAACTATCCATCTTCTAATTAGATATATTTACCTTACTAATTGTTTCTGAGAGTTGTTAATTAATGAGTTTTGAATTACCCGTAAGTTTAGGTACAGCTGAAAATTGCAATTAGGTATAGATACTAATATATAATAATATAACAAGTTTATAAAAGGAAATGTGTAGGCTAATTATAATAAATTACAGACATAAACACGAATAATTACAACAGTACGCGTAGGTATTTCAATTTGAGTTTGTCAACATACTTATTATTATACGTATAATAAGTATTAGTGAATAGATAGCACCTATTTAGATGAAAATATTCCAATTGTCATACAATTACTTTTGTCTACTTAAGTGTTAAGTCAAAAATGGTAGAAAGACCTCAAGACTTTGTTTCTTAGTCAATAAAATATCTAGGCGACTGAATTCAGTTTACAAAACAAATAAACAGGTCGTCTATTTCTGCCGCATTCTGTGATACTAATAATCAACTCACTAGATATATTCTGTAGTCCTGTTGCATCACGGCTAAAACCGTTCACCTGCGACTCTGAATCATCGTGGAATAGTTCCAGAACAATATTTTGTATTCGAAACTGTGTGTCGAGCGGTTAGTGTTGTTTGATTCTCGGATGCAAATAGCAAAGTAAAAATTATTTTCGATTTTGAAAAAAGAATTTTCCTATCTACATATCCCGTGGTAGGTACCTATGCAATTTTCCTAACGCGACGAGTCTAGTTAGGTATATATTTCGAACGGGATATAGGACCGATCGTCGTGGAGATCCTTGGGGGAGGCCTATGCCCAGCAGTGGGCGTCGTACGGCTGATGATGATGATAGATGTATGGGACATACCTAATAGTCTACCATTTATGGTCAGTCACATCTCTAGCGCGAGCATACCAACGCGTCTCAATGTTTGGATCTTGTAATTTAATATAATATCCTAAGTAATACAGTTCATTCCAATATTTGTGTGAGGTTTTATTATAATAACCAGCGCCCTAAAATAGATACCTAATTAAGTACCTACCTAGATGCCTATATTCATTCCTTGATGAGCCCCTATTAGAGCAATTGATAATAAATATGTTCATGTATGAATAAATATAATAAAATATTTATACCTACTTATAAATAAATGTTACATTTTATGCTTATTTTATGGCACAACTGTAAGCAAAAATACTTAATCGAGATGGAAAAAACCAACTTAAACTACTATAATCAATCATACGTACCTACTTACCTAAACGTTAAAGATTACGTAAAATAAACATCTCCGTTTACAATAATAAAGCCAACGAAGAATGATGCACATTGCCAAAAATACTCTGTTCAAAATATCTACTGTTTATGCGAGTGGCTGAATGTGGCCTACTGATGAAGTATCTCACGAATCACGCGGGTACATCGTGATAAATAATGAATGTTTCACTCATTAATTATAATACCTACTAAACTTACACATTATAAAAAGTAAAAAAAAATATTTTTCACTCAATATTCATTGCAATGAAGGAAGAAAGTACAGAAGAAAGACAATATTTCGTAAAGAATATATTTCAAAAAAGATTGATTATTTAATAATGGCGGGAAGAACTGGTCAAAATCTTGAAATAAATGTTGTAAAAACCTTTACAGATTTTAAAACTAAAAGCATTTATTTTTTTATTTGCTAATATGGCGTTTTTAAATAAATTTCAGCCATTATTGACTGTGAATGATAAAAATATATAACAACTTTTTGATTGAAAAAAACTAATTGTTTTCGCGCCAATATTGTTGCGCCATCTATGACTTCCGTTACGAACTAAGACGCCACAGTGTTTAGCCTTAGTAAAGAGTCAACATCCAAGCCTCCAAGGAGGTGGATTCTAATTTAGAGCTCGACTGAGTTTGTTCTTATCGATTCCAGATGTCGATAGTTCCGATGATGTTCCGCGACTGGTGGGACGAGTGGGACCGTCCCTCCCGTCTGTTGGACCAGCACTTTGGCATGGGGCTGCGTCGCGACGACCTCCTCTCTTCCCTCTCTACACTTCCCTCTACGTCCCTGCTGAGGAACTCCTACTTCCGTCCCTGGAGGTCCAACCTTACAAGGCAGGAGTCTGCCTCTACGATCAACTTGACGAAGGACAAGTTTGAGGTGGGTACCATGAATTAACGTTTCTTTAAGGTCAAATTGTTCGTCGATTTCTCTAGCAGACTTTCTTCTGCTTTAATGATTGAAATGAGACATGAAATGAGTACCTTAACAGCTAGAGCGATTGTCTTTAGTACCTACGTATTATATTATTTTATAAAATGTAATTAATAATTATGAAAATAATGGATATCGCAAACGTGGTAGATCCCAATAAAGATGGCATGACGATCTTGATGCTTACCAGACAGATGATGGTGGTAGTTCGCCGTAAACTTGGAAGGGTGAAAGGATGAAGGGGAGGCCTTTGCCCAGCAGTGGGACAATATATAACTAGAACTATTTAATAATTAAGAAATACACAAAGCACTTGCCAGATATATCAACGAACAATTTGGCCTTTAAGAATTATCCTGTTATTGTTTATGTTTCAAAACGGAACCGATGATTACGCGCAGATTCAACCCAGAAACTGATTGATTACAAATATGACACACTTTTGGCATTAGACGAAATGAGTCAAAAATATTTTATCTATGCGATTCGCGCCTTTGAACATCTACGCTAAGGATGTACCTCTGACTACCCCAATTGGGATATAGTCGTGAGCTTATCTTACGTTATGTGGTTAAATTGCTTCATAAATAATGATTTCATCAATGAAGATCTCGTAAGAAGTCCAATTTGAATTTATTTTTGTGTAGACAAGAATAATTGCTGTAAGTAGTAACTTCTGGACACATCTATTGGCTCACCTTAGAGTTTAGGTTTCGATGACCCCTACCTAAATATGATTGCTAGATTAAACAAAAACTATTGATGCAGTTTCAAACCTGCCGGGTCTGCATGACAACCGCGCCGCGCGCGGCACGAATTATATTGAGCGCTTCGACCAATAAACGATACGAATGCTATTTACGTAGATGGACGCCAAAAGGCTATTGGTCGAAGGCCTCGATATAATTCGAGCTGACTGATACATTTTACATCTTTTTCGATCGTATTGTACGTAAGTATATTGTATTTAAGTAAGTAGGTTTCAGTATAAAAGGTCACGAACTTCAAACAATATTGTTTGTTGTTCGACAGATTCTTAGGTCCCACATCAGAGCGAGGGCTTCTGCCATTAGGAGGTGCGCAGAAAGCGCGTTTGACGACTTTAGGGCTGATTCCGATAACCTTTCGCGATGGATGGATAAGGTGAGAGGTTCACACGAAATAGTGGTAGAATTGTTAAACTAAACCTTATGTTGTTAGGGTTAAAGTTTCACCTAACCCTTTCGTTGATTGTGCATGCATTGCATGTATCTTCTTTTAGTAGTTGTATTCGTAGGGAGAAAGATACATGGAAATATCCTTTAAAATTAGGTAGAATTAGAAGTCCATATAGACTAACATATGCGAATATTGTGCAATTCCAACAATATGACACACATACGGGTCAAATTGATTACCTTCTTCTTTTGAAGTCGGTTAATAAAGTCTCTCATAAATAATTAGATATTTCAGACAATTTGTACTCATGTAAAAATTCGAATAGGTATGACCTATTTTGGAGTGAATGTGTCCATATCTTAGGATGTCTTTTTTAAATAAGTATTATGGAATGCGACTCCTGTTTAAACATAAAACAAGAATATATGTTTAGAATACGAGAATGATTACACTACAGTAACTTACTTAGAAATCTCTGTTTTAGTTACTTACCGAAAAATATAACTAAATTTCAACATCGTACGATTCAAAAATTAAAGCATGATATTCCTCCTAATTACTTATCTCTGCCGGCACCATAATTCGCGTAATTCAGGAATTTCATACAACAGATTCGGGTGTATTTGGCAGATGCATATGCATTACGAAAGAACCTGAAATTAGTTTTAGTTCTAGTACCTTATTGTATATTCAAAGTTCTTGCAACTAGTCAAATCAGTTATTTTTACTAAATGTCAAAACACGAAATTGCTATGGAATTTGTATGAAAAAGCACACTGCACGTCATACAAAAACGTGATAAAATGTCGGACTTATTATTACGTTTTTCGAGTTAAATAGCAAAAAAATGTTTGTCGTCAGTTTTAGACCTGTCTTTATCCAGTAATCAGAATTTCATAATTTATCTTTGATCCACTCAAATACCCTATTACAGGTGATCCTCGACGTTCAACAATTCACCCCGGAGGAGATCACCGTGAAGGCGTCCAACAACAGCGTGGTGGTGGAAGGCCGCCATGAAGAGAAGCAGGACGAGCATGGGTTCATATCTCGGCAGTTCACGCGCCGGTACATCTTGCCAGGTACATTATTTTACCTTTTAAATGAGATTTTTCAGATAGAGAGAGAAGATACTTATGCTCAAAGGTCGAATCGAAGTAACGATCAGGGGGTTTAAAATAGCCACATCGAAGCAATTCGCGCATATAAAAGTAAGTGCGCAATGAAAACAAATGTCAAATAACAATAACTGCTTTCTTAGATGAATTGCTTTGATGTGGCCATTTTAACCCCCCAGTTCAGCATAATTAGTGATTAAGTAAGTATATTTCAATAATATATTTCAATATAAAGGTCAGACAGGCAGTAGCTTCTGTAAAAACCGGACCTGTCAAATCTTCAGCTTAGGTAAGCGGACCCTGTGAAAAACGAGGTAATGCTTAGGGAGAGATGATTTCAATAAGGACAACATTTTACACAACTTCAATGCGTGGTAAGAGTTAGATCTGCCAAAGTAGGAGCCATATGTTGTGATGTTCATTAGCATAGTGCAGATAGGTCGCCCACCATGTAATAAATAAACTATAATAAATCATTGGTGCAAGTTCGGTACTGGGGTTCGAAGTAGGCGCTCCCCGTTTAAAAAGCAAGCGGGTGTACGACAGGACCACAGTGATTCTTATTTGTTATGAATACCTTAAATAAATAAAAATAACAAAATTTCACTCCATCTTCCAGGCGGTTACAACGTGGAGGATCTCGTGAGCACCCTGTCTTCGGACGGCGTGCTCACAGTCACGGCTCCAAAGCGCCCCCCTCCTAACTCCGGCGAGAGAATCGTACCCGTCACCCGCACCGGACCAGCCAAACTGCCCGAGGAACCCAAGGTGGAACAACCCAGAGAACAAACCGTCCCAATCGTGACATCTCCACAACCCAGGGAACAAACCGTCCCTATTGTAACATCCCCTTAAGTTGACCTATTCAAAGCTGCCGCTTCTGACGGACAACACTGAATGTTATTTCACTTTGACAGGAATATTGTATCCTTCACTTACAGTAAGTGCAAGAAAGAGATAGAACTGTCAGTGGTTTTAGAACTGTCAAATGAAAGTAAAATTAAGTTTGTTTGCCAGAATCAGTATCATAATCCCTCTTAACTTGACGGCCTTTAATTTTTAAATTAAGTACATCAATTATTGGAATGTAAAAAAAGCCTTTTGAATCTAATACGATTTTATAAATGTCAATTTTGAATTTTTGAAAAAAGGCCGTTTCCCCTTCCCCTCTTGTTTTGAAATAGAACGATCGAATCATGAATAGCATTTATTTTTAATCTCGTCCTTGGCCAATGACGAGAAGAGATTCGAATGAACGAATTAGGCTTAAAGATAAGATAAAGAGGAATGCAAAACATCATTATTTTTAATTATTACTATATTATGTAATATAAACGATTTTTTTATAAAATTTTGTTTTATTGCTGTTATAACTTATAAACAAGATCAACTTTAAGGTGACTTGTATCGGTCTGCCTCATATTTTATACAGGGTACCTATTAGTGCCGTTACTAAAACTTTGACCATGATTCTCAGTTGATATCAAGTGGAATTTTCCGTCGCAACAGGAAATAATTTAAAAAAACACTTTTAATATTCATGAATTTTCCGACAGGAAAATGCACTTCATATCAACTCAGAATTATGGTCAGAATCATCCCCCTCAGTATTTGTTACGATGTCGCTAACACCCCATCAACTTGTATGGTGACTTGTATGTACTTGTACAGGGTGTAAGTAACATCGTAACAAATACTGAGGGGTATATTTCAGCTCATTATTCCGAGTTAATATCAGGTGGAATTTTCCATCGCAAAGATATAGAATTGAAAACAATTAAAAAAAAAGAAACACAAAAGATATCATGAATTTTGCGATGGACAGTTCCACTTGATATTAACTCTGAATCATCCCTCTCAGTATTTGTTATGATGTTACATCCTGTATAATTGATCACCAGATTTATGTCTGAAGCATAAGAAGAAGTAAGTATATTACTTATACTATGTAGGAAGGTACAATGGTTATATTCGAGAATTATATTCGCCAGGCATTAACTTTGCTAATTAAACATTCTTTAAATGTCATTCCTCTGCACTAACCTGAAGGGCTCGTTAATTCACACCTTTTATGTCCAGGGCGTTACTAAGAAACGCGGCTAGCCTGTATGGCGGCCAACCGCGGGCATACATTAAACGCGAATGCCGCAGAAAGCAATAAGAAATACGTCCCACACGGCCAAACTACAAATAATGAACAATAATTCCTTCACTAGTTAATGCAACACGTAATGTTTACAAAGTAGAGGAGATGACCAAGTCTATCGCATGGTTTCGTTTCTGACAGTGTACTCTCTCACGGCCTCCGTGGTCCAGTGGTTGAGCGTTGTGCTCACGACCCGAAGGTCACGGGTTCAAATCCCGGTGGGACAAATCACAAAAATCACTTTGTGATCCTTAGTTTGGTAACATTACAGGCTGATCACCTGATTGTCGAAAAGTAAGATGATCCGTGCTTCGGAAGGTACGTTGATCCGTTGGTCCCGGTTACTACTTACTGATGTAAGTACGTAGTCGTTACATTATTATTACATGAGATGATGTCTGATGATGAGAGTCTTTGGCGGCTCAATAATAACCCTGACACCAGTTGATGGGGTTGGTAATCCACCTCACAACTCACATGATAGAAGAACGAGAGTGTACTCTCAAATCTCAATTAATACTTATGAGAAAAAATAACGTAACCTTAAAATATAGCCTTAAATATTCAATTACTGGGATTTAAAGCTGGCCAGGAGAAGATAGAGGTGTAGAATTATTTTTTCTGCATTTTTGGTATGAGAGCCCTCGACGCTCCACATTTACCGAGTAGTCAATTCTATTTGCAGCAAATCTTCAATAAATCGCTTTTAAAAAAGGGGATACAGGCTGGATGCTATATTATGTTACATATCAAATATCTATTATATTTTATAGTTTAAAAAATCTAAGAAATACATTTACTTACTTTTATTATTTGCTCCTTGTAGAAAATCTCTGTCACTATTGGAATATAACAGTAAGCTATTGTTTTATAAATAAATATTATGTAGCATTCACATGAAAACCGCCTAAAACTATTTTGGTAATATTACACAAGGCTTATAAATTCGGTGTGTTTACGGTTTTCTCATGATTTTGAATAATACATTTTCAGTTAGTACAAAATTTATGATTCTGTTACTATTTTGATTAACCATACTGTAGTAAGAACTTGGCTGTTTTTACTGGTATATATTTAATTTAAATATGTGGTGTCAGGCGCAAGTAAAAATGTCATAGAGTGCTGACAAACTTTCTATAATTCAAAGTGTATATTGTTTAAGAATGCTGGAGGGTGAGACGCGAAGCGAAACTTGTTTGACTAATTTAATTTTCTCCTACATTCGGAGTACAATAATATTGTTAATTTATCATTCTGCCAGGGTTGGCGAATGGCATGGCGTTCTATATAGGTAAGTAAGTACGCAATATTCGTAATTGTTTTTTGTTTACATTCTACACGTTCATTGCGTACTGCATTTTGAAATAATGACAGAGGATTTTAAAATTTAGAAAATTAAGGAGATTTTATTGCATTCTATAACACTGGCTGGTAAAAGAGAATATTGGAACGGTCATAAAACTAAAAAAATAATAAAAATAAAATAGTTGTTTTTCTTTAGTGGCGATACAAAAACTGTTCTTGCAGTTTTGGCCAGATGTTCTTCGTAATTAAGAGTAAATGAAGGAGATTTTGTTCTTAAGTTTTTTTATCTATGTACTTTCAATAGGCTACTTCTATATGGCCTAAAAGTCTATGTAACCAGGCCAAAAATTCCAAAAAAAAATGCTACTTCAATACCTACTTTTTATAAAACGTCGAAACGAAAGTTTTCTTTGGAGTTTGTATAGAAATACTGTCTTGTGACGTCATCTTTAAAAGCGGTCAAATGTCGTACTCATTGTTACATAATTCATAAGTAAATAAAATTCGAAAATAAGTCGAAAAGTAAAATGCCATTGATTATTCATTTTCTCAGGCTGGCTTTTATTTCTGGATTAGCATTTTATAATTTATCTTTGACCCAATCCGATTTCCTCATAAAGAAAAAATAAAATCTCTTTCCTTTGATTCGATAAATTATATTTGAATTTAAAAAATAAATAATTGCTTGTTTTCAAGTCGTAAAAGAGGTTGTGTACTTTCTAAAATGATGGACAATTGTTATGCTGATGCGATAGGCGGAACCGTTGTCATCATAAGGTTCGTCAATTTCATTTTAGGTCATCGTATCAACAGTAGCTGCAAGTTGCCTTTGATTATTGTGGCTCTGCCAACTCCATTAGGAATATCGGGCGTGAGTTTATGTATTTTTTTCATAACTTTTCTTGGAGATTTGAAACGTACTTCAACTCCACGTTCACCGTTGTAGGGATCTTAAGACAGCAAAATAGAAATAGCTTTATGTGAACCAAAGCATAGATGGAGCTAATCAGTCACCCATTAAATGACTAATCGCACTCAAGAAAGGCTCTGGAACGGACTCTTCAAAGAAGTAGGTGCATGTAGATACCGGATGAGAGCCCTCAGCGTTCCCCAATTGTCTGGCCATGTAGTTAATGCCATTTGCGGCAAATCTAAACCTACAATCACGTCAAAAAAGAAGTTCATGTTATAACTTTTTTATGACTTAGAATTTCTCAAATGACATCCTTAGTCGGATACTTTAACTAAGTACACATTTTAAGTTAAGTAATTATGTACAATTCCTTCAATACAGGGACTTCACTAAAACCAATAAACGCGTGTTTTCCTTTTCAGATTAAGAACGAAACTCTGTCTAGGAAATAAACAAGTTAGGTCTTAAAAAAGGAAGGCTGGTGGTAATGTACCGTGGTAATAGATCAGCGGAGGGGAGGGAGGGATCATCAATCAGCCCGGAGCGATTACTGGAGAGCGGGTGGGGTACGTTAGAGGAGCGATGAGCGGGGAACGGCGGAGAACCTCTGAACCTCTCATCTCGTGTTTATTTATTATTTTAAGTATTTAATATTTGGAAGACTTCTCTCTCTCTCTCTCTTTATTTAAGAGCTGCGCTCTTGTCGGTGGAGTAATCGCCATTACTCGATAGATAGGGCGTGTAGAACGGTGGTTACCCCAATCGCCTTCCGTTCCGCAGTACACCGACCAATTTCTCAATCGGTGATGTTCTAGCTAGAGCCCTACCAGAATCCATTTCCTCGGCCTCCAACCAGTACTGATACCGCTGCTAGCGGCGCCTACTCGCTACGTCACAAGATCGTCATAGAACCTAAGTAGCATTTTATAGGTTAGCCCGTCCCAGTGAGCTACCCAGTACGTTCTGCAAATCCTGTCGCTGTTTGGTCGGGGACTGCTTATTTTTATATTCGCAGCTAACCATCATATCTGATGGCCGTTCCACTATCCGCCACCTGTGGACCCCGTAGATGGTCTACAGCTCAGCCTACTACTTTTAATTTGGGAGACCAACAGCACTCAATTACTGACTAATCATTAAAAGAAAGAAGGAAAGAAAATAGAAAGAGAAAGAAACACGCATCGCTTACAGTAGAAGCCTAAAAACTATAGAGGTATACAACAATAATAAACTAATTTTAAATAAATTTGCACATCAATTTGCTCATAAAAAAGCCAGTATTAAATAAGTAAAATGTTTGATTGAGAGTATTAAAGCCAGTTTAGTGTTTAATTGTAGTTTCCTGGGTCAAAGATAAATTATGAAATTCTAATAAAGGTGACAAAAAACGTTTTTATGATATGGTCAAACGTTGGCAATCATAATCATAACATTAGTAATATTATCCGCCGGTAGAGGCGCTGGTGTTCATTATATTTAAAACTTGATTGATATTATAATCGATGAATCAATGTAATCGTGCAATTTTCCATAATTATCGATACTATTGATTTATTTATTTTATTTTGTTTGTTTTATTTTGCTTACAGCTTAATTCACACAATGTTACACTTAGTAGTAAATAAAGGCCAATAGGTAAGTAAATAATTTTGAACCTAAGAAATGAATCGACTATTCGTTTTTTTTTATTAATACACCACATAGCATGGACACCGCCTACATTAATGATATGGCCAAACGTTGTTTGAAATATCATTAAACGTTGACGTTCAAATAATATGGTAAATTTAAATTGGCTATTTCATGAAATATGACCATTTCATGAAATGGTCGAACACATCATGAAATGATCAATTCTACGACCTGTTACGACATACAGGGTGTTAGTAACGAATACTGAGAGGGATGATTCAAACCATGATTCTGAGCTAATATTAAGTGGATTTTCCTGTCGCAAAATTCATGAAAATTTTAGTATTTTTTTAAATTGTTTTCAGTTCCATACTTTTGCGACGGAAAATTCTACTTGAAATCATCTCAGAACCATGGTCAGAGAAATGGTTCAGTTTTCTTTACGATGTCGTTAACACCTTGTAAACACAAGACCACGTCTATTTCTCATTGGGGTAGGTAGTAGACCACGGAATTCCACTTACTACGATCCTGACACATTACTTTCGCTTCTTCCACTCATAGCACAGATTAAAAAAACTCATCTTGAAATGCCTAATCGCGTCCGCTCGTCCCTTACAACGCAAAACAAATGTCCGTAGTGTGCAGTTCGACAAGCGATTGATCGGCCGTATTAATTGTTGCCGACTGTACATCTGCCTAAACATCCACTAAACTGTCGGAGAATGTTCACTACAATATTTAAGCATTAAACTAATATAGGGATTGCTATGAGTACATAGAGTAGCAATACTAAGAGCATACTTACAGACAAACAGAAAGACAGACACAACGGATCTTGTTGATATATTCACTTTGTGATTAATTCTGAATTCAATAAACCTAACCTAATCTTAGGCCTTAGGCTTAACCTTTAACCTTTATGTTGTGTGTGATACACGATAAATCTAATAATCGATTGACATGGAAATTAGCATTCGTTTGTAATGAGAAATACGATAATTGCCGATTTTGTTTTGAAGTATGATTGCCGAGGGACTTCGGAACAGTGAGGGACATTAAGGGTGGTGCTAATAAACTAATCTCAGCTTCGGGACTGCCCTCAAGATAATGTCACAGACACTGTGACACTGTGTGACAGTTCTTATATAAAAACACAGACTTGAGCATGATCTAGCGGGTAGTCTCAGCTGAGATTAGTTTATATAGCCAGGACCTAGGACCTAGGACCTTCCAGATCGTAAGCCCAATGCTCTAACCACTAGACCACGGAGGCTGGACACGCAGTAACTGTACCATCTAAGTTCTGCAGGTTTTGCCACAAGGAGGCTGAAGACATCCTCCACAAAATAGGGGAGAGTGAGCCTCTGATTAGCAAGCGTTGTGGCGTCTTTGGAGGATAATTCAGCGGCGCTCAAACTTCTCACCCCTAAGCAAATACACTACATAGACAAATAGTGCTCAGAGGTGAACTGTACCATAAGGCGAATATCACACTGCATGAAATAAGGGCTGCAGAGCACCTGCTTAAAGAATACCTATTCTTTTTATTACACTAGTAATGAACTCTGCTCTCCCCTTTAGGAATCACACAGGTGATCATATCTACCTTCGTCTTCGTTTAGTTTAGGCTGATCTCCAGGACTCCTGACTGAACCTGCAGGAGGTTTTGTTTTGAGCTGCATTTCTCTAAGAAAATTGTGCCCGATCGAAATTCAGTCGTATAATAACGATATGTTTCGTTAATAGAGTAAACGGATTGTTATAAATGGTAACCCAGTTTCTTCTATTATTTTTAACCTTTACAAAATAATGAACTCCATTAAGCAACATACCTAAGTACTTTTGTAATCATAGGTTTATTTAATTTTTATACTTGTCGGTTATTGTGTATTTATACGGTTTATATTGTTGATTTTAAGTTAGATTTTATTAGTTATTCAAATATTTAATATTCGTCCACTACATGGTTGAGTGAAGGACTTTTATTGTGCAATGCAATATATTATTTTAATTAGAACTGTATTTACCACTCTAGAACGAATAAATATATTTAATTTAATTTGACATACATACATACATAAACTCACGACCGTAATCCCTAATGGGGTGGGCAGAGCCACAAGTACTCAAAGACAACTTGCAGCCACTGTTGATACGAAGTCCTAAGATGAATTATGATGAACCTTATGGTGATAAGGGATCAGCCTATCGCCCATAACATTAGCCCGTCATTTAGAGGACACAATCCCTCTGTCGGATTTTACGACATGCCCGGGAAGACAAGCAGCAAGAAGAAGAAGAATTTAATTTGACTTCACTTATAATATTTAGATACTTATTCTATTTGCTAAATGCTAAAAACTTGGTCAACTCCACTCCATATCTTCCCTGAAAGGTATAATGTACGTATGAAAATAATTGCCATTGATTATGTAATACAAAAGACATCAACGCGTTCGATCAAAACTTTTATCAATTTAATTGAGAAATTAATCGACCATATTTTTTTCTGTTTTAATAAATATTACCAACGAAGACACATTAATAATAAAGGTTAAATTATTAGATTATTGCTATTCTGATTCACATGCAACTTGCAAGTCACACTCGATAGCTCATGTGTAAATCAAAATGATGGTCGACGCATCGCATTAGTATAAAACATTAATGAGTATTCCGATCAATGGAATGGAGCTCGCGATAACTTTATAGCTCGAATAAAAACAATATAAGTGCGGGGCGGGGTTATAGCACAACATAGCATGAATACACCACGAATATCAGTTTGATATCGCTGTGTTTGATTCGCTGTGACGCGGGACGCCTTAAGGCGGGGCTTAGTGGAGAGGGGGCTTTGGCCCGACGGCACATCACTCTCTGCCGGCGCGCCAACGCGACGCTACTTCGCCGGACCGCGACTCTGCTCCGTAATACTCCACATCTCGCGACTTCGCTCCGCATTCGGCGACTCCGCTCCGCTTCCCGCGTATGTGACTGAGTGATAGTGCCCCTGTGGCCGCTTTAGACGATCGTGCTCCGAAAGCCGCCAAGATTCGGGTGAAGAACCGCGAACCGGTGCCGGCGTACGCCATGGCAGACGCCGACCGCGATTCGGACCTCGGCGATGACAGCCCCGTGGTGAGTACAAATAAACAGTTAATTAATTATGAATGAAATAGTCCTAATCTTAGTGTTTAGATGACAAATGGATCTCATTTTGATTCGCTATTACAGTTTTGATTTAACATAAATTGATTTGGTATTTATTTTGTAATTGCGTATTGTTAGAATGCTTTCAGCAACATTTCATTGGGATCCAAAGTAAATACTAACTACTAATACTGACAGAAGTACTATAAGTTACATATTTAGTTGTATAAGTACGAGTAGATCTACGTAGATTTACCTACTTTATTTATAATTTTAGTCATATTATGTTTGTCGCATATCTACTTTATGTTTATGTACAGTAGAGAGTATTTTATCGTATATGTTGTTATAAATAATTAATAATTTATCCGTTTTTATATTACCTGTCCATTATTATCTTGTAGTACTAAACAAATATTGAGTGTTCGTTTTGTAACATTTGTGAAATTCCTAGGCACCTCACTCTTTTTAATTAACATATACTTACTAATTTACCATAGTACCCATATAAACAATACGAAGAAGTATGGTCTTGGCTTGATAAGTTTTAATAAGTTAGTCTTGTGTCATTAGCTAAAGGATTAACTAATTGCACTTAAAGAAAAACATAAAAACAAACAAATTTTAATTTAAAACATTAATTTATCTTTATTATGTTTAATGACGTAGCACACGTTTTTCGAAGATTAAACTTTAAGTTATTTGGTTATTAACTTTTTGCATATGTGCAAAAGTCATTTCGCCGGCGGAAACTCTCGACGAAGTGCTATTCAATATATTTCTACTGTTATAATTATTCTAAGTGAAAGTTTAATAGGTACAAAAATTACCATTATTATGATTGTTAACTGATAAGATGGCACGTGTTGATTTTACGAAAATAAGGTAGATGAATATATTTTGCTACCACCTCCTCTGTTGCTAAGGTAACGGCATTTAAATACAATATTTTTTATAGACCACATACTTGTAGGTACTACTAGTATTGTTGATTAATGACAAGAGAACTTCCATACGTTTATTGGGTAAAGATTAAGTTACACAATGAAACAAAAGCCTGTCTAAAATGGTCAAGAAACTATTCCAATTTTCTTTTTCACATAAGTATTTGACTAATTTTAAATTGCTGTTTGGTGACAGGTTATTAGAAAATATTCAAATATAGGTCTAGACGGGGTCAAATATTCTGTGCGGGGTCAAATATTCTGCTTAGAAATAAGTAAAATCTTGTCTTGCTTATAAGACTAGTCGTCATTCTAAAAAATTATCTGCAGTTTTGAATTTTAAATACCACGTGAAGTATAAACTTCCACGTATAAAATTCGTCTAAAAAGTTTAAGAAAAATTTCTGTTTTTCTTGTTGATACTTCATGTTGATTTTTTATGATTATTTGATAAGTACCTACTTACATAGCACCATAAATCTAAATTATACTGACTTTTCTACATAAATGCTATAAGTACCATGAAGAAAAAATACATTTTATGAGCTTTGTAAGTTTTTGTGTATACGTATATTTATACAGGGTGTTAGTGACATATACTGTAACGAATACTGAGGGGATGATTCAGATCATGATTCTCAGATGATATGAAGTAGAATTTCCTGTCGCAAAATTCACGATTTTTTTAGTGTTTATAAATTATTTTCAATTCTATACTTTTGCGAAAATTTAACTTAATATTACCTCAGAATAATGAGCTGGATTATTCCTCACAGTATTCGTTACGATGTCACGTACAGGTAGGTATGGGTGTTAGCGACACCGTTATGAATACTGAGGGGGATGATTTAGACCATGATTCTGCGTTGATAACATACATAACACATAACATAAACAGCCTATATACGTCCCACTGCTGGGCACAGGCCTCCCCTCAATCAACCGGAACAACAAAACCAACTCAATCAATCTGCGTTGATATCAAGTGGAATTTTGTGTCGGAAAATTCATGATAATTTTAGTGTTTTCTTTAATTATTTTAAGTTTCATACCTTATTGCATTACGTATTGTGAAACTATAGATTTAGTCAGATAAATCTACTTAGATTTAGTGACTAAACCAGTGATAGAATAATAATATATTGGAGATTGAATGTGCGCTTTCAATTCAATTCAAATATACTTTAATGCACCAAACTACTTTTTAGTATGCTTTTACTAGTAGTACTATTATTTATTATATTGTATGTTGTATAAACCATTTGCTTGTTATAAAACATACATACATAAACTCACGCCCGTAATCCCTAATGGGGTGGACAGAGCCACAAGTAATCAAAGACAGCTTGCAGCCGCTGTTGATACGAAGTCCAAAGATGGATAAAAAAAAAAGTTGTTAAAATATAAAAATGAAAAAAAAATGTAGCTTAATATACCTAATGATGGCATGGTCACTCATCATTGTACACCGAGTGAGAGCCTTCAGCGCTCCTCTTTTGTCCAGCCAAGTAGTTAGTGCCAGTTACGGCAAATCTACAATAAGTCACGTCAAAAACATTAATATACAAATCATCGAATCTTAAGAGACTTAAGTTCAAAAAACTCAATTTTATCTTAAGACTCACTGTCTTAAGACTCATTATATCGTGTTAATATTACCATGTACCAATATTAATTTTAGTGATAATATTTCCAGCATTGACGTCAACTTATTGCTTCGCGATAACGGACTCATCTGCCACTGATTGTCATTTAAAAGCATTCCATATAGATTAGATTTTTTACAATTACAATGCGAAATTGGAATTACATTGTAATATTCATGGAAGATAACAAAGACATCGTTCTTTGTTTTTTATGGTTGACTGACAACTAGTTTATTAAGCGGATTGTTTTCGTGAAATTCATAGAAAAAAATGGGTACCTATTATTTTTACAATACAGGGTTGTTTTAGAGATTACCTTATTATGTATGTCGTTTATTTTCTTAGTATAAAGGATAGAATCAAAACAGATCAATTGAAATTTTTCCATTGCTGGCTGGAGTGTCAATCTATCTATTGCTTTTGTTTTTATATTTTCTAAATCACATACTAATGAATAAATAATTAACGGATTCATAACTACACAATATCATTAATTAAGAGTAATAATCTAATCCGGCGAGTTTGTAAAAAGATTTTGATAAGAGTCACCACTTTTGTTAGGATTGCAGTCGAGGGAATTTCGTAGTCTTTGCTTACCCCGGTGATCTGGGGTGTTAAAAAGGCCACATCGAAGCAATTCATCTAAAAAATCAATTTTGCAATTTGACATTTGCGCATATAAAAGTAAGTGCGCATTGCAAAGAAATATCTAATAGCATTATTGCCTTTTTAGATCCCCCTATTGTAATTTGATTTAATTGAAATAATCTCTGCTATTGTACATAAACAGAAAAATCTAGTTTATCATTTAACTGCAGATTGTGCAGCGTCCTTTCATTAAGCAAACAGGATATTCTAACAAAAAAAATATTGACTGTCAAACCGATATTCGACGGCAAAAACCGTGCCGCCTTTATTTAGTAGGAAATAAAACTTCTATAAACCTCCCAAAACTAAGCAGCTTTATTTTTATAATATTAAAGTTTAAAATAGGTCTACTTTAAGTTTTGGCAAAGTTATGAATATGGATAAAAACTTGCGTTGCAACACGTGGGTCGCATTAGGCGGTCTCTCTATGGCGCCGTCGATGCGATTATTAATAACAAATCCGTTTGCGGTTCGTTCAGTGTTACCATTGTTGCAAGAACCCCACATCTGGGCTGATTGGGCCTGCACATTAGCCTTATGACAATGTTTATTTGGCGGAACGCTTTCTGTCAGTGTCTTTTCTATGAGAAAAAATGTGTCTGCCTTGATTTTATTTAAACTTTTTTTGCTAAGTAGGTATTGATTTACTGTAATATTTCAATGAGTCGTTAACTTGTTGTAATATTCACGCACTTTAAGTATAAAATGGTGCTAAACAGAGCTCTTCATTGTGAAACGGCTTCTTTGATCAGTGTAAAATTAATACTCCTCGTTCTCATTACTGAAAGGAAGTAGATCTGACGACTTCATCGTACCTGTATAAGACATCATTAGCCGTTTATTTCGGTCACAGATAATATTTGCGTTTGGCTCAATCATTTATTCCGCGCGTGTCTAGCGGGCGACATCTCACGGGAGGGCACGATTTATGTTCGAGCCATGGCAACACTCGAATTAATTAATCAAACCTAGCTGTCACTCAGTGCACAATCGCGGCTAAACTTAGTTTGAATTTCGAACGTGCCAGTTTCCTTTTCCTGTGGACGAGACGTGCCATTAATTGGAATAATTGGCGGTTTTGAGATTTATTTTTTAGCGTTGACAACCCATCTCGCCGGTGGTATTTGTTTTAGTTTTAATTTGTTAAGTCGGTAACTGATTCTGAGAATTATGGTGTCGCAGATTTGCGATTTCGGTTTCGTTATTAATGATAGTTTAACGTTGATAAATTGAATTTGGTTTCTTTTGACTTAATTTAGTATCTGCTCAAGTTCAGCACAATTATGCATAAAGTAATACTCCACAGCAAAAAAACGGTACAAAACACGTTACCAAATCCAACTACTCCACTTACGCCTCCCAAACATTATCTTTGACATTTTCAACAATATAAACACGGACAATGATACGACTATGGCACACGACAATACACGCTATACATCCCTAAAAAATATTTGATATTCATTGCTGAGTGACAGTAGCTTTCGAGTAACCCTTAACGTACTTACAAAGCAATCTAAGTTGAATAAAGGTGAGTTTTTAGGGATGTGTTACACTTTTGAGGTACAAAATCGGCAGGTGTATAGCTTCTACCTGGTCGCGTGCTGAGTACAATACGGGTTAGATATAGTGGTTTGAAGTTTAGACTAAAAAAAATATTCACCCGTGTTAAGGTTTCACACGTTTTTAGATCATACGTGGTTTTGCGAATATAGTCTGTTAAACCTATGGTATAATGCTTTGGGATTTGTAGGTATTTTTTATAAAGTTTGAGGTAAGTATCTGTGTGTTGTATGTTTCTATGTAAGTATCTGAGTTTATTTATTGTTGGGAAGACCTATACAAAGAGATTCACCTTGATAGGATTTTTTCTTTACCTAAATTGTTTTTTTTTTTTGAGGTTTTTATCTATTTAAATATGCTTACATGCCCAACATATGCCATCATAGTCAATTATACCAAAATATTATAAGACTAGATAATATGAAAGGGTCACTGAAAATATTCTACATATAAGTACCTAACTAATTTGTAGAAAGCTACAGCCATTTCAGAAGAACTTGATAGAATATATCTAAAAAAAATGGAATGTTGGTAAAGATAATTTTAAACATTAATGAGTTGTACCTTTCGCGTAATACCTATAAAGTATTAACCTATTTTACGTTCTAGCCTTTCATCATAACTGTTCAGATTAGGGAATGCTTCTTATGATGCATAATAATAATATGTTCATATCTAACCGGTCAGTGTGAAGAAAATGCAGCATGCTATAAAAAGCCAATGAAATAATAAATCGATTACTCAAACTTGTTCTACGTAGAGGCACAGAGCTCCATCAAATTTATTTTTTGTGTTGATACAAAAAAGATTTTGATCGACTCAGGCCTTTGTTGCTTTATATTTGCATACAAATAAAATGGCTGACTCGACAAAAGCGGTTTGTCACCGTGTTTACGCGGGAATCGATGCTTTATCTCCATCTATAATGAATGTATCTCTTGAAAATAATCGTATTGACATTCAATATTTATAAAGAGAGGTTGCGTGGGTTAGTACAGATAGTGTTACACCGTACTGCATACTGCAATTGCAACGAGATTGCATCTAATGCCACTGTTGCTATTCATAGAAAAAATATTTTTCCTTACAGTGTATGAAATTATCGCACTTTCCGTGTTGTTTCTTTCGTCGTACGCGCTTGTTACACCTTTGGCAGCGAGGATCCCCGATCGAGGATAGGGATACGCGTCTTGCTGTGTAAACTTCGATATCGCGTTTCACGACTGCTTGAAGACTGCATTATTGAATGTGACGCCATCTGTTGCATGTGGGCGGAATTAGCTGGCCAACTAGTTGGGTTCGCCACACACCCTTTACAAGTTTTTTTTGGAGGCACGGACCCTCTTGCGACGTGGATCTATCGACCCATCCGTTTCCATTCCTCGTATCGTCGCGTCGTATGCGTTGTGAGGTGGATTACCAATCCCTGGTGTCAGATTTACTATTGAGCGACTATTAACAACTACTTACTTACATTAGTAAGTAGTAACCGGGACCAACAGCTTAATGTGCCTTCCGAAGCACGGATCATCTTACTTTCGGACAATCAGTTGATCAACCAACGGAACGATTGATGAATGTGAAAGAAGCAACAGAAGTGTGTCAGGATCGAAGCAAATGGAATTCCATAGTCTCTGCTTACCCCGGTGGCAGCAAGATTGTGACATCAATGACCAACCTCACCAACTGATGTCAGGGTTACTAATGTGCTGGGCCCCTGGCATAGCTAATGTAACAACTACATACTTATGTTAAGTAAATAGTAGCAACGTGCTTCGCGAATCACGAATAATCTTGTTGAAGTTGTCTTGTAATGTAATGTACTTAGTTGTGACCCTGCTTACTCTGATTACGGGCGTGTGTGGACTCGGAAAAGTTGAAATAAAAAAAGAGTCATCATTCTCTCAAAAAATCATCTTCAATTTTTATTTTTAACATAACAACGGGATCAACGGCTTACCGCACCGGCTTCTTTTTACCTTTTCGGACAAAGTCCGCAAGGTCCTAGCCAAACAAAGGACAGTCTCACAAAGTGAGTTTCAACAGTGTCCACAAATGGAACCTGGACCTCCAGATCGTGAGCCGATGCTGCAACAACTTTGACTAATCCATACAAATGTTATTGTTGTGATTATATTATTATTATTTTTTTATTTTGGGGCCTTTGGCGGCTCAGTAATAGCCCTGACACCATGGTTGATGAGGTTGGTAATTCACCTGACAACCCACACGATAGAAGATTATAATAAGTATTGTAATACCTACCTATATATGTATAAATATGGGACTGTAGTAACTGAAATAAGTGACTATTGAATCACTCCCAAATTCCATATCTTTTTCTATTTTTAAATTCATAAAGCCTGTTCCAATTCCAAACCTATTTTTATCGCTATTGATTGACACATACTCTCGCTCGTTACACCGCTGTGTGAATGTGGCCGACCTTTACAGCTTATTATATGTCGACAATGGTTTCGCATTCTATTAATAATCCTTCGCTATCAGATGGTGACAGGGCAGCGTATCCGCGACGTATAAGACGAACCATCTAGATTCTGTACTGCATCGGTTTGACGCACTATTGTGCGTTATGTAATGCAGATTTGAATAAAGCGTCACTTTATATTGAATACCTATTTAGTACCCACATATTATTATAAGCCCGATGAATTAGTGACGTAACATATATATTAGGACGCAAACTGTGTTCCGAGGGGTTAAAAAGGCCACATCGATTAAATTCAACCAAAAAAAAAAGCAACATTGCTATTTGACATTTGTTTGCATTGCGCACTTAATTTCATAATGCGCAAATGCCAAATGACAATATTGCTTTTTTAGATGAATTGCTTCGGTGTGGCCTGTTTAACCCTCTGGCGTGATGCTTGAAAGCCAAATCTTACAAAAATGCAGCAGAATTGATTTTAACAGCAACCTTACGAGTATACAAAGGGAAAGTAAATGCAAGAAGCATTTCCACATTATTTTTGTCACATGAAACCTAATAATATAATAACAGTCCTACATTTAAACAGATCACATAGAAAACCTATTTTTAATTCCGCTAAACATAGTGTAAGTATAAAAGATGTCGCATAAAATTCAATGAAAAGTAATTCCCACGGAATTGGCCACATAACATTGGCACCAGAATTAAATGATGGATGACAATTTTGTTACAAAAGGGTTACTAGTTGAAGGAATTCGTGTGATTAATAATTGTATTATATTTAGGTATGTTTATGATGGGTTCGCAGTGGAGCAACGTGGTGGAGTATACTCCACACCGCCTCCGGTTGATTGAGGAGAGGTCTATGCCCAGCAGTAGGACGTATATAAGCTATTTATTTAATATTTATGTTATATATTTATTTATTTATTCTTACAAGTTATTTTGACTCGTATTTATTGTCTTTTGTTAGTTATTAAATATGCGTCAATTCGCCTATTTGTTTAAAAAAATATTACAATATTGTAGGTAACATAAACCTCATTAGAGTACTCTGGGTGCCATCCCACGAGCGTTAGAAAGAGTACTGCAGGGCGCAAGGCAAGAGGGAACCACTGCCCTATTTTTCCCTAAAAAACAGCACGGAGAATGCTACACCGACAAGAGCGTGTCTCATAAATTAGTGATGATAAACTTCATTACTTATTTTACATCAAAGAAGGGAAGATAGACGGAAAGAGAGGAAGAGAAAGACCAAGAGGAGCGTACATGGAACAAATTAAAACGGCGAACGTCGTGTCTTACAAGGAAATCAAAGAATTGGCTTCAATGGAGAATGCTACACCGAGAGCGTGGCTCTTAAATTAATGTTAATGACATAAATCTTATATAAAGAAATAGCTATACATACCTAAATGACGTCACGCAGATACAATTTAATATTGTAGACTATTTCTTAGATCTGGAACCAATTACAATAACATACAAAAACATACAAAAGTCCTAATTATATCAACAAAAAGAAATATAAACAAAGTTCAATCAACATTATTATTCATTCGCAACCATGGTGGTTATAACAACTGTCAAATTTTTTTTCACAACTCAATTAAATTAAATACTTACTTTATTTTTCCATAAAACCGTTAACCAACATGAAGTGTTTAATCAACGACATTAATAAGAATGCGATATTAACTAGCAGGGTAGGTAGGGACTAGAATAATTTGTTTCTAGCATGCGGGTCTATTGGTGCCATTGTACAGTGATAAATATGAACAGTAACGCAACTGTGTAGAGTTTACAATTATTTAGTACCTTTATTTTTTAGTTGCATTTGGGTATTTTACTTTAGAGAATCCACATATAAAGAGAATTAGAACTTCAATTGATATAGGTTCAAAAATTTTTTCACATTATTGGTGATTTGCGTCGTTTGGCATTCTGAGCGGGCGAGCTCCATCTTAGGCCTCGTCAATGCTTTCGGGCAAGTCTGGGCCAAGAACAAACCCATCAAAGGTAAAAAAATTACTACTTGGGCCAAATAATAATAACCAATATTAATATTACTTTATAAAGATTGATTTAAAAAGTGACATGTCCAGTTGTCAGTTTTATTAAACAATTTATAATTATGTATCTTCATCAGCTTTTCTGATGGTTTCCGACCTCAATATATATCATTAATAATTAGAACGACAAAAAATTCTATGAATCTATGCTGGTTTAAATAATTCAGTGAATAGCATTGGACGTTTGTAAGAAGTTGTCGTACTGTGTGAGTACAATATTATGTATTGCGCATTGAACGTTATACCACTAAATAAGTAATGCAGAAACATTATAATATAAATCCACGACATTTTATTTGTAAAACAGACTTTGTTCCAATCGCAAATAGTTGACTTTGCGTTGCAGATTTTATCGTACATTTTGCCAACATGCTAAAACTGTACAATTTAATAGTCAATAGTAAAATGTAGCGATATCGAATGTAAAACATTCCGATATGCATGTTGTTGAATGTTGAAGCGGATCGTATCCAATCAAACAATTAGGTAACGTCCGATAACGACTTTTACTCGATTCGAAGAAAATCGACCGTTTGCAAACATGTAACTGGTGTTATAATATTGAATATTATGAATCTGAACCATTCTGGCTAAGAAATGTTGTGAAAATATTGCGCTGCTGGATTTGCCAATTTATTTGCAGAGATAAGTAGGAGGAGCCCTCAGATTCGTTTCCGAAGCTGCGGTTCGTCACGCGGTGAATTCAAATATTTCGCGATGTATGAGAGGTTTCACGATCGTTTTCACGCGTTTGCTTCATAGCCTGTCCAGTTGTCATACCACAGAGTACTTAACATCGTACGGATGTAGACGCACATCTCCAAGCATGCAGTAATCTATAAAGTAATCAAATTACTCTGTGGTATGACAACGCGAGTAAAACGCATCATCTGGACAGGCATAAGTAAGTGACGCCTAGCCCTGCGTCCGCTCTGTGCATATTTATTTAATAATTTATTGTGCATAGGATAAATATGGAAACAAATTGATTCAAGAGACAGTTTATTTTTAAATACTTTCATGAGGTAGAATAGACGTACTGACATCATTATTCATTACCCTCGTAAGACCTGGAATTCAAGATACAATATTTAGACAATGGGATTTGGATTTTAAAAGGTATCAGGGCTTCATGACCTTAAATTATAATATTTACGTAAATAAAATCAGGTCAACAGCTTGTAAACGAAACTATATAGCCGAGCTATGTAAAGGTATATTCATTGTACAATAATAAAGTGCATGCAAATCGGAGCAGCGGTTCTTACCCACAAGCGCGACGGACTGGCAGAACATTGCGTTTTAAATGCAGAAAAATAATAAACTATAAGTTGTATTTTATAATTTATGTAGAAAATTCTAACATACGTACAATTACATATAATAGGAAGCCGGATACTTTATAGAGAAATGTAAGTGTTCGGTACAACACAATGGTTACGAACGGCAGAGCGCACTGTCATTACGAATTCCGCCGCACTTAGATTTGCATGTTTATAATGCAACTATTAGTACATTGTAATAAATGAGAGGGCGGCCTCACGCGGAGGTTTTATTCAAATCGCCTTCGGAGAAATTACAGAGAAATTCCCTGATTCAAACGGCGTTACTTCAAGTCCCACACTAGCTATAGAAACTCCGCCTAGTTTCGCGGGACTTCGTGTGCATTTTACATAAACTCATACACCAAGACTCGTGCCAGACGTGGTAGAACTATAGCGTTAAAGGGACTTCGTGAGCACTATATGTTTATAATGTAAAACAGGGCTCGTAGAAAGCTGTTTCTATGTAATAGCTTATTTAACTGCTAGAGGTTGTGGTACCTACATATTGTCTGGGGCTGAACTTTTATGGGTATAAAGTTGTAAGAACGTGTTTATGTTAAGTTGGTGGTTAGACAATGCATATTCAAAAATCATGGAATATAAAATTATAAATACCATAAATACATTGCATTTAATGAAAGTCGAAGGAAGTTAAATATCTAATATATTTTATATTCAAATGATGAAATGTTGGTTCATCTCATCATAACACAATTCCTAAAGTTGTTGTCTGTTATTTTGATGACTTCTACCTCTGCTTACCTCATTGAAGGGTACCAGCTTAAGTATAATGAATTAGTATCTACAGCCTTACAAACATATACGTAATTATGTAAAAAATAACGCAACGTTATTCTGTGATCTATTTAGCATAGAAAAGCGAACTGTCTCCACCTAATTTGAATCATAGGTTTTCTAAGAAATGTTGAGTCATAATCAATTGTTCTGAAACATGTTCTATTCAGGTGATGTTGTACGATATAATAATCTCATCACGGACTGAGTAATCAGGCTTTATTTGTCTTTATACATATGTTAGTCATGATAGCCATTATAGTACGTAAGTAAAATTCTAACAGTATAAGTAACTTGTAAAAACATTTTATTTCATTAAACACAGAACATAATAAAACAAATACAAACATGTCTACTACTAAAATCAAAAAGTATGAATATACAATACTTACTTATTATGTTAAAAAATAAAAATACATACTTAAATTAAAAATTGTAGCAGGAATCCCTGCTTAGTCAAACAGTCCTCTCTCCTTCCCCGCACTCACCACATTGCTGCTGTAATTTGTAGAAAGAATTGAGAAATATTATGATATTATGGGGAATTAGCATTAAAAAACGAAGTATCTACAATTTACAATATTTGTATAAATGGTTGTTAATAATTATTAACAACAAGAATGTGCGCGATTTTTATTGCACGACCGATGTATTTTTATTTATTAAGGATAACAAATTTATTTATTTCAACGACATCGAGTTTTAGGTGATAATTTTATTTGATGAAAACATGTTTATTACTTTGAGAGCTAAATGTTTAATTCATACGAATATAACTTTGAAAAACGAAGGTCTGAAAGCAATTGTGTAAACAAAAATAAAATTATTCGTTAGCGTCACTAAAATTCAAATTATCTAAAAAGAAATTAATTTAAATTTTGTTGAACGCTGTTGAATATTATTTGTAGATTTTGGTCTTCTACTCTTTTGGTCCCTTTGTGATTTATTTTTGGCTGTCAACACCAAAAATGGCAGTAAGTTTTATCATATTATTATTGTGGCCGCCATATACATTTGTGATCGGGCGAAGTAGTTAAAGTTAATCGCAACTACGCACTGTGGAATATTTGGGTGTGTTTCGGATCAAAAATCTGTAACTCCGTCAATTTTAAAGATAGAGCGATGCAATTTTGCACTAATATAAAGGAATATATAAAAATTCATATAAGTAATGTTTGGTGAATTGAAATTACGCGTTATTTTTTTTATTAAATAAAGAAAACTCACAATCGTTTAAAATGCTATATATTTATTGAAATTTATATTTTTAGTTATATTATCTTACCTGGATTTCTTAACACTTATTACTCAATCAACATAACTTATCATATTAATGATAAAATAAAATAAAAAATGGTACAGTACCTATAGCTATACATTATGCTAAACATAGAAATGAATCAAAATTTTCTTAATATTAGTAATTTAGTTTCTTGTTAGGTTCATTCCCATTTACACCTGGTGAGCTTCAGGATCTAAAATCAGTTCATTAACCTTAAGAAGGTGTAAAGTATCTTCATCTAGCTCTTTTACGCTTTTTGTATATGTTACACAAAAGAAACACAAAAGAAGTAATAAATAAATTTGCATCGGAATAAGCTCAGACTCCTCTGGAAGTTTTTGTTTATACTGGCTTTGTCCAGATGACCCATCACAACCCCATTTGCTGTATAATAGTAAATGTTCTTGTCCGTTCTTGTAAACTGAATCTATAGATAAGATTCTAGCTGCAGTGTGATCTAATAGATCTTGAATTCTCAATATTTTCGCGTATGTGTTTGTGATTTCAATTGTTGACGATGGTGGATAGCATTCCTGTTTCATTTGTTGTATTTTGTAATATGGTGGAAATATTGGACAGTTTCTTTCATCTGTAACGTTCCTGAGATACAGATATTGTGCTTTAGTTAGTTCCAAGTCGATGAAAACACTGAATGCTTCTTCATCTGTAAGCGTTTTGATTATTTTTGCGTTATCAAAGTGATTCAAAACGAAAAGCTTTTTTTCAGCATCAGCCAACCTTAATTCTTCAACTAGTTTTGCTTCCGTTCCTTCTCCCATAGAACGCAATCCTTGAAGATATCCGCCCAGAATGTGCTCCAAACCATATTCGTTCATCAAAATAGTGTTTCTTCTTTTTTTGCTTGATTCTGAAGAATCTCCATATGTCACACACGGTCTTCCTCGTTTACCAGAAGAAGTAGACGGTGTTGAGTCTGTTGACACGTTTTCTGATGTAGGTATAGTAACGGAATATTCAGAATCCAGCCAATTTGTGTTATTTAAAAAAAATATATTCTTATTGCGTGCTGCTTCTTTCCAGCGTCTATTAAACGCAGGGATGATAGTCTGTTGGATTTTACCAATTATAAAACATATATTGTCTTCTGATACTTGTTTTTCCTCCAAATATGTCGAAAGTGCCGCAGTCGTTTTACCGCCTTCTATATAAGATTCTATTAATTCACGTTTACTACAGCTAAAAGTAGACATTTTGAAGAGTAAAATAGCCGTACTATACGAAAATACCACTGAAATTGTAATGGAAACATATTTTGTTACCTCCCTTTATATATTGTTTCAGAATGTGTGAATTAATTCAGATATCTATTTTCTCACGGAAAATGACACCAAAATGATAAAAACTTAACAATATAAAATAATCAATTGATAAACTATACCACAAAGTATTGTTAAATCAAGTCAACCACGAAACCGCAATTGATAGCAATTTCCGTTCCCTGACTAGGATTCGATTTTATCTCATATCTCCAAAGTTCGCAAAAAATCGCAGCTAATTTTTATATATGTTGTTGATAAGTAACTAAACTATCAATTAACATTAAATTCAAAGCACCGGTAAACGCCGGTAAATGTTAAAAGCTTCGACAAAGTTGAAGAAAACCTTTTTTTTCCTCCATTTCTTCTTTAATTTTTTTACGTATATATTCGTATTAAAAACAATCAATTTAATTTGTTTAAATTTTCCGATAGATAAGCTTTTCAAAAATATATAATACCATATACCTTTCATTTTAAGTTTTAAAACTATCTGACTTTGAAAATCGTCAATGAGGAACTTGATATTTCCCAATTTCATGAACCTTAACTTTACCACATGAAAACAACTACTTTCACCAAATATAATATGAATTGCTCTACAGAATATGAATCTTCGACTTTCGAACTATTATATTACATTGATAGAAGGACCTATTTCAATTAGTGAAAAAATGAATTTTGATACTCGTTTGTTCTACCATATTCCATAGTGCTACGCCAAAGTTACGTCATAAAAAAATACTTATTTAACAATTTGTTCTACACAGAAACAAAGACATAAAAAGACAAGTTGAAAATTCCTAGGTCAAAGATAAATTATGAAATTCTGATTACTAAATAAAGACAGATCTAAAGGTGACTAAAAACGGTTTCTTATTTCTGAATTTTAAAAAAGAAAAATATATAATTAAGTGCGACATTTTATCACGTTTTTCTATGACGTCACAGGTTGCTTTTTCATACACGTTCCATGGTAATTTCGTGTTTTGACGTTTACTAAAAAGTAACTGATTTGACTAGTTGGAAAATAGCCTATTGTGACTACTTTAATAGAATAGAATAGAATAGAATCTTTATTTGCTTTAAACACGGTATACAGTTTTTATCTATCTAGTATTATAGTGTAGTGTGTGTAGTGTAGTCTAGTGTTCTTTATTTATCTAGTTCTATAAGAAGCATGATGAATTGTCATTTCTTTGCTAAACTGGGAGTAAACAAGAACAAAAGAAAGCTTTCTGATGCTTACCACCGGGTGAGAGCCTTCAGCGCTCCCCATTTGTCCGGCCAAGTAGTTAATGCCATCTGCGGCAAATCTACAATAAGTCACAAAAAAAAAATGATGCTTACCATTCCTGACACTTCATTTCTGTAAAAGTCGATTAGGGGATTGTGTCCAGTCTACATGTCCAGTGATGTACCATTTAAGGTTCCCAAAGTGTAAAAACTCTTTCATAGTAAAAACACTGGCTGTTTTTCTTTTTCAAATTGTTCTTCGGGGTTAAAATGGCCACATCGAAGCAATTCATTTAAGAAAGCAAATAAGTCGACGCATCCATCATTCAGCGCTTATCGCTATCGATCTAGGGTCGACTAATTCTTTCAAATATTTTCCTCTCAGACCCTGAGCCGAGGTTCGCGCCCAACTCAGCACCTTCAGGCCTGTTGTCTTAAATTTTGTATCGGGTGAGACCGTTCAGCGCTCTCCATTTGTCCGGCCAAGTAGTTAATGCTATTTGCGGCAAACTTACTATAAGTCACGTCAAAAAAAATAAAGAAATCAGAAGTACAATGTGTAGGCTGAGTGCGGACGATGCGTTATGTAAGGTGACACCGTATCACGGTATGTTTACGTACGGCTTCCGAAGACTATGAACATTATAATCGCGTTCCGATATTGCGATCACTGCACCCACGCCCTTAATTAAAAACTGGGGTTTATTTATACTTGCATTAATTTCATTTCCCAGCTGGAGTAAAGAAAAAAATATTAGTAGTTTATGGCTTTGTGGCATTCAGCTAACGAGGGACTTTCCATCCTACGTTCCCCTAAAAAACTGTAGATGGCGCTGTAAAGTTTTGTTTCCGTTTAACCTTCTAATTTCTTGTATAACAGACATATGCATCTTTTATCTTTGTTTTTGGGTAAGAAGGTATAAATCAGGACCTAGGTAGTAACATAATTCTATATATATCTAATCCAAATATCAAGCAGCAATTATATTTTTGTATATGCCTGTATCGTTACATTATATTTTTGTATAATTAAGTGGTTCGTCATATCCATCATAGAACTTCACTGCGAAGTTTCCTCGTGCGATATCTGAACATTTTTTACAAATTGACAAAGCATGACTATTACTGTCATTCTCACCCTAAAATCTCATATTATACAATATTCATGCGATATCCGACTGTGTCGTGAGGAAGTAGCCTTCATTTGAGCCTAGATTTGTATTTAAAGTTAAATACTAGACCTCTTCAAGCAACCCTCGGCAAATTAGCCAGCCCATTATAGATGAAACAAAATAAAGAAAATTAAAGCAATATTGCACCACAGGCTGATAGGTGAACATCGTGAGACGCGTCCGCTCCAGCGCGCACTAAGCGAATCAATCATCCCCTCCCCGCCCACTGCTCGCAGCACGCATGCGCATTAGCCAGGGTCGGGAGACAGACGCTTGCGCAGGTCAATGTGATGTCAGCTGGGATAAAGCTGTATAGAATAGCTCGTGGGGTCCGGTTATTGGCACCAATCGTTCTAAAAATATATCCACATGCAGAAAGAATTTTGGCAATATGAATCAGAATCAATTCAACGTAATTATCATAGATAAAACTTGTTGAAGGTAATATACACATCAAAGCAGTTCATCTAAAAAAAGTAATATTGCAATTTGACATTTGCGCATATAAAAGTAAGAGCTCAATGCAAACAAATGTCGAATAGCAATATTGCTTTTTTAGATGAATTGCTTTGATGTGGCCTTATTAACTCCCTCGATCTTTATGGCAGAGATCTCTCGCTTGCTTTCTTTGCGATTCACAGTACTTATAGCATTTAAGCTATAATTATGTTATCTTGACATTTAAAATATACGTTTGTAAGTCCTGTGATAGCATGGTTGTACTTTTAATCTGTACTTATTATATGTAGTTAAAGAATAAATAAGTGTTTTCATATGACATGTGTTGCTCAGGGTTGTTATTTGTAAAAGAAATGCTAGAATAAAATTATTATTGAAACTTTGGAAAAGTCACAAGTTAAATAACTGGTTTGACATAAATAAAACTGTAATTTAGTAACATAACGACAGCATAGCGCTTGCATCTCCCAAAGGGTAGGCAGACGTGTAAAGTACATTTATACACCCACTACTCGCCAGTTATGTCTAAGTCCCATGTAATAGGGGACGAGCCCACATAAATAATAGTAATTTAGTTTTCATACTGTATAACATAAAAACAGAACACCTACCTATATTTTTTAATAACCCCTACTTGGGTGGGTCACAAGTTGTCTGAAGACAACAACACTGAAGACCAGGAACACTGGTATTTAAGCATGGAACCAGTTTATCAGCAATTCGTTAGGCAATCATCAAGTAAGATCGGATCATATAAATGCATTCATCATCATCTATTCATAAACTAAACTAAGGGTTCGGACATAAAGCCTTAGTTTCGTTTATTAATAGTTTACCTACTATTAAATTAATAAATCTTATTATTTATTTAATAATTATTATTTTGATGATTCCGTGCTTTGAAGGCGCGTTAAGCCATTGGTTCTGACTTCCGGGCTACTAGCTCCTAACCTTCACCAACCCGCACTGGAGTAGCACGGTGGAGTATGATAAGCGCCCCTTCTAGTAGATTGAGAGGTATGTGCCCAGCAAAGGGACGTATATAGGCTAGTATTCATTAAATATTAAATAAATAAATTGCTTGAGATTTACGCGGTTATTATAATTAAAACACCTACCACTCCAATTCAATTTCATTAGTCGTTCCGTGACCATGGCATTTGCAACAGTGTTGAAATATCGGGAGTCTCATGTCCCTGATTAACGCGGTAAGAACCCGGTATTATGTGTTTTAATTATTATACAAAGAAATAAAGCTGGCTATACTCTTGACATTAAATATTTTCGTCCAAACCAAATCGTGAAAGCTTATAAAGCAACTTGATACTATCGGAAGACGGTGGCTATCGATTGTGGCAACTTGATACGTTCGTAGCTTAACTCGATGTTTGCCTGCTTACACTGATATCGCCGGATTACGCGACTTATTGTGACATGTCGTCTTTATTGGATTTGGTGGTATAAAATAAGTTCCATACATATTTGCCCATTGTCATTTTATAATAATGTGGGATAAGTAAGAGGCTGAATGTTGATTTTTGAACGAAGACTAATAGAGAAAAGATGGATGATTGAGTTGAAATGAACGGAGTGAACGGATTGAGAGGAGTGATTTTGAAAAGGAAGGAGACGTTGGGTGAGAGTTGAAGTGAAAGGGTGATTTTTGCTATTCGCCTATAAAATAGCGTGTTAAAAAATCAAGAAAAAGAAAGTTCTTGAGGAACGTCTTGAGCCGAGGTCTTTCTTGCGGCTTCTTTTCCCCGGCTGTACAGGTTGTGAGAAGTTGCAATAGTTTTAGGCGGATGAGACGTTCGTTATGTAAAAAATGACGATTCAAAGTGTAACTATGTTACCTACTGAATAAAGATATTTTTTGATTTGAATATAGAATAGGTGACGTACCTAAATAGTTTATCTATTTGTACTCAAACAGGAATCAAATATTTAGAGTTTATTTCGGATGCAGTTGATATCTTGACCTAAACTGTATAAAATACTTAGAGCCTGTATCATACTGGGTGACTCTTAGCGCTTCCCATTTGTTCGGCCAAGTACCTAGTTAATGCTGTCTGCGGCAAATCTAACTATAAGTCACATAAAAGCTTGGAGTTTCAAATTGATATTTCAAATTTTACCGTGCGACATGATTATTAATAAATCTAATTATGGGTACTTATACACACATACCAACACTTTTATTTTATAGTAAAATTATTCTGTAAAGATTAGGTAGGTAGGTACATTAATTAAATTATATTTAAGTAAGTAATATAATCATACACATACTACTCGTATTTGTTTTGATATAACTCCGTGACGTTAATGATTAGATCGCATTAGCATTGCTAAGGTTTCCCGCCTTGAGACGCATATTGACTTGCTTGAAACCCGATACTTCTTGTTGATATCGACTGCTTACTCAACAATCGATTTATTTGTAATTTGTACCGCCCTTTGCTAAGAAAAAATATCAAGGTTACCTTTTTGTTAGAACATCAGACAAGGCTGCATGGTGTGAGTCATTTGCTTATTTATATTGAGCAAATAAAAATAATAATAAATGGTTGGTAAATATTGGCTGGAACCGGTCAAAGAATAAGCTTGAAATTAAGTACATTAAACAATTAAGAAACAAAAGTAATATTTTATTTCGTAAATGGCATTTTCAGAAATTGTTTTCATTGTTTATGGCCAGTTTGGATTTTCTTTAAAAAGATTTGCTAATTTTTGCTAAAATAAGTGAGTATATTAAATAATCTAAGGAGAGTCCGATTGTAAAATTAAATAATTTAAGTATAAGGAGTTTGATGTAGTTTTTTATTAATATGGCTTACTTATTATTTCAAATTAATTTATTTTCTTAAATTGGTTTTTTATTCATTTATTCATTAATAGTTCTATGCTAAAATATCAACTTTTTAAGCACTACATGAAATCTTTTTGCTGGAATTTTCTTCTAGTTTTTTCTTTACTGATTTTGGAGGGCAATCTAATCAAGTTACCTCCATAAAGTGCGGAAAGTGGATCTTCCTCGGCATCAAATTAGGCGGTTTAATTATTTACTAGTCGTAAAACACTACGTTAGACGTAAACTACGTTACGTGACCTACCCTTCCTCTTTTCTTACCTAATAAAACGGATGTGAGGGCTCAACTAAGGCGGGGTCACAAAGAGATCACAAATCAAGTAAATTTTAGTCTGTGTTTCTAGTGATACTTATTAGGTACATAATTTCGTACAAGTACCTATTAGAAAATACACCTATACATTTTATTACTTAAATAAGATTAAATATAACTAACCACTTTTATATAACAATATACTTTTGCATGATATTGTACTGGAATTTATTATGGGTACCTAATTGAGTTTATAATGGAAAAACTGCGATATTCACGTATGTGCGATTTCATTTAATTACTAAGTTAATGGTGTATTCCTTGCTGCCTCAATTTATTTCTCTGATAAGTAGTACATACATAAGGTAAGGGCTAACGAGTACTTCTGTTGGTTTAAGCCCTTGCAAAGGGTGCTGACTTAACGCCAAAAACCATCATAAGAATATTTTTTCTTTCTTTCTTTCTCCATAAAATAAAGTAGCTGCGCCCGTTGTGCCTCCACCTTTATCACCGAGGATCAAATGTGCGGTAAGTGCGCAGTAAACCGTTGGAAATAAAACTGCTGCCAGTCCGTCTGTCCGTCTACCGCGTGCCATAACACCTTACTTGCTGCTGTCCATACACCTACGTATAATAACTACATTATCTTAGTATCGTCATCTACGGCCTCCGTAGTCCAGTAGTTGAGCGTTAGGCTCGAATCCCGGTGAGGACATATCATAAAAATCACTTTGTGAACCGTGGTTTGCTTAGGAAATTACAGGCTGATTACCAGAGTGTCCGAAAGTAAGATGATTAATACGTTGGTCCCGGTTACTACTTACTGATGTAAGTATGTAGTGGATACGTGAGCCATGTCAGGGGCCTTTGGCGGCTCAATAATAACCCTGATACCAGGCTTGCTGAAGTTGGTAATCCACCTCATAACCCACACGATAGAAGAAGTATCATCTATAGTATTTTAGTATAGTCATTGGCCACAACATCTGATGATGCTGACAGTGGCTTTGCAGTATCTCCTGTGACTTATCAAGCCAAGTGCTTCGGAAGCCACGTTATGTCGTTGGTCACGGGCTGCTAGCCTAAACGCCTCCACCAAGCCTTACTAGAGCAGCGTGGTGGTGTATGTTCCATACCACCTCCGGTTGATTGAGGGGAGGCCTGTGCCCAGCAGTGGGACTTATATGGGCTGTTTATGTATGTAATTATCACGATTCACGCTTGGTGTAGTAATGAGAGTCGGATTGAACGGAGGCGGCGCTTGGTCCGTGGACTGTATCAACATGACGCGTTAGTCCAAACGTTCGTACTAACCCGGCGATGTACGCAAATGCCATAATACCGCTCGCAACGATGTTTATAAATGTCCTGTTGTGTTTGAACATGAAATGGAATGAGATCATGGATTTTGAGTCTAAAAATTCAATTTTGTTCAAAAATGTTCTTTATTCAAAAATGTTTTCTTTCGTAATTTTTATATTTTTTAATTTTTTTTTGTCTTTTTGTTGTTTAGGTACATGTAAGTTTTTAATGAAGCATCCAATATGGAAATGTATGTTTTCTTTTTTCTTTATTTCATCAGATAGGCACATAAGCCACCACCTGTCTCCATACATACGTACATATATGCCATACTCACGCCTATTTCCTACCGGAGTAAGCAAAGACTATGGAATTGCATTTGCATTTGTCTCTATACGGTTCATTATATTTAGGACTTCGTATTAAAATCGGTTAAAACTTGTCTTCTTTTACCCGTGGCGCAACCCGCCCCGTTATAAGTCACTGGCGACAATAAAATTCATTGATTACTTTATGTGTAAGTATTATTATTTATATCAATCAATCTATAACTGTTTATTGCACAAAAACATATACATAGATCACGTACGGTCACGAGTACTAATATGTATACACTTTGAAACCATGTCACATTAACTTTTTTGACAAATTAAACCGTAAGTCTCATTAAATATCAAATATGATAGTGCGACGGGGTTCTTAAGTGGGTACATAATATTGCTCATGACTGTACAAACGGATAAAATAACCACAATAAGCGATCTATTGAAGAGGTATTGCTAAGTAGCATTTTTTCCACGCAACCTTACGGTGAAAAGAGTTGATGTATTGGAGCGCGGGGAGTATATAAATATAGACTGTTCTTCCTTCTAAATCATTTCTACACTACTAGTTACAACACTAGTAGTATAGTATGTGTTTACTATGTGTATGGTGAGTGTATATGTACCCACCCATAGAGCAATACGGACCTCCGCCACCCACCCCGCCCCGTCAGCTATGTTTAAGTCCCATGTAAGTGATAGGGTCTAATCTAAGCGAGCCTATTGCTATTAACCGGGCACAAATACTGGAAACTACGAGATATCAATTATCTATGTCTTCTTCTATCGTGTGGCTTGTGAATCACCAACCTCATCAACCCTGGTGTCAGGGATATTATTGAGCCGCCCTTTTCACCTATGTTCCAAACATGAATTCAAACATCCTTCTATAATGAAAATAGAAAATTAACTAAACCATTAAAACTCATAAAAAAATCATCCAAGTTTTCAACTCTATACATCTCTTACTCTCGCCACATATATCAAAAATCATCTCGGCCAATTAATTCCCTTCATTTCTAAATTAATTCTTAAAGTTGTTTATAAACACATCACCGGTGCGCGCGTCGATCTTTGATCTCCCCTCTACCTCGCGACCCACACACGGCGCCTCTTCAGTGAAATGTATCTCTATGTTATAATAAGAGATATCTAAACTTCTATCAAAACTAGTACTGTAACAAAACTTAAAATTTTCTTGGTAGTTTCAAATAAGGATTGCATTGATCCATGTACGATAAATGTATTAAATTGGTACCTACTTAGTCCATATTTGATCTGGAAATGTCTTTATTATGCTTTACCTCGTTTGAGTTACTTAAGTTATGTTTATTTGATTATTAAATACTCCTCTTTACCGATTTTTTATTTGATCAAAAAACTTTATGCAGTCATCTTTTGCCGCAAAAACCTTTAATCTTACCGAACGCTTACATTACATTCAAAGTGAATAACAGCTTAATAAATTAATACGACACTTCATAACGACGACAAAAAAGTGCGGTCACATTAAATATAATTAATTAAGTGTTCATAATAAAGCGCGTTGGGAAATATTCACAAAAGGCTGAATGGCCGAATGTGCCTATTCAAGTAGCTGTCTTTATAAACGCGGCTTGACAGAAGTGGCGCATGCGTAATCGACGTGATTAATTGTCCAATGAAATCATTGAATCCGTTAGCTTTTGGAAATTAGTCGCCATAATGGTTTCGTACCTAATTGTTTAACTTAGCTGCTTGCGTAGATAATTTGGTGTTCTTCCTTTGTATCGTCTTACGTCTTAAGCTATTTTATCATATTACACATGCCAGGTCAATTCTATTTGACCTCTAGACTCTTAGACTGTCGTCTTGTATTTAGACAATGATAGACATTTCAAAATTCGGCCTCCCATATCTCATGAGAGGCAAAGCTGTGTCGTGCGGTTGGTTAGCACTTAGCTCTAATTGCAAGCTTTCCCGCCATCGCCGCTTCATTCCAAGATGGCGGCGCGATTTCACGTCATTAAGAGTATTAAGACTAGTTATCGCGCGACCCGCTTGCATCCTCTAATTACGCGACCGGCACCTCCCAACAAATACTTAATATCCAATATTATAAACTCGTAGTCCATAATATTGCATATTATAAACTGGTATTCTACCGTCGGTCTATATCAAGAATTGTACGCCGCGTAAATACCTCTAAATGCCAGCTCGTTCTAATATTGCATTAAGAAAGTTATTACGTTTTCTAGCCAGAATGAATTATTACGTAATTTACTTCAGGAATAAGTTTATGAATATTTATGTGCAGGAATCAATAAATCACTGTTGACACTTTTCAGTTTAAATCCATTTTGTTTACTACTTGTGTCAACAGTGTCTATATTGTCTAGTCTAGAGATGAGTTCGTTTTAATATTTATCGTTATGCATAAATGCTTGTTTCTTTTCTTGTTTTGCTGGTTTTATTTTGTTCTGAGGACCTTCAGGCCACTTACCTACACGATTGTCATTTATATCCATTTTGTATCGTTGTCGTTTAAAGGCGGGAGTTATAGAAATATGACATAAAACAAGAAGAGGTATGGCGTGCGTGCGCGCCGCCTTCCGCCGCGCGTGTCTCGGGGTTCGAGATGCGTAATGACTGTAATTTATTATCAAATCGCCCCCTATTAAACGGTAGCCACTTCTCGATATTGCCATAGAGCAATATTCAGTAGACACAAGAAGGTGGTAGGTAAAAAAGTCATTACAGCTGCGTTCAATCATCATTTGGCTGACAGGTATTCGATTGAACGCGAGCAGTATGATATGAATATGATAATATATCAAGTGAGCGAAACTATTAGCGTGTAATAGCTAAATGTAATGCGAAAATCCGTTGTTGCTCAACACGTTAAATGTAGAGCGGATTGATTAAAAGAATCATTCGTTATGTGGCTGTTCGGACGACATTCCTTTGCTTGTTATGTCAGCATGTACCTGTATCATGTTAGGTTTTCCTTAATATTGGTCAAGCACTGCGGTATTTTCCAAAATTCCTTGAACTGTAGTCTTTATTTACCATCGATAGAGTCAGCTAATAGATAATGTCCTATCATCCGTTGGCGTAATCTGAACAATGTTAAAATAAAACATTTCTATAGGTATCTAGGCCTTTGTTTGCTAAATATCAAAGTAGTCATGCCTAGTATTTTCAATTACGGAATTAATTTACATCTTTATTTAAATTCAAATTGAGGAGCTTGGTGGCGCAGCGGTTAACACGCTCGGTCTGCGATTGTTGAAGTAAAGCAACTTTCGCAAAGGCCGGTCATAGGATAGGTGACCACAAAAAAAAAGTTTTCATCTCGAGCTCCTCCGTGCTTCGGAAGGCACGTTAAGCCGCTGGTTCCGGCTGCATTAGCAGTCGTTAATAACCATCAATCCGCACTCGGCCCGCGTGATGGTTTAAGCCCGATCTCCCTATCCATCCATAGGGAAGGCCCGTGCCCCAGCAGTGGGGACGTTAATGATGATGATGAAATTCAAATTCAAAATAAACACCTAATCTATGAAATTACAAAAAAGCACCTTAAACCTTTCTTGATCTATGAAAGCAGCTATTAAACTACCTTTACTTCTACTTATGTTTTGATACACCATCGTGCATACTAGAGCTATCATTATCTCTGAGATTCACGGTAAACCGTCTATCAAGAACGGTTTAGTAGAATTATGTGGGTGGATGAGAAACCGTGTTGGATATGTGATGTACTTTTTATGCTTTATACTTGAATGGATCAATTAATTGGTGATGCAATTTATATTTACTAGATCGGATAAACACAACCAGCATATTGAAAGTGAAACTTTATTTACATACTTACTTAATACTGTATATTAATAGTTTTAATTTTCTGGAGTAAAAATTCTTCATTTGTGGAATTTCTTTAGCCCTTCATCTTTAAGGATTACAGGACGATTGCCTATTTATAAATAAAAGTAGTTTACAACACAAAACACGATTTGTTTAGTTAATGTGTATGAAACTTATTCCATATATACATACATACATAAACTTACGCCTATTTCCCACCGGGGTATGCAGAGACTATGGAATTCCATTTGCTTCGATCCGGACACACGTCTCTTGCTTCCTCCACATGCATTAATCGTTTCATACACGCACGCCGGTTCAGAGTAGATCGTACTAAACCTTTTCTATAGGCATCTCCAATTTGGTTAATATACGTCCTTCTAGGTCTTCCTCTGCCAGCCCTACCATCAACCTTCGCTTTATATACCGCTTTCGTAATCCTATTATCTTTCATCCGCTCTACGTGTTCAAATCAACCTAACATTCCCCTCTCAATCTTAGTCATCCATTACGTATATTATATCCAAACTTACTCCAATAAACTAAACTAAACTTATTCCAATTGCCATGTTATACGACTACTCCCCATCTAGATGCGTGATTCTATCGTGAGAATCTGCGAAGTATCTTATGATTTCCCTCACAACTGCACAGGGTGGTTAAAATGGCCACATCGAAGCAATTCATCTAAGAAAGGAATATTGCTATTTGACATTTGTTTGCATTGCGCACTTACTTTTATATGCGCAAATGTCAAATAGCAATATCGCTTTTTTAGATGAATTGCTTCGATGTGGCGTTTTTAACCCCCCAGATCAGCGCCAAGCGCGCCACAATTGTCAGTTGGCAGTTTTTCCAATAACAACTGCAATAATTGGCGCAATCAAATCGTAATGGAACGCCTTCGTAATTGTAACACGACAGTTATACGTGTTTCTGTCATTTTATGTGCTGTTGTGAAATAATGACTGCTTTGATTCAGATATCTTGAGGTATTATTAGCACATACACTTGAATATAATCAACACAGAGGTATGAAAGTTTAGCCATTTTACTGCAGCTTTCCGTTATGAATTCAATCAATAAAATCTACAACATAATCATAACCACACGCTACGTATCGCATGTGTTGCCTTTTTATTTCGCATCAAAGACAATACTATCATCATCACAAATCGATCGATTATAATGCCACAGATAATCGATTCCCACGATTAAACGCGTCGGATCGACTCGCTCGACATCGATCGGCCAGTCAGCTGACAGCCCGCAATTTTGCCGGCTACTACTGTTACCTCCAGGCGGGATTTAGACACGCAACTGTCCACTGATATTATTTTAATACCCTATTCGATATAATAATAATTTTGATCCATTCTGGTAGGTAGACTGCTGGGTTGAACTTTCGGAAATTCGTTGGCTGTAATTATTCGTTGACAGTTGAAACAAAATATATGAATTGAATATTTAAAAATACGTTTATTACGTACGCTTGTCTATTGTTGAAACTAAGTTTTCTATTATGAATTATTCATTATTTTTCATACTGTACTTTTTTATTTCAATTCCGATCGTTATTCAAATGACAATTCAACCTAATTCTAAGTCGGTATCCACGTCGTTATAAAACGTACCTACAGTGTGTATGATATGTTTTATAAATTTCATACAAGATCTTGCGAGTTTATAGAGAAGTAGAATAGGCATTTGAATTCGTCGAAAAACCTAATAGTTGGACGATTAGTGTTGTAGTGGCAGTAAGCGTAGTCGATCGTATTCGCATGTCGTCACGACCGCCTGCGGGTCTCTCGACGATAGCTCCACATTTTACTACTCATTTGACATAATCATCTTAATATTAAACCACCCGTGTTTAGTCTTGGACGTTTTTGTATGAATTATGCTGGAATTCGATGGTGAGTTGAGGAATTAGTGATGTGCGTCGGTGGCTAGAGCGCAGTCGATCGATTCGCATGTCGGCACGAACGCCCGCGGCTGTATATCGGCTACTTCACATTTTGCTGCTTATTTGACATACCTAATCATTTTCATATCAACTTAGTTATTTACAATATTAGGGTTTCAAGTTTTAAATACCAAGCTTCAATTATTTTTCAGTAATATTTTTTTTTCTTGTGAGGTAAAATCCCAAGGAACTGTTCAAACGGTGTAAATTATAATAATGTTTATTGTGCTAGGTGAAATTAATTAACAATTCTAACATATGACCTGTAATTTTAGCCGTCGTAATGTATGCTCCAGAATATAATTTACGTATCCCAGTAGTTGACACCAGTTATCCAGGTTGTTATTACCAGCCTGATTTATACTTCCCAAAGATGATATCTTACCTAATGGACGGCCGATGAAATATAATGAATTAAATTGCGCCAAAATTTGGGCCAGGAGGCTTATTAGAGTGAGGCGTTTCGTGATGAGACGGTAGCCTTTCGGAATTGAATTATCTAGAATCATTTTGCAGGCCTATTTTTAAACATCCCCTCGTAATATATCACGAATTTTAGCTTAGTTTATTTATTCTCTTATAAGAACATGTGCAAGCGTTTTTATATTTGTATAGCAACGAATTTGAGATGAGTCTTGACGCCCCAAACAAAGCTTCATAAATTATTTTCGGTTCTATCTAGACAGGGAGCGTGCGCGCCCGCCTTAATAATATTTAAATTTAGAACGGCGAAGGGATGGGACATGTGTGTCGTAACGCGTTTGGCGAAATGTGATTACAGTCGGTAATTAACGACCTGCTATTTATGGCCGCAGGCGACAATTTAAATAAGTATTATTTTCTTTTCATATTCTAAATGGAACGAATATAGTCTGCATAATAAATTAATATGTTTATGGCTATTCTTAAGGCAGGATCACTAGACGGTTTCGGAATCAGGCGCTTTTGAAATAATCATTGTATTCCGTGAAAGTGTTTTACCGTTGGCCAACCATGTCATGTCCGTATTGTCCGGCCTGTTGAAATAAAGCACGCTTTCAATTGCGGACTAATTATTCCAACACGAGAAACTCATTCGGCGTCGTCCGTTTTTACGTGTAAAAAGAGATTAGTCGACTTTAACGACACGGAGTCAAAGGAGCATTGTGGCCGAGGACCGATAATGATGATACGTTAAGAAAAGTATTACATTCTGACCATAATGGGCCGTTGAAAAGAAGCGTTTCTTATAAAATTTCATTTGGATTCAGCGGCTGTCGCGCCGTGTGTCACTGCTTCTCTGCTTATGAATAAATTATGGTGGTACATTAATTTATTGATTGTTATTCAAATTGGGTTTCTCAATCGGAGGTTGGAGGTGATGCGTCTCGTCTCGCCTTTTTGTCCCCTGATGTTTTGAGGTTAACTAACGTGTGTTTTCTTTCTACCAGAGAATGAGTCTAAATGGTCGGATATTGCTTGAACAACTATGCCGTAATACATGTTACTTAGCTGCGTCATACTCAAACGATAATTCGCATAATGATTTCATTATAATGGTTCTGATTGACGGGTGGAAAATTCTCGAAATTATGATTTCATGGATCTTGTTAGCAGCTACTTTTATTTGTTAGCAATTTTAATAGTTCTAGTCAGTTGTAATAGCTGGGTGGCTGGATAACGTTATGTAAAAATATGCCTAAATAAGTTAATTAGTTGTAAAAGTTTGTATTGTGGCTCTGAATGACCCTTGACTAGGTACTGGGTTTTTGAATTGTTCTTTACAAATTCGAAATGCGTGTCAAATAATCGAGGTTTAAGAGAATAACAGATAATTAGGCACAATATACGCCAAGATGGAGCGGCGCGCGGCTGATTGGCCGAGCATCTGAAAACCGATTCATCGGCTATTACTAAGTTATTATTATTCTCGACGTTATGTCGTTTCTAAGAACTTGTAATACGTCGCCTCGACTGTTTGTAATGACAAAGGCACTTTTTATTATTTGATCGTTCGCTCGTTTCTGTTAATTGTTCCGCAGACGTGATTTTAATATATCATGCATGTTGACTGGCCTCTTTTATCGTGTATGCTAATGTATCGATTCTTGTTGAGGTATTTCTTAGCGAGGCGAGTGGTCCGCAAATGGGACATAAAACACTCGTTCTTGAGTTTTGTTTTGTTTTCACGTTACTTTTAGAACGGAATATTGAATGAAATGATTTTGTGATCGGCTTGGGGTTGCTGATGTTACTGAATCGGTTCGAGATAAACCAACAATAATAATATCTTCCTGAGAGCCTTTTGTGTGGATTCAGTAGCTGTCGAGGCAAGCGCCTCCATTAGGCCGGACCTTCACAATAGTATAGCGCGGCTCTCGAACTATACTTGTATCTCCGGTGATAACTACTTATTATGAAACCTTTTAGTTATTAATGAATGGATTATTTGAACGATTTTCCTTGATTTTCTCGGCAGGCTACTTGATTATTTCAATGAATGCCTTTACTATATTTTTTCTCAGCTATTTGAATATAAAAAAATATATTAGAACTGTTAGATTGTTTATTTTTCATTGCATAAAATATATAATTATACTAAATATATGGTAGGTATACAGGTTACAAACACCTATCTGTAGTAAAGGTCGTTGGTACAACTACGCATTTATAAGTAAGTAAGTCTGACAAAATTAGATATTACCTATTGTCCTTACTAATTGTGCTGTCAGATTTTTCTGTTATATGGAATTACCTCTATATAAAGAACAGATGACGTCATTACAAGAATGCGGCACGGCATGCGATTTTTTCAAATTAACATAATCATAAATCTACCTTCTCTATTCTGTGATAATTCCATAATTAAAACTGAAAATTCTGACAGCGCGTACGTCGCGGAAGAATTTTCATTTGCTTCCACCTTTATTCATCATAATTTCAATCCACTGGCTTTTCTGACATGTGTGCGTGCATTTTTAATAACAAAATATTATAGTATCTTACTTCCTATGATCGCCATAAAGCGATGGTGCGCTACCAGTCCTGTGTCCTCGGACCTATGATGACTGGCGTTTTCCCTCCATTTGACTTGCTGATGTATCACCGGTGGCCCAACTACCTCTTCTATTTGTTAATATTTAATAAGCACCCACAGGTCTGGTCCACGCATTCCATTATGGTAATACTATCGCCAGAAATCACCTTTTTGGATATTTTTTTATTGTGTCCACAGTATTTAAATCGTATTTAATTTTGATTGTATTCAGTCTTTTGTTGGGGGTTTGATAATGTTACTGTCATTGAGAATATATCGTATCTAAATGCTGCGACCTTTTGTTTTGCACCAGGGTGGATCAGGCTTCTATACAGGGTGTTAGTGACATCGTAACGGAAACTTTGAGGGATAATTCAGGACTTGATTCTGAGTTGATATCAAGCGGAATTTTCCGTCGCAAAAGTATGGAACGGAAAATAATTTAAAGAAACACTATAATTTTCACGAGTTTTCCGACAGAAAATTCCACTTGATACATACATACATACATACATAAACTCACGCCCGTAATCCCTAATGGGGTGGGCAGAGCCACAAGTAATCAAAGACAACTTGCAGCCACTGTTGATACGAAGTCCAAAGATGGACCACTTGATATTAACTCAGAATCATAGTTTGAATCATCCTCCCCCTCAGTATTTGTTACGATGTCACTAACAACCTGTATTTGGTTTTGAACGATGTGTGTTTACTTTACGTAACTTGCTGTGTTGTGGAATGTACAATCTCTCGATAGCATGAAACTCCTTATTGAAATATTTACATATAACGTGCTACCACTTTTGTTTTTGAAGACTTGCAAAAAAATATTACATTCATCTTTTCATTTTTAATTCCAGGTATGTCTTCAGCCTCCTATCTTCAAGTATCCTAGTTTAAATTCAGTAAGTAAATGTTATGTAAATGTTTTATAGTATAATCAAAATTACAGACAATGACTGACTTTACTTTCCAGCCCGAATGGGAAATCTGGTAAATTACGACGCTGCGATGTTTTCCTTTTATCATTTTAAAGTTCATGGTGCGAGGTTTTTATTTAGGAGTTTGAGACTATATTATGCATTTTTCTATCTGAGTGGCGGATATGTCTTAGCTCGGTAAGCCCTAGGCTACATATTTAAGTATCAGTCGCTCCTTTCTCAGCACCCATCATACAGACTATAACTTGAATTAAGCTTATTGACAACTTTTATTTCAATCAAAGACACATATGTATGATGCGTGTGGTGCAGTGCCATCATTTGCGCAAGCCTTAAGTGAAGAATATAATATTTAGGTTTAAAGTACATATTTTGAATTAATTCTTGTTATCATCAATGCTTTCTTGGTGACGATTGCCACCCCTGATATAATTATGGCCGCCATAGGCCCAGGCCTAACTGGGTCTTAGGGCAAATTCGCCCGAAAAAGTCCTATTTCTAGAATATTCGTGCACATGTTAACACCTTTAATGGAACTGACAAAGAACACCTTTTATGATAGTGCTATTTAATTATTTATTTCAACAGTCATAACGCTGTTATTACCCTGCTTGGTCAAACGGTGGTCATTAGACCACACGTAGAGTGAGTAATTATGTGACAATATTATAAGAGAGAAAAAGAGATAGCAAGATTTAAGAGGACAAACATGTGGGGGCGATTCCAACGTAACACGGTAGTGAGGTAGACCCTCCAGTCAAGGAGTTTGAGGACTCGATTTGGGAGGCCTCTTCGGAAGTAACGGATTTCTTTACGATAATAAGTGTCGTTGGTAAGGCGAGTCTTTATTAGATAGAATTGTCAATCTTTAAAATGATAGCCACTTTAAATTTATTACGTGATGCATGAAAAAGCTTTAGAAACGGTAATTCTTAACATAACCTAAGATTTCAAATTGCTTTTGATTGCGCTGTCCGCAGCCCTCGCTCATAACAACACTTATTTCGAAAAATATAAATGCGGCATTCATCATAATAATGTCTGAAGACACATGATCGCTCCAACTGGTGTTGGTACGTGTGCTAACGTGTGCGGCCCCGCCCCTTCCTGTCGCTTCACCCCCGCTGCGCGCGCGCTCATCCGCGAAGTACGCACACCGCGCAACTATTGCCATCGTTAAATTTTACTCACTTTCCTACACTAAAAGGGCACCTGTAGCAATAATTTTCTCATCTTCATCTGCATTTTGCTTGTCAAAGGCAAGTTTTGTTCTCAGTACCAAAATAGACACGGCACAAGTAATGCGAATTTGACTGCATAGGTAGGTAGAATAAACAATAATAGTTAGTATAGAAGTGACACTCTTCGCCCCGCACCAAGAGCTTGAATTAAGTTTCTCAGCCATCCAACAGTACACGGCAGATTTTTCTATGAAGTGTCCAGGCTGTGCTGTAATTGAGTATCTACATAATTGCTTTCGGAAGACACAGTTCAAAGTTGCTTCTCTTCAATGTTGATGATCCTCAACTGTCACATCTTTCTCGGGCAATATTTACTTTTTGCAACTCCTTGAGCTCCGTGTGACATTTATTATGTTTTCATACAGTGCCGTCGTAATAAAAATGTAAATCCGTGTGAGTTACTGCCGTCCCGTCGTCGCGTGAGCTACCGGTCCATTGTCACCCACGCAGCTTCTGTATTGTTTACTAGTTTAATTCACTCGTGTTTCTCATCAAGTACTTCCTCTCTGCCTCCATTCACTACTTCATCTATTCTTGTAACGATATCTTTACATCTGTCTTTACTTTTATTACTCTCACCTAATGGGCAATTACCATTTTCATCTGGCAATTTGATCTCTCTTGTAAGTATACATATGTAAAATGTTCCTTTACAATGCTTATGATTTGTCGGGTTAAAGTCTGGCGTTTATTTTATATGTGTGTTTATTAAGACATTATAGTAAGTAAAGTAAAGTCGGCCATAAAAGTGCCCGACGCGTTATAAAAGAGTTTAAAACTTTTTCAAATTCGAAATCGAATGAATCGAAGAAAGAACTCGTAAAGTTGACACATTCGACTTCCTTCACCCGGAAATGAATACGTCATGTTACGCCCCGAGTGCATATCAAACTATGTGACGTTTGCGTTCAAAAGCTACTAGTTTACCTGTAAAGTATACTAAGTGCTATAGTGTTGTTCTAGGGACCGATGTTGACGCGCGACCGTGTGTGGTCCAAACCCCGGCATGTGGACACAAACAAAACGTTACAACTCCATCAAACGCAGGAATCACATTCAATCTTAACAACGTATGTGAAGGTTCAAACTTTGTTGAGTTAATAGATGCTTGTTAGGCTGTAGATTCAAATGTTTGGCTAAATAAGACAGTGTTGCTGTTGAAAAAACGAAGGATAATAGCGAAAGTGTTAAGTCGGGTAGTTTGTTCACTCTCCGTAAACATGGCAATAAATTTGATTTTTGTTTCTGGAAATCGGTACGTTGGATGCAAATTGGGCCAAATTGCAGGAGGATGCGCAGAGTCGAGTGCAGACGGCACGCCAGACGCGGCGTGGGCGCACCATTGTATTCTGCGCCCGCGACACAATCCACACGTTATTACGCGTTCAGGGTGACGCACGTTTAATTAGATCATTGTTAGTTGCGTTATTCAACAAACCTGATTGTGCTGAATGTGATTAAATATCCTGCCCGGTTACTGATTTCTAATATAGATCGAATACAAAACAGACTTTATCGTGCCGTTTACAAAATTTGTTACGCATTTAAATTTTGTTGTCTGTCACTGTCATATGTATAATTAAAATCTGACAGATGTCTTATTGTCTTGCGATACCGCTATCCTTAAAGTAGGTAGTTGCGTGCAGTTACTTTACGTATGTTATTAATTATTTTTGTCCATGCTCCCGAACGAAAAAAATAATCGAGAAACTGGTCTCGATGTACTTACTTGTAATAAAATTCAAATAAGGTTTTAATCTATCAACATGGCGGCGGATGGCCATTAATAAGCTAATGACAGGTGAGTTTGACAGCTGGTTATCGCGCCATCTAGTGGCAACAGTTTAATATTGGACACGTTACTCTACGTCAAAACGTTATGATAGGCGCTCGGTTACTCTTTTTGATTTAGTGCCCCTCGCGTTGAGAACTGCATTGATTTATCAATTATTTAAGGCATGCGAGTTTGGTATTTTTAAGGCACGATCTTACTTTCATGTCATACCTTTTGAAATTAATCATTAATTATATTGTTCGATGCGCATTTCATATTATCTGATTTAGCCGAGTAATAATTTAATATCGATCCAAATATATCTAGATCTACATGATAAAAAATTCGAATTATGTTAAAAAGAATGGTCATTTACCCAAGTCCATTCTACACTATGAGTGATGTAATGTCCTGAATCGTTCTAAGACTGAACAATTATGTTCTGTTCATTATGAACTAAGTGGAATCAAATAGCCTAGGACCTAGGTAGCTTGGTGTAATATCTAGTAGCTCTGGTGTGATATGGAAACATCAGCAAGACGGGATTAATAAGCCGCGAATGCGGTCGGTCAGGCATTGTTTGTTAATCGTGCGCGGGCGCACACAGCGGGGCGCGGTCCATTATGAAGGAGCGGAACTGCCGCGCTGGTGGATTTCTTATTTGTCACCTCTCTGTTTTGATAGCTTGGAGTTTTTCTCCGGTTTTAGTGTTTTTTTTATAAAAAAATAAAAATATAATGCGTAGATCGAGCGGGTGTGAGTTCGGTTTCACACTTAGCGATCACGGCTAAGTTTCCGATTTGTATATTTCGAAGGTTGGGTTTTGTAGAACTTTTCAAGGCGGATCAGATTATATTTTGAGTTTTGATACAATAATGATTATGATATCAGCATCCAATGGTTTTGTATCATTTCTCTGGTATGTTTAATCGAAGATCAATTTTGATGTGTAATATCTATCATATTCAATTTTCGTATAGGAATGATGTCTTTGAATTCATTATGATTTATTCATATCTAACCCACTATTGATACGAAATATTTCAATACAATGATAGTTGACAGATCGGTCGTGTTCGATTACAAACTTCTCTTATTTTCCTTTTGGTTTTTGTGTGCGTTTTTTATTTATTTTTTCATTCGATTCGAGGTTATTTGGTTATCGGGAAGGGTTCATATTGATTTTGGAGATGACTGTTTATTCTGATGGGTGACGCCTTTGAGTGGATGGTTTAAAAAGTGTGCCTTTATGTTAAATGGGATTCATTTTCTATCACAGATATGTTGATGTTTTGTTCAGCTTTTCTCTTTTGATCTGCTTTTAATTATTTTCAGCTAAACTGCCGAAATTATCGTATCATCAGTAGATTTAGTAACTTTACATCATTAGGTTCCTCTAAAGTGTAGTAGTCCAATATAAAAATAATTACTAATAAATAATGTAATGATATATAATTACACGCTTACTCTGAGAAATTATCAATAGGCAAGGCATCTACAAAAGAAGTTTTGCACTCATTTCATAAACATAATCTTTTGAAATACTGATAGCTTTGTTCTTGATTAAAAAACAATTGATATATTGCAGTTCTATAACGATGTATAGGAATATTATCAATAAAAGGAAGTCTCACGAGAATCATTTATTACACCTACTTATTACGGACTATTTCATTGTTTTTCCAAGGTTTCTTAGTCCCTGTCTCACGTAATGTAGTTTTTATTACAAGTACATATTTATAATTACCGATATAGGTAGGATGGTTGAGAATCATTTGTAATGCAATTAAATTAATTTCAATAGAATTAGCTGCAATATGCGAAAATATGAATGCAAAAATATGCACCAAGCTCCTTTGAGTCATTACTTTAAATACGTTTTTCTTTATGAACATACAACAGACATACAGATGCTAACAATATTTGAATACGAGCTTCAGAAATAAAGGCATCAGTAAGCAGAACACTAACTTAAAAAAAAAGAAATGAACTCTCCATAACATTTTTATAGATGAGTAATGTCAATCGTCGTTTAGGAGCGCGCATTTGCTTGTACTTAGATTTATTAATGATGTCAGTGTTTCGATAAGTGCCACCACGAGAACTCCTGCGCAGAACATTGATTGATAAATGGGAGATCTCAATCGAGGCTCGATTGATTTATGTCGATGTAACGATGAACATCGAGCTACTATTGTCAGGGAACATTCCTGTGATCATATTTTGCAGGATGGTCAACCGTATCGAGTGGAATGACTTTGAAACGTTATTTTAATATTGTTTTGGACTGGTATTTTATTGGTATTGACTTTTGTTGTGATAGCTACAACTTAGGGTGTTTTAGAAATTTGCGTAGCTCGTTTTGAAGTTGATGAAGCTTTCGCTGTTCAATGGAGATAATAATTACAGAGTTACATGTAGTTTAAATATTTGCAAAGTTTCAAATATTTCTCAGTTGCGTTACAATGTAATGTCGGCTTCGACACAAATGAACAAACATTACAAATTCAATATTAAGTAGTCTTAGAAGCGTTCGTTAAGTTCTTCCATTGTTTTAATTTTATCAACTTCAGATAACATTTCAGAATATCTGTTGTTTTTCACGTTCATTTGCTTGTTTCTCCGGGCATGTCGTAAAATCCGATACAGAGATTGTGTCGCTTCTATCGTAACGGGCAATTGTTATGGCTGACCTCTTATCACATCCTTATCCTTCGGTTCATCATTAACATCTTAGGACTACGTATCAACAGTGTCTGCAAGTTGTCTTTGACTACTTGTAGCACTGCCCACCCCACTAGGATTACGGGCGTGAATTTATGTATCTATGTTGATTTTTTACCATTTTGCAAATAATTGACAATATTGGTGAAAAGCACTAGGTTATACAGCCAATACATTTTCTATTCGAAAACGCGATTGAACATTACAAAGTTTCTGTAGGTTTCTCTGACCTGCGGTTTGGACGTTAGTTTCCTGGACAGGGTTTATAGCTGCTCAAACCCTGGGTAATTAACTTGTGGTCTAACCACGTTTTATTACCTTATATACCTTTAACTGCGTCACGCGCCCATTGTCCTAGTATCTGTTCTTATGAAATACTCAACAATGTAACCGATAGCATTAACTATTAAATTACTTTGCTTAATAGTCCATGGATGTATGAAATTATTGTGTTTAATTGTTATTTGCGTAGGATCACTGCTAAAGCATGCGATTTATCTTCTTTTCGTCACTACACTAAGATGCTTAGACACTAGCATCTTGCTAGTGGTGTTCTTATTTTGTTGTTTTTAGGATCGATATTGTGATGTTTCGTATAAAATTATACTTACGACTGTTTTTTCTTCAAAGCTTTCCTTATTTTTGGTTATAATTTATATCACGACCAGCTTTCTGTCAATCAACTCGAAACCGTCCGAAACTTTGTAAACGACGCAAAACTTGATTTCTCTAAATATTCTTCCAAGAATCAAACTATGACGTCTGGATGTAGACAATAAGATTTACGTTTTACATATTTACGACGGATTCTTTGATTTGTGGTATTATTGCAAATGTCAACGCTAATGTCAACGACGATACTCGTAAATATAATTTCGGTAAAAACCCCGACTGAGGAGACATTGACTTTTATTTGGCAGTATGCTGCGTATTTCCCTTGAGCGGGAGATTTTTCCTATCTATTGCTTCGCCTGTCCTCGTTACATGCTTCAGTAAATACAAGCTCAAATGACGTGACAAATTCATCCATAAGCGGCGTGGCCTACGCTATCCACAAAGGAAATGACACAACTTGGCCATCTTTTATTCAAATACTGCGGAGACCACATCCGTTTGGCGCCTCCATTGATCGGACATCGTCAATAGACAGCTCCGACCAAATTAACTTAACGATCAGAAACTCATTTCACATCACAATTTGAACTCTATGTGTTAGATAATTAAACTAACATGTTCATTACGTTCTTTCAATGAACCGTATTCGTAAGTCGGTCTCGAAGTGTGGATGTTCTAAGATGGACACAGATGGACGTCTTATACCACGTTATGTTTGCTATTCACAATCTGCTTTACACGCTGTTGTGAACTTGAATGTGTTGTTATAAGATAACGTGTTGAATTTAAATGTGCATTACTAAAATGTTGATTTAATACAGACGTTTACGTCAGGTTTATGGTTTAGCTATATGCTATGTACTCGGAAAATCTAAAAATATCTTCTTATTAACTATACCAATAGTACATCGTAAATAATCGTCAACTCTTGACAATCCTGTTTCAGTATTACATTTATAAAGACTGCAAAGGGATACTTAAGACATAATTCATAGACCTTCCCAAATAAAATGTTGATACATCTCATTTAAATTTTGCTAGTGGGCATAATAAGAATTAGTGATGTCATTTACTGAATATCTTGGATATTTCCCTTCAGATGAGTCAGTACAAACACGAGACATCACAAAGGCTTTATACGTGATGATCGTTGTTTGCAGGTTTGCAGAATAAGCGGATAACGTCAACAAAAGGAAGCTTTGCGTTTGTATGACACTTTTATGTTACCCCGAAGGTAGGGTTGACCTTACGCGATGGACGAATCGATTCTGATTGATGCATTCCGATGGGGTCACAAATAGTGTTCTCACCCGGCCCAGTTTGTAGTTCCACTTAACGCACAAGGTTCGATCGTTTGTAAACGACACGTACATTTTAAAAGTTTCCCCGAAGTATCACCCGCCGGCCGCGGCGCGCCTACACACGCGACGCTATAAAAGCGATCGATTATTACCTATTTGTGTGAAAAGCGGAAGGAATAGGGCTTGTAAAGCGGCCACAAGGTGTGTTACAAGCACGAGCCGCGTCCGCCGTGTCGCTCGTGAGAAAAGTCAATATTGACGGCGAGCGTTTGCTACGCTTCGAAATTGTCTCAACGATTTCGATATTTTCCAATCTCAAACAGTCTGCGGCGGCCCGGCCTCCACTCGTCGATCAGCCGGTCATTAATTGCCGCGTGTTGCACGGTCGGCTCTTCGGCATGTCGGACTTGCATCACGCGGCAAAAAGTCTCCGTAAACATCGATTCATTATCTCGATCGTAATGTTAAAGAACTCGTCTTTATTTGCGCTTTCTACGCATAAATAAATATTATGTATAAAGGTATATTGATGGCGAGGAATCTGGCACGCGTCAATCAAACGGAACGTACACGAAACCCAGCGATTTGTCACTCCGCCATTTTGAGTCATTGACAATAACGGCCGCCATTTTGGTGACAATAATTAACAGATAGACATCTTCGTCTGTCCGCTTTCTAGTTTTTGTTTTCTAAAATAATTATCATCACAATAAGCGACACGATCTCTTTTTACTTACCGCTGTTGCGGTATTTTGAATAAAATTAAGCGGCCAAATGATTTTGAATTCAACAGAGACGGTACGGTTGGAATGAGCATCTATTAGAAACTAGTGGAACAAATGCTTATTTAAGTTATTTTAAACAATTACAGCTAGCATCGTTTGCGGCATCATTGCATAAATTTGTACACGTCAAAGGTTTTTCTAAAAGAATGTATTGATTTCGTCTTTAGCTCTACAAAGGTTTAAATTATCTTTGAGCAATTTCTGCATTGTGTGTATGGTTTTGTTGAGCAAACAAAGTATGAGTTGGCTAGTGGACATAATATGATTTGAATGCTGAAATGTTTCAGCGGAGTATTTGAAGCGTTAAACAGGTGTTAGCGCGAGTGAGCGGTGCGCTCGCGCCGCGCCGCCGCCGCGCGCCGCGACCACGGCAATGGCATGTCATGCGCCGCGTCGCCGTCACGCCGTCAATGGGTCAGGTTATTTACCTCTCCTTATCACCTTTTGTTTTGCTCAAATACTTGGCTCATTTCGAACGGCAGTTATAGCTTCCTGACAAGTTCGTAGTATTATTTGCCATGAAACAATTTACGTTTCGCATTTACGAGTTACGAACCGAAAAGTATTCTAATGTAACATCAAAACAGTCAATGAAAAAGGAAAGAATTTTGTTGTATTGTTTGCACAAGATATCGCTGGAGATCGAAGTGAAATAGAAGAAGCCTGAGGTATTGGAAGGGCTAACAATAAACGCATCGGCGGGCGATCGGCGATACAGGTCCTTGTGTCCACATTAGCATCTCGAGGCAGGAGTGTGTGCAAACAGCGAGGGTCATCTGATGAAATGTTCAAAGGCTTTTAGTTCCCGAGAATTATTAAATGAAGCCCCAGGATCGTAATGTAAACACCGAGTGTTTGTCGAGGCAAGAACCTGTTGCTTTGTCGAGGTTTGATGCATGCTTCGGCTTATTGGCGGTTATTTTACGTGTGCTAATGTTAATGTTACTGCAGCAGTTAATGCGGCAACATTGTGACACGCTGGAGACCTATCGTCTCAGACAGTCGTAGAGATAGCGCTTTGTGTGTTCCTTTGTTTGCGTTTATTCCACCCTTTGATGGCTACTTTTGCGGACTGTTGATTCTCGAAATTATAGTACTGCCTATAAATCCTTTTGAATTGACTCTTACAATTCTACAAAGTCGTCCCTTGGTCTCGGGACATTGACGGTTTTACGACTGATTAGTGCAAATATTATACCTAAAGCACATTGTTGAATCGCCGATCCCTCGATTACGCAAACGCGCTAGCAGATTTCCCTTCGACGTCAACAATACGTTGCACACATGAGTGTCGCAAGAGCTTCGCGAACACCAGATATGTGGATATCTAGGCAAATACACGGTGCAGCAGGCGTTTAGGTAAATAACCAGGTAGCAGGCTCGCATCCCGGGTGCTAACACTGCTAATGTGTGGACAAAGCTCGTGACGGATCCCGCTAATAAATGTTCCAGGGAGCGCGGATGCGCGAACATTTCCATCACGTTGCTCACAGGAATACGTCCTCTTTTTGCTCTGTGAATTTTCACAAACTTAGTTAAGACACTCGGCAATATGCTGAGAACATGAAAACAGTTATGAGACCAAATTTGATGCGTAAATGTTCTTACATTGATATAACTACGTCTTCAAATCACACCTGCCCACATCTCTATCGGCATTAACAAATGTTTAGTATTTTATTACCTACTTCTCATATTTGCTTTGAATACCAAACAAGTTAAGTACACGACATCTTTCATTGCAAGTTTCTATTTGATTTCGCCTCATAAAATATACTCGCATAGACACGATTATGATTTCTATCACAAATATTACATTGTATGGAACATCGACTTCTCTGAAAGCAAGTAGTGTTATTTGCTTCAATAACCTGTGTTGTATCATTTGCATAAGGTTTGTTTTTGTGTGGGTTATCTGTAAGTCGCGTAATAGTTAAGGCTACCACTTCTGTGTCATCAGCATAGAGTCGTGATTCCTTCGGTGTATCTTGTTCCTTATCTGCGTTGATATCAGCAACTTGCGGTGTTGGTCTATATCTTTAAATTGGCTCGAGTATCTACGTCGTTTGGGTTGAGTTTCGTGCAAGGTGTAGTTTGGTAAAAGGCGTTAATCAATGGCGTGTCCTCCCGCTGCTCGCGGCCGGCGGACCGGGCGAGGTGCTTCGGGATTCTTCTGAGAACACCATCAAATTCATTCCGTGTTTGTCCAAATCATAAGCGGGCTGCCTGTTTTGTTTAATAGTTCCGATGGATGGATTTTTTCACTTTTCCTTTCTCTGTTAGGCCAGTAGTTTAATTTGGAGCATAACACAATACTACTTTGTTGTTTTTTACTTGAATTACTTGTTTAAAGTTTGTACAGATCACCAAACACATTATGTGGGTATCAAGGTACAGCCACGTATATACATGGAAGATGTGCTAACTGATGGTGAAATTCCGGTCATTTATGTTGACTCATCCAATATTTATCACATCATGTGGACTTTACCTTTTCATCGGCCCAGTAAACAACTTACAGTTAATATTATATTATAAAATCACGAGAGGGATTTCATAAAAGCGTCCGATTCTGTTTGCTTGGGCATTAGCGCGGGTTGTGCTAACGTTATCCTACTTATCGACATGCGCAACCGACTCTTGACAACTCATATGTATTTACAGTTTCTCATTCAATAACAATACAATAACGCTTTAGTATGTCAACTCTTCGCTGATTTCAGACTGAATCTTCGGGGTGGACGAACTCGGCGCAACTGCCTAAGTGGCTCATTTTATTGATATAACGTTTAAATAAAATTGTGGTTGGCTTAAAAAGTAATAAAAGGCGAACGGAATTCAGTAGCAGTCTGGAACCATGAGAAAGCGAAGTTGAATAAAATGACATGCCAATCAAGGGTTCGATATTAGGCGTGAACCGGGTTCCGCACGTTCTCTTCATTTATATCAATAATGTATTAAGTAATATATTGTGAAAATAACTTGCTGCAATCTTTGAGATAACCATTTTTATAGAAAAAATATATTCGTACCTTGCTTACCGTACCTAGTACTTAGTCAGAAATTTATTCGATGGAAAAAAATTCGTTGATGTTGATTGTCAATATGTTAATATTTGTAAAAATTCACAAACGAACTTTGAAACATGTAATAACAGAGGGCATATATATATAAAATAATAATATTTATCCGTGATTGCGGATGGAAGGAACCCTGATTCGAGCGAGGGAGGATTGCGTGTCGTTCGACGCTGAGCGTTTATCCGAACGAAACATTTCACCGATAATAACTCCACACAATATAATAATGCGAATAATAAATAAAAATGGAAATAAAATAATAATTTAAATGTCGTAATTGTGGGCCGCGGGCCGTCGGCGGTGCGCGGGCAAAACGCACTCTTTTCAACCGACGATTTGATTGCAGCTCGCCGTATTCTTATTGATTCCGCTCACTGCAACCGGGCCCAGAGTGCACCCACGGGTTCCACCTTCATTACGTGTGTAACTTCTGTGTAATGAACTATTGTAAGACTCGTAATGCGTAGCTTTCTGAACAACGAATTGCTCGTACAAAACCAACGTAGTATTTTTTTTTTGGCGTTATTTTGCAACGTGGACAACAAAGCGCTGCAATGAAGTTTTTAATTTAGCAATTTAAACAGACTTATTGCGATAAACGCTTTTATGGTGGTCTTGCTATTTCCAAGTCACTTACTCTAAAATGTTTTGTGATTTATCGATGTATGCTTATCTACATACCGATTACCAATGAACCATGCTCCACTAAAACGCAGGAGCCTAACGCAATACATTCAGAAAACATATGAAAGGAAGTTGGCGATGTCTTCAAATCCATTACAGCATTACATGCATCGTTAAAGACAATTCTGTCACCAACATAATAGCAGCCGGAGGCGACAATCGTGGGCGCCATATGTTAGCAATGTCGTTATCACACAAACAATTTTAAATTTAATTCCAATACCTCGGGCAATAACTGCCAATAACATATACAAAACCACAAAGGATATTATGCTTATTAAATTTATACTTGGAAAACAAAACAATATAATGATTAAGAGAAATACTGAATCGGTAATCAAGGAAGATTACAAATTACAATGTTTGTTGTTGAGCTATTAATTCGTATTAAGTGTTTAGATTTTGTTGCGTGATTACTCGTAGACGATATTGTAAACAGCAATATTAAAGTATTTCATTGCCTTGAAATAGTTTTTGTATTATTGGAGGTGTTTTTTAATTTGTTTACCTCCAATGTTCTATGGACAGCTGAAACAATAAAGCATTTGACTTCAGTTCAAAAAGATATATACGTACCTATGTACATTTTCTTCATCGTAAAACTAAGGTAATAATAGATGTTTTGCCTAAACTTTTCGGTCATTTTTACCATAGCTTTCTTCTTATTGTTAGACGTAGTATTACGTACCTGTAGTAAGCACTATTTCCGAAGCTTTTGTTTAATAAATAAACTTACCAAGTATAGAATAATGAGGTTGTTCAAAATATAATGAATATTGCAATGGTCTTGGTCGTAGTCGTAAGGAAATGTAGTGAATATAAATTGTCTCGCAGTACGGAGATTCTCGTCATAAATAACATCAAGACATTTATTTCCTTCTCTGACATTGATCTAATACTAGAACCCAGTATTTATTAATACCTCAATTGAATATTACCCGTAAATAGGTAAGTGTCCTAGACTTGGACTGTGTCACGCCACACTTACCGCGCTACTTCGTCGGCTTTTAAGATAATTGCAAGAATTTTTCCACATTATATTACTTATTGTTTATTTGTAAGTTATTTGAGGCCTGACGCCTCAGCCATTTATCTGTAATTGTCGGTTCCAGTCCAGCAGGTGCTTGCAGTTTCATTTCAAAGAATGCCGCGCTATTAAACATGCTTTATAATTCGAATCACAAGAAACCTGCAAGCAATTCCATAATATGTATCTCAGGATCACTACCAAGAGTGACTGCTAGCTGTGGTTTGTATCAGAAAGTATATAAAGGTCATTTGAGCTTTATGTGTTTTAACAAAAAATATAAATGCGAAAATTCTTGAAAATTCGTTTATTAGTTGATTGTTAAGTCACTGTTGCTGTGGTACACTGGCTTGCTTCTCAAACGGGGAGCGCCGGCCGGTTCGAACCTCAGAATCGGAATTACACTAATGATTTATTTTAAGTGCAGTTTCCGCTTACACACTTGTCTTGGTCATTATAGACGAGACACGGGTCACCACCTATCACGTTGGTCCAACAGAAATCTCGATGAAGTGTGGGTACTTAGTTAATCTTGTGATGGATGTACGGTCATGAGTACTAATATGTCACATTAACTTTTTTGACAAATAAAACCGTAAGTCTTACTAAATTCCAAATATGATAGTGCGACAGGGTTCTAAAGTGGGTAAGTACATAATATTGCTTATGACTGTACCACCCCAAATGGGATATAGTCGTGAGATTATGTTACGTTGTGTTATGGTCTTGGTTTGTTACGCCTTTAGGTCTTTAGTATACCGGTCCGATCATCATATTTTGCACAACAGTTGTCAGGATATAAGGAAGGACAGAGATGAACTTCGAGCAACACTGAAGTCTACGATTCTACGATCAAAAAGCCACATTTACAAATCATTTTTCGTTTGTTGCAGTCGGCTCGGTCAGAAGGCGAGTCGTCAGGCGAGCAATCCTGCGAGAGCTCCGACGAGGGCGTCGGCCGGGATGCTCCGGCACACCAGCAGCTCCACCAGCCGCCCCACCAACCCCACCAGCCGCTCCTCCAGTCCCCCCACAACATGACCCATCACTCCACCAGCCACCAGCCCATCAACAACCACCAGATTAACCATCAGCATCAGAGGAACTCTCCTCGGCCGCATGAGAGGGAATTGAAGGTAAGACTTTTACTTACATCATCAAGCCTACTTCCTATTGGGATTCATCTTATATCTTATCATTTAACGGAGAAGCCGCAAGAATCGGAAGAGAACTTGCAGCCAGTTTTGGTAAAAAGGTGTAAGATGAATAACTATGTGACAGGTGATCAGCCCATCCATAGCCCATTAGAGTTATGACAACCATGGAAAGATAAACTGCTGAACGCGTTCTATGTTTTTATTTGCTCCGAATCCAGCGCAGAAGCATGTCATATTTACCCATTCAATTCATTTTCTAAAAGTT